>NC_090925.1:1107112156-1107415186 GCF_040938575.1 Ambystoma mexicanum
GGTAAAAGCAAGCGAGCAAGTTTCTACATGTCTTTTTCCCTCTTTTGTTAGGAGTATTTTACTCCCTATTGTTATTTTTTGGGACCATTTGCCAATTTGTAGTACAAATGGGTGATACATCCCTCATCTACATCCCTGACTACAACAGACGTATCGAAAAAGCAAGCAACACCATGAAAGATATTCAGCATCATCAACAAGCTAAGAAGCCAGACAGCCGGCAACAACACACCCACTTCCTTCCAGAAATTATGTAACAACCTTGCAAACCACTTCAAAAACAAAATCTTACACATCCAGCAAGTCATCAAGAGTATGCCCAAGAACACAATTTCACCAACCACCCCACTCTAGAACTAACTACAAGACTAAACTACTCGGAGATCAAAGCAAAAAGCAGGCTCCCCAACGTACGCTTGCCAACCAGACATCTACAAGATCACCCTCACCCAAGAGACACCTGCAGAATACTCCGAGGCCCTCTGTACGGCTGTGGCTTCTCACTTCACCACTTACACTCAGGACCTCCTGGCCTCCCTCTCTCTCCTCTTCCTCGCCCTCCACTTCTCTTGGCCCACCTCTGGTGCCTCTCCCTCTCCTCCTCCTTTCTCCGCTTTCTCTCCGACCACACCTGACAATGTTTCTAGACGTGTCCGTTCTATGAAAGTGTTGTCCAAGAAGGTGCTCCCCTGCTCCTTCAGAATCATTAAGGACCACATTGACACCCTCGCTCCAGCCTTGGCAGATTTCTGCAATTACTCTTTTTCCACTGGAACTTTCCCCCTCTCCCCTCAAGCACTCCCTTGTGCGCCCCCTCCTGAAAAAGTCTTCTGCCGATCCTTCCTGTTTAGCAAACAACCGCCTGATCTCTATCACTCTTTTCCTGGTAAAACTCCTGGAAAAGCTGTCCATCTTCCAGCTTACTCTCCACACTGAATATGTTGGCTGTCTCAAAGACCATCAGTCTGGCTTCAGACAAGCCAGAGGCACTGAAACTGCTCTCCTGAACACCTGTGAAGATCTGCGCACTTATCTTGATTCTATCCTTCCTTTATGTCCTCATCCTCCTTGATCTCTCCTCTGCTTTAGACACAGTCAATCACGCCATCCTGATCAATCGTCTCTGAGAGAACCTGGGCATCACAGATCAGGCCCTGGCTTGGTTGACCTCCTTCCTCCTGGACCGGCCCTCCCAGATACAACTTGGATCCTTTCTCTCCAACACCTCTCTCTCCACATGTGGTGTCCCCCAGAAGTTCACTGTCTCCAGAGCCCAGGTTCTCTCTAGGCTGGACTACTGCAACAGCATATTTCTCAATCTGCCTTCCTCTACTCATGGTTCAGTCTAATTGGGTATTGACGCCTACTGTATATAGAGGTATAACACCTCCTATTATAGACTACCGATGACTGAAGAAAGATCTGGATAGAATATCAGACGTCAATTTGATGCTAGATATCCAAGAACACTATGATATGTCAGAAGGTGAGGCAGACTATACGTGCTTGAAGCAACAGTTACAAGCAAGCTGTGATTTCCTTGCACCTTTAAAAAAAAGGTCAAAAGAACTACCAGGACAGGGAACCAATGGTTTAGTGAGATTGTAAAAAAACATCAAAGAAATTATCGGAAGGCTGAAAAGAGATGGTGTTTGACTCAGTCCAGTGAAGACCGCATAACAGCCAAATTAGCATTAAAATGCTATAAAGCGGCGATCAGACATGCAAAGGCACTAAGCCTACAAAATCTGATTAATTTTGCCCCAAACAGACCGAATGAACTATTTAAGGTAATTGGAAAGTTAGTGAATCATGACGGCATCAACAATAGTCTGCATTCAAGTTTGCAGATGGGCAACAATTTTAATAACTTATTTTTTGATATGGTGGAAAAGATCAGAGTAAATATTGATAGTCAATCCACTGGCGAATCCGACCCCACCATGCCGATCCATGAGGAGGGGGGGAATATCCCCAAATACAGAGTTTAATTTCACTCCAGTGGATGAAGAGACCATCAAAAAAAACCTTTTTGCACTAAAACCAACAAATCATAGCTACGATCCTATCCTGGCATACCTAGCACAAAAACATGCAGAAGTCTTAGGCGGACAAATGCAAAGCTTTGTTAATGCATCGCTGGCTCAGGGATGTGTGCCACAGGATTTAAAGAAATCATACTTGACACTGCTATTAAAAAAACCTAATTTGGATCCCCATGTATTGGCCAATTACCACCCTATTGCTGGGCTGGTGTGGCCTACTAATATTCTAGAATAGGTTGTGACCATGCAACTCCAAAAACATCTAGAAGAGAACAATACTCTTGATACATTCCAGTCCGGCTCTAGGCCGGGACGTCGAACGGAGATGGTACTGATCAAAGTATGAGATGACATACTTGAGAATGTAGATGGTGGCAATGTTAGCATGCTTATTATGTTAGACCGTTCGGCACGGTAGATTCGAAAATTGTGAATGTTAGATTGAGTGAAGTGGCACATGTCTGCAAAGAAGCACAGAGATGGATTGACTCTTTTATGAGTGAACATAAGCAGCAGGTCAAGATGGGCTCCTTCCTATCTGAAATGCTGACTATTGTCTGTGGAGTACCTCAGGGCTCCTCTCTATCACCGGTTCTCTTCAATCTTTATATTCGCCCTCTCGTAATAATTTTGGCACCATTTTTTAAAAAAAAAACAATTTTATTGATTTTAATCTAACAAAAACAACAATACAAACAAACACACAGTGCATTTTGCAACAAAATAATCGTATTACTTTTTTAATCTTGGTCACTGCATCCCCCCTTCTACCCCCCTTCATGAGCCAGTCTGTTCATCATCCTCTGTGTCCGCCGCACGAGGCGGGGTCCAGCTTCCTGTAGATTCTGTCCGATCTTGTATTGCTCCAAACAATTCTGCTATTAATGATTTCCATGCCATCAGGGTCCCTATCTCCTCCTCCCCCTTACAGCGTTCGACTCTTGCCATACCATTGTTTCTGCCTCTGCCCATTTCTGTAACTCCTTCCACCACACCTCAACCCGTGGTCTGTGACTAGTCTTCCATCCCATGGCAATCCTTCGTTTGGCAAGCACATTTGCCAAATCTTTCAGTTTACTGACATGCTTAAATTTTGATGATCTGGGGAACCCTCCCAGCAAGCAGGCCCAAGCTGTATCTATAGTTAACGTGACCCCTCTCTTGGCTAGCTTTTGTGCCACTTCTCCCCAGAAACGCTCAATTACCGGGCATGACCAAAACATGTGTGTCATATCAGCTTTCTCCTCGTCACATTTGGGACACGCTTGTCGTCCGGCGTTTTCAAACTTAGATATTCTCATGGGCGTCATATATGCTCTGTGCGTTATATATAGTTGAATCTGTTTTAGTCTAGCATTCCTTGACACCTTCTTATGGTATCCCAGTGCCCGTTCCCACATCCCATCCTCTATCGTGGTTCCCACTTCCGCCTCCCAATCCAACCTCAATTGCGTTAAATCCTTCCCAACCTTAGACATCACCATCTCATACAGCCTGAAAATCTCATGCCCCCCCATCCGATATATAATACATTGCCTCTATGATGGCATCTGGTTCCTCTTCTAATACAGTTTCAGGCCACGTTTCCCGAATTCTCTGCACAATTCTGTGGTATGTGATGTATTGGCCCGCATGCAATCCTGTTTCCTCCTCAAGGGCATCAAAGTCCAGAATGGCCCCCACTTGCCCCATCGTCTCCTAATGTTACTAGCCCCACCGATTCCCAATGGGTCCTGATTATCGCCCTCAACTGCCTATCTTCCCCTGCCAACGCAACCAGCGGTACCTGCGGGGAGCATGGGAATGGGTTCCCCATCATCCGGCATACCCGGCGCCACATCTGCCACCCAAGCATCATCATCCTGGGGGCGCTCTCTCACTTCGGACTTGGGCAGCCAGATCATCTCCCTCAAGTGAAATGGGGCACAATCATGTCCAAATAACCTAGTTTCCGGGGTCGCCTCGTCCGAAAGCCACTGAGCCACATATTGCAGCTGGCTTGCTACGTAATACACCTCAAAATTTGGCAGTTTTATCCCCCCTTTTTCATAAAAGTTCTGCAGCTTCCACAGCGCCACTCTGTTCCGGGTACCATGCCACGAGAAGTCCCTACACATACTGTTAAGTTTGGCAAAGAACTATTTAGGTACCATATATGGGATATTGCTAAAATAATGCAGAAGCCTAGGCAGGACCACCATTTTTAGCATTGCACCCCGTCCCATCATCGCTAAGGGCAGCTTAACCCAAAATTGCATACACTGCTCGATTTTCTTGAGTGCCACCTCAGTGTTATGCTTATGCTCCTCCACCACCGTATGGTACACGTCTATCCCAAGATACCGGAAAGAATTAACTTCCCATGGTATTTGTAACACCGGTAATCGACTCTTCGGGGTTCCTTTATAGTCGCCTAGCGGAAACATACTAGATTTTTGGGGATTCACCGCTATCCCAGACAGCCCTGCATACCTCGCCATCACCTCCAGTATGTACTGGAGATTTTCTTCTGGATACCTTAAGTATAGCAACAAGTCGTCTGCATATAAGGAGATCAGATGTCGTTCTCCCCCCACTTCGATACCTATCGTATCATACTGCTGTCTGAGGTATATTGCTAGAGGCTCCAGGGCTAATATATAAAGCATTGGGGACCAAGGGCACCCCTGCCTAGTACCTCTACTAAGCTGCCACCTCTCAGATATCACTGATCCCGTCCTAACTCTGGCCAGTGGCTCACTATATAGCATCTTCACCCACCTTATATAACCGGGCCCCATACCATACTTCTCCAAGGTCGCCAGCAACCACGGCCACTTGACCGAGTCGAAAGCTTTGACTGCATCTAAGGACACGATCGCCATTTCGCCCTCAGCCGTACTACCCCATTCAGCAACCCGTCGGAGTCGCCTATGATTATGAGTTATGTTCCTATTCGGGACATAGCCCGTCTGGTCAGGGTGTATTAGCTTGCTAATCACTCTCTGCAATCTGTTCGCCAGGATAGCCGTCAATATCTTGCTGTCCTGGTTCAACATCGAAAGAGGTCTATAAGAGCCGCAGCTGTGCGCAGGTTTATTAGGCTTGGGAAGTGGCATGATGACCACCTCTCTAAGTGATTCCGGCAACAGTCCCACCTCAAACGCTTCGTTGAACATGTCTAACATAGGGGGGAGCACCTCCTCCCTGTATGTCTTGTAGGATTCACTCGGGAGCCCATCCGTCCCTGGGGTCTTGCAGGTAGGTAACTGCCTCACCACTTCTTCCAACTCTTCCAGGGTGATTGGTGCATCTAGTTCCTCCCTTTCCTCCTCACTTATCATGGGCAGTCCTATATCTTCTAAGGTTTCCATTATTTCCTCTCGGCAGCCCCCCATCTCGTCTGAATACAGCACTTTATAATATTCTGCAAACTCCTCGTTAACACCCTCTTGGGTGTCCACTGTGCTACCATCTTCCCTCATTATCGTTCTGATCGGGGGTCTGGGGGCCTCGCTCTTGTATAGCCACGCTGTCATGCGCCACTTTCTCACCTGGCGTCTTTGGCCCCGCTGCCGCTTACGGACTTCCTGATTTCCGTCACGCTGACGCTACGTTCACTAAGCGGTCTAGTCTTTCTCCGCTAGGATGACTGTAGCGTTATGTAACCACTCCTCTCCCTGGGTCCAGCGCGTTGCAACCTTCCACGGTCAGCTGCTTTTCCTCGCGGCCGCGGTCTTGCTACACGCTGTTTTCCTCTTGCTCCTCGAGCCTTTCCTCTTTCACCTCTCTTACTCTTCCCGGTCCTTCTCAGGTCCCCGCCTTCTGTTCTCTCCCTCCTTCCTACTTTCCCTTCTTTGTGCCCGGCTTTCTGCCTTTGGTTTTGTTTACTTTCGCTTCCGGTGTTTGCTGGAGTGTACTTCTCCTGCTGGGTCCTGTTGCTGCCTTCTCCCATTGTTCATCTGCTTACACGCCCAGCTACCATCAGGATACCTGCCGGTTCCAGGGGTTTTTTGCCTATTCTGGCTTTTTTTCCCCCTTTTTTGTCCCTCCCGGGAGTGGGACACGGTCAGGGCGCATTTACACGCTCTCACTGTGGCTTCCTCTTGTGGGAGACACGCTCAGCCTCGAAAAAAAGAAAAGGACTACACGGCACATCGAGCGCTCAGCCCAGTTGAGGAGGATTTCGACTCCACAGGTGAGGAGGTTGAAGAGATAAAAAAGGGTACTACAACTGTATTAGAAGTTGGTGCTGACAGTTTGCAACGCCCACAAACAACAACCATGGCAACTCCTGAGCAAGTGCAGGAACTAATTGCTGCAGTACAAAGCCTCTCTCTGGAAATGCAAAATATAAAAACCGAAAACAACCTGCTAAAACAAATGGTAGCAGTGAGGGAGCCCCCCAACACAGACCTGCCTCCTATGCCTTTGTCTTCGGGGAAGTACGATGGTTCCCCCAAGACCCTAAAAGAATTTCTTGACGCTTGCAGGGTGTATTTTTCCTTCAGAACCCGCACCTACGCCTCTGATCATGCCAAGGTTGGATTCCTGGTGTCTAATATGACAGGGAACGCTCTTGCTTGGGCCACCCCTCTAGTCACCGGAAATGACCCTGTCCTACAGAATTTCGATGCCTTTATCGATTTTGTCAAACAAACCTTTGAAAGACCCGAAATCTCAATGGCAGCTGGTGAAGACTTGATGGACATTCGTCAAGGACAAGTTGATGTGCTGTCTTAAATCTCCTCCTTTAAGAGATTGGCCATGGAGACGGGTTGGTCTGAGCAGTCCCAATTTATTCTGTTCCGCAGAGGTCTTAGGGAAGAATTAAAAGATGAAATGGCTCATTTTCCTCGGCCTACTTCCCTGCAGGATCTGATGACGGCCGCCCTTCAGATGGAGTTCAGGATGCAAGAAAGACGCCAGGAAAGAAGAAAGACGCGTACCTCCTTTTCAAGGACCTCCTCACCACCTTCAACAGCGCTCAAACCTCACGATGAGCCCATGGAAATCGGCACTACTCGCCGTTCTCTAACGCCTGAAGAAAGAAGGAGGAGGAGAAGGGAACAGGGCCTATGTGCCTATTGTGCCTCTGATCGCCACACGGTGCATAACTGTACTGAACTAACCAAGAAACCGGCGGAAAACGCAAACCCTCGAACCTAGTTGGGACGGGTTATCGAGGGCAGTCTTCCAGTCCCTACGTTACTATGTCTATTGATTCCTCGAACCCTTCAGAAGATTCCCGCCTGATGGTTATAACGGTTAAGGTTACTATCAATGGCAGCCCGGTAGAGACGCTGGCTCTCTTGGATTGCGGTGCCGCAGGGAACTTCGCTGACACCCTTTGGGTTGACAAAGTAGGTGCTTCACGGATAGATCGCGGACACGGCCAGAAAGTAGAAGGAGTAGACGGCACACCTTTGAGCTCAGGACTCATTGTTCAGACTACCGAACCCCTTCCTCTAACTATATTTCAGCATTCAGAAGTCATTACTTTTGACATCATTCGAGCAGCCCATTTTCCCCTAATCTTGGGGATTACCTGGCTGCGACAACATAATCCCCATGTCGACTGGAAGTCTAATAGTTTGCATTTTAATTCCAGTTATTGCCAGACACACTGCTTTCAAGAAGCACATTACCAGGAGGTAAAAATATCTCCCACTGTTCTCCCCACGAGTATAGAGGTGCATTCCATTGACAAGATATTGGAAGAATACCCTATGGTGTTTGCTGAATCCGCCCCCATGGCATTACCACCTCACAGACCGGAGGACTGCTCCATTGAGCTGATACCCAATGCCCTGGTGCCATTTGGCCGAATGTTTGCCTTATCCAAGACTGAAAAGGACGCTTTACGAAAGTATTTGGATGACAACTTGTGCAACGGTCTCATCAGACCCTCTAAATCCCCGGCGGGTGCTCCCTTGTTTTTTATTCCAAAGAGGGATTCCAAGGACCTCAGGCCATGCATCGATTACAGGGGACTCAATAAGGTAACTTGCAAGGACAGATATCCCATGCCCCTCATTCCTGACATTTTGGAATCAGTACAGGGAGCGACAGTTTTCTCCAAATTGGATCTGCGCAATGCATATCACTTACTCAGAGTAAGTCCAGGAGATGAATGGAAGACGGCCTTCAGGACACCATTTGGTCTGTAGGAATACTACGTTATGCCATTCGGACTGGTCAATGCTCCAGCAATTTTTCAAAGGTTCATAGACCGAATATTCTCAGATTTATTGTTTATTTCAGTGGTAGTTTACCTTGACGACATACTTGTTTTTTCACAGTCTATGTCGGAGCATCTACTGCATCTCACAGAGGTCCTGGAGCGCCTTAAGAAACATCATTTATTGGCCAAACGTGAAAAATGTGTATTTGGGGCATCTTCGGTCCCTTACTTGGGGTTTATCCTCTCACCTCAAGGAGTACAAATGGATCAAAAGAAGGTCGAGGCTATTCTCCATTGGCAGGCTCCTTCCTCAGTCAAAGAGGTTCAGAGATTCCTGGGCCTGGCTAATTTTTATAGGCGTTTCGTGCCAGGTTTTTCCAACACTGTTCTACCAATTACCAACTTGTTGAAGAAGACATCTGTGCCTTTCATCTGGAGCCCTCAGGCTGAAGAGAGCTTTCAACTCTTGAAGAAGAGCTTCTGCAGCGCTCCCATCCTATGCCAGCCGGACCAAAACAAACCTTTTATCGTTGAGACAGATGCCTCTGCCGCAGCTATAGGAGCTGTTCTACTACAAGAGCATGACAACGCGGAACACCCAATAGCGTATCTGTCTAAGACTCTCACTACTAGTCAACGGAATTATTCCGTAATTGAACGTGAACTTCTGGCCATGAAAAGAGCCTGTGAAGTTTGGAGACACCTCCTACAGGGGTGCAGCCACCCTTTTGTAATCCGGACCGACCATAAGAATTTACAAGTTCTACAGTCAATGGAGTGCATCAATTCCAGACAAGCCCGATGGGCGCATTTTTTCTCACAATGTGACTTTACCATCACTTATATTCCTGGAAGCCAAAATACTTTGGCAGATGCCCTGTCCAGGAAGTCTTTCTCCTCCCAGGTTGCCCCATCCTGCCCGGAGAAGTTGTTTCCCAGGAACCGCATTGTTGCCACTATCTCCTCCTTGTTTCAACGGATAAAAGAAGCCGTCTCCTTACATCCAGAACCCCGCGGCATGATTCAAAAGGATGGTTTGTTCCTGAAGAATCAGAGGATCTGGGTACCATCTAAACCTCTTCAGAAAGACATATTGTCCTGGTGCCATGATCATAAGACGGCAGGCCATAGGGGACAGGCGAGTACCTTGGACTTGATCAGTAGAGCCTTTTACTGGCCAAGTTTGTCTGGAGATGTCAAGCGTTACGTCAGGTCCTGCAGAGTCTGCTGTCAGAGTAAAAACAACACAAAAAAACCCATAGGTTTGCTGCAGCAAGATTCCATCCCGGAGCGTCCGTGGAGTCATGTATCTACTGATTTCATTGTGGACTTACCTTTGTCTCAAGGATGTTCATGCATAATGGTGTCCATCGACTCCCTCACCAAGATGGCTCATTTCTCTCCACTCCCTGGTATGCCAACTGCCGATGGTATGGCATTGGTTTTCATTAAAGATGTGTTTCGACTCCATGGTCTCCCAGACAAGATAGTATCAGACCGAGGGAGCCAATACGTCTACAAATTCTGGAAGTCCTTATGTGCCGCTCTTAATATTCACTGCGCATTGTCATCAGGATATCATCCCCACACCAATGGGCAGACAGAGCGGTTAAACGCTACCTTGGAACAATATTTGCGCAGCTACACCAATCTGGAACAAGACAACTGGGTGGATATGCTGCCGACGGCGGAGTTCGCATATAATAATGCCAGTCATTCCGCAAGCAAGATGTCTCCCTTCTATTGCTCATATGGATTTCATCCCCGAGCCATCATTCCCCATTTTTCCTGCAAACCTGCACTTCCGGCGGTAGAGGAGGTACTACTTCGTATAAGGGACATCCAAGACAAAGCTAAGTTGAACCTCAGAGATAGCCTCCAGGCATACAAGAGGCAAGCCGACCGGCACCGGCAGGTAGTACCTGATTGGGAGGTTGGCTCCAAGGTGTGGTTATCCACCAAATACCTTCCTAGATGGTCTCGCCCGTCTAAGCTGTCCCACAGGTTTATTGGTCCCTATCCCATTACTGCCAAGATCAATCCAGTGGCCTTCCGCCTAAAGCTGCCACATTCTCTTAGGCGAATTCACCCAGTGTTTCACGCATCTCTTTTGAAGAGTGCCGAACAGTCACTAAGGGCTCGCCCTTTCCCCATTCTCTCTCACTCACCTGATACACCTGAGTATGAAGTATCCAGGTTACTGGACTCCAGGTACCGCAAAGGGCGCCTGGAATACCTGGTGCATTGGAAGGGTTTTTCCCATGCTGAGGACTCTTGGGAACCAAATGCACACATCCACGCTCCTGTCCTTCTCCGGAAGTTTCACCGTTTACATCCCGGTAAACCGGGTGGCCTGGGCCTTGGCGGGGGGCATCCTGTCATGCGCCGCTTTCTCACCTGGCGTCTTTGGCCCCGCTGCCGCTTACGGACTTCCTGATTTCCGTCACGCTGACGCTACGTTCACTAAGCGGTCTAGTCTTTCTCCGCTAGGATGACTGTAGCGTTATGTAACCACTCCTCTCCCTGGGTCCAGCGCGTTGCAACCTTCCACGGTCAGCTGCTTTTCCTCGCGGCCGCGGTCTTGCTACACGCTGTTTTCCTCTTGCTCCTCGAGCCTTTCCTCTTTCACCTCTCTTACTCTTCCCGGTCCTTCTCAGGTCCCCGCCTTCTGTTCTCTCCCTCCTTCCTACTTTCCCTCCTTTGTGCCCGGCTTTCTGCCTTTGGTTTTGTTTACTTTCGCTTCCGGTGTTTGCTGGAGTGTACTTATCCTGCTGGGTCCTGTTGCTGCCTTCTCCCATTGTTCATCTGCTTACACGCCCAGCTACCATCAGGATACCTGCCGGTTCCAGGGGTTTTTTGCCTATTCTGGCTTTTTTTCCCCCTTTTTTGTCCCTCCCGGGAGTGGGACACGGTCAGGGCGCATTTACACGCTCTCACTGTGGCTTCCTCTTGTGGGAGACACGCTCAGCCTCGAAAAAAAGAAAAGGACTACCCGGCACATCGAGCGCTCAGCCCAGTTGAGGAGGATTTCGACTCCACAGGTGAGGAGGTTGAAGAGATAAAAAAGGGTACTACAACTGTATTAGAAGTTGGTGCTGACACACGCTAACAACCGTCCTGTTTTATCCCCTCCCGCATGCTGTCTCTCAATGTACTTTTTATAGTTCAGGTTGAATAGCATCTCCCAGTGCTCCGCACATTTCTGCTGCAGCCCAAGTACCCGCTCCATATCTTCGCATCCGCCCTTTAACACTCCCTCCAGTTCCTCTTCCGTACGTCGTAAGTCAGCTAGAACCCCGCCCTGCAGGCCCTTTGATTTTGCTATGGCAAACCCTCGCATCACTACTTTAAAGGCTTCCCACAGTGTACTTACCGAGTCAACGCTACCCGTATTCTCCTCAAAGTAATTGGCAATCTCCTCCCTTATATCTTCTCTAAAGACTGGATCCTTGAGCGCCTCAGCACCTAGGCGCCACGTCGGGATCCGTGCCCTCGGGGGGCGGTACTGCCAGCCCAGAACCAATGGCGAGTGATCTGAAAGGACCCTCGCCTTATATTCTACTCGAATAATTTCTGCCATCACATCCGACGTGGCAAAGACATAGTCCAGCCTCGTGTGTAGCTGTTGAGGGGCGGAGTAATGCGAGTATTGCCTTTCTTGGGGGTATCTCATTCTCCACACATCTGCCAGACTAAAGTCGTCTAGCAGGGTCTGTAGTGCTTTTGCCGCTGGGGAAGGTCTATCAATCTTGCCATCCGATCTGTCTATGTTGGGATTCAGTACACAGTTAAAATCACCACCCCAAATCACTGCACTACCCATACATATGCCGAGGGTGGCACTCAGAGTCCTAAAATATGCTGCTGTGTCCCGATTGGGGGCATATGTATTCACATTACCATCCTCCCGTCCGTCTCCGCCATCTCCTGCAAAGGTAGGAACGGAACATGCGGCGCTACCCAGATTAGTACTTCCCTGGCGTACGCAGAGTATGTCGAGCCCACCACCACCCCTTTCCATTTCTTAACAATCAGCTCCAACTTCTCTCGCGTCAAATGCGTTTCCTGCAACAGCGCAATATCTATCTTTTGCCTTTTCAGATATAGCATGACCTTATTCCTTTTCAAGTAGCTGTTAGGTCCCCTGACATTCCACGTGATTATTTTAAGGTCCCCCATAACTCATTACCATCCCCCTTATCTACCTCCAACAGTTCCCGCCCTCCTGCGCGCAACAGATTCAACCATCCGATTCCACTATATAGGCTCATGTTCAAACTAAAACTCCCCATAACTATATACACCCCAAACATTCTGCTTACCTTAAACGCCCCGCCCTCCTCCCCACCTCCCACCCATCCCTTCCCCAACAACCCCAAAATCCCCCCCAACAATTGCCCAGCTCCATCCCTGGATCTCAGGCTCCCCTGCATCTAGCACTTTCTGGCGATAGCCTGTACTGGAAACTCAGCAGGGTGAGGTAGCCCTACTGGCTAACCTACTACTACTACTACTATTTGGCACAATTTAATCTGCAGTATCATTCCTATGCGGATGATACACAGATTTATGTGAGCCTAAAACAACCAACGGAGGCAGTAGAGAACATCCTACAATGTGAAGAGGAAGTTAGAGGGTGGATGATAGATAATAAGCTTCAGCTTAACCCTAATACATCAGAGATTATGATTTTCAGATCTAAGAAGAATCTAGGAACCACTATTCAGATTGTCCCATGCCCTCTGATATTTGGTAATATCGTAAAGTACACAGACTCTGTTAAGAATCAGGGGTGTATTTGGCAGTCGGACATGGGGTACAATCGGCAAGTGAACCAAATGGTCAAATCAGTATATTTTCAATTGAAAATGCAGAAACCACCCCTCTCCCTTATTTCAGAAGGTGATCGCGAAATGATGGTGCGCTCACTTGTTAATGCCAGGCTACATTATTGCAATGGCCTTTTGGTAGGATGTTCTAAATATCAGTTGCAACGCCTTGTAGTGGCACAGAATGCAGCAGTACACGTAGTGTTCTCACTACCTTGGAAAAAAATCAGTTTCCGAGTTTCAGAAGAAACTACACTGGCTTCCGGTCCATCAACGGATCTAGTCTTGTAATGTGGAACACAGCCGTTTAACAACTGATGGCGATTCCCATTAGAGTTGCAATTAGATTGTTGAACTGTTCAGGCTGCAAGGTTGGATTCTACTCATACTGAGGCTGTCCAATATCTATGTTGCTTACTTGGGGAAAAAAGAAAAAGAATCGGAGGTTTTTTGCACCAGTTTTCAAATTTATATAGTTGTTAATTTAATTGGTGAAAACAAATTAGTCCTCTATATATGTAACGCTCACCTGGTATCCACGGGGACGTCACTCAGCCTGTTCTAACCTCTTACGACCTCGAACCCTTCCCTGGAGTCTACTCGACTGGAGACTGGGTCTGAAACACAGGATTGGTAGAGTTTAACTCCCTATTGTCTCTGTGTGCTTGAACCCCTTCTTCCCCGGGGTCCAACCCTTCCCTTTGATCCACAGCTCACCTTGTTTTCTTGGAAAGTGTGCTCTCCGTCCTGCTTTCAGCGCAGAGGCGCGTTGATTGATGCAGGCTCGTTGCTGCCTAGTTACTTCACTGGCAAGAGTCCGACAGGTAAGTATAATGAGTCTTTTGAACAGTTCCCTAACTTCGTTCCTTTCCTTCCTTAGATGATGGCTGGCGTCTGGGGATGGCGACGTGCTGCTGAGATGAGTAGCGCTGAAGGTGAGTGAGAGCGCGATGCGACCCTTTCGTATTTGTATTGAACTGAGTTCTGTATCTTTTAGGTGCCGCAATGTTTTCAGTGTGGATGCCGGTTATGAAGAAGAAATGCGGTGAGTAAGCGCGGTATGCGGAGGCTCTAGATGTTTCCCCGCTAACTTGGAGTGTCTTTTCTCTCTTGCAGATGGATGAGAGGTTCCGGAGAAAGAGTTCCCCCAGAGCGGCTGGGATTCAGGAAAGCGTTTGAAGCTTGTACAGTCTTTAAAAATAAGCCAAGATTTGCTGAATGCTTACTAATGCCTTTTTTCTGTTCTTTTCCCTTTTCCTCAGGAAGCAGCGTGCCGGGATGGGAATGACACAGCCGAGATTGCCCGCAGAACAGAAGAAGCGATGAATGATGGGCAGAAGCGCCGCAAGGTAAGGCTATTCCTAACGGTGTTCTTGTTCTTGCAGGAGCTGAGCGCAGAAGAAAGATGCAGGCCTACTGGAGACCGATCGGAACACGGTGAGTGTCACGCTGCAGGTGCAGACAACACAAAGCATGTTTCTCAGCCTGGGCGTGGCTTAAATAGTCTCTGGGTATCCCAGGTGTCTCTGGGCTGAACCACACCCAAAAGACTAGACTGCACATGCAGTTCTGGTAACCGAAATATGTGGGGGCATCCATCTTGTCCCCATTAATGCACTACAAGTCCAATCCCCAATCTTATCCTATGGGAGTGAGTGAGTCTGGTGCCACAAGTGCCAAGTCTGACTCCAAGTGGGTCTTGGGAGGAATGGAGAGGCCCTTGAGGGCCGTAGTAGGTGTTTGTGGCCTGGCTCCAGCCTGACATCTTGGAGGGCTGGGGACATGAGGGGCAGGAATCATGACAATATAAGTGATAGAGTTCAAATGTTTTGTTTTTCCTCAAAGATTTGTCTTGTATATTTGTAATAAAGTTCTTTGTAATAAAGTTCAAAACATCTGTTGTCCCTCGACACGTGTTTCTCCACCTTTTATTTTTTGGTGGTTCTTCACCTTTGATTGGTGCTTGCTTATTAAGGGTTATAATGCCGCGAGCTCAACACTTTCAATTAGGAAGGCTGCAAGACGGAAGTAAGCAATTTTAAATTAAAGAAATACAATTAGACAAACCTGCGCGCCAAACTAAGACGTGTGCCTTTCAAATTGTAAATGGCTATCATGGAATGAATCATGAGCACAAGCACCAATAAAGATAGCCATATAATTGATTTGCATTTCATAACATTCCTGAAGAACCACCAAAAAATAAAAGGTGTAGAAACATGTGTCGGGGGACAACAAATGTTTAGAACTTTATTACAAAGAACTTTATTACAAATATCCAAGACACATCTGTGAGGGAAACCACATGATTTGAACTCTATCACCTATATGCAGGACACATTTGTTTTCACCAATTGAATTAACAACTATATAAATGTGAAAACTGGCACAAAAAAACTTTTTTCTCAAGCATCAATGGATCCAGTTTAAGTTATTGTGACTGGTGTTCAAGTGTATACACAACCTCTCACACTCTTACCTAGCTGCCAATATTCAAACTTATACCCCCAATAGATCCTTGCGATCTATGGCTTTAAATGAACTGGTGGTTCCCACATCTAGATTTGTCCATTGGGGGATAGAAGGTTTTCGGTGGCCAGCGCTCGTGTATGGAATGGCCTACCGCAACACTAAAGGAAAATAGAATCATTGACAGTTTTTAGAAAGCAACATAAAACATATCTGTTTGAATAACATCATGTTAGTGGGGACGGATGCTTTAATATTTCACACAAGATCTGCGCGCCTAGATGTGGCTTGCCGCTTGGTTCCCCCAGGGGATTTGTGCTATACAAATTCAAAATCAAATCTACTCTCCGTCTTCTGCAACTAATCCAGAAAAGGAATGTGAGACTTGATTGGCCTCAAGCCCAGGGACCATATATCTGCAGCCCTGAAATCTCTCCACTGGCTCCCGGTGACTGAACCCTCTGCATCGTCCCCAAGTCTTTCTGGGGCCGGGGCCCACACTACACCCAACTCTCTCTGTTCCTAAACACCTTCCTTCTCAAGCCTTTCGCTCAGCCACCTCCAACTCTCTGAGGGTCAGATGCTTTTCCAGGCAGAGAGTGGAGGGTAGATCTCTCTCCGCTGCAGGTGCCTCCCCTCTGGAATGGCCTCCCTGCCCCTCTGTAACTTGAGCTGGACCACCTGAAGCTCCGGAAACAGCTCAAGACCTACCTTTTCCTTTTTTCAGTTCTTTCTCTCTCTTTTTCTCTCTCTCTCTCTCCTGCTGACCTACCTGTCTGCTGTGCTGACTGGGTGCCTGGCTACCCTCAGAGTCACACTGGGTACCAGGCTCCTCCAAGACCAGTAACCCCTGCTCTGCCTCCAGGCATACCGCACACTTATTTTGTTTATTTTTCTTTTGGCATTTATAAATCTCACCGAACCCGGCGAGCATCTGGGCTCTGGTTACAAGAAGTCTTAGTTTCAGCAACGTTACAGTCGTTAGCCATAATGGTCATAGATAATGCAGGTAATACAGATACAGTTCTGAACAATGAATGGCCTGCTTAGTACATGAGATACAGCAAGGTTACAGGCTGTATTTGGAACCCTACAGTCCCCTGCCTCCTTGTACTTACCAGGAGCCGTGCTGCCCTGGCTGCACTTACTAAGAGCAACGCTGCACTCATTGCACTTCCCCCTTCACTCCCCTTTGGACTTGTCCTCCTCCACCCCCCTGCAATTTGCGTATCACACTTGCACAATCCGAATGACACAAGGCCTAGTAGGATTGTTTGTTATGTCCTCCCTCCCTTGTCGCGCCTAGAAATGCTTGTGCACAGGCGCATTGTAAATGACTTATTATATCCTATCTGAACCTCACAAATCATTCTCTGGCAACGGAAGTGGGCCTGCAAAAATTCAAAGCGCCATACATTAACCACTCCCTCTCAAACATTCCTTACCCGGCTAAACTCCTCCTCTTGCTACTTGACTTGCCGGCTGCATTTGATCTTATAGACCACAAGGTCCTATGCAGCCACCTGGACTCAGCTGCCCACTTCTCTAAAGAGGCCATCCAATGGATTGAATCATTCTTGGGCGACAGGACCATGAGGGTGTTCTCCCCCTCTGCAGCGGCAGACACCATCCCAATCACGTGCAGTGTTCCAAAGGGCTGCTGTGTTTCCCCTACTCTATACAATATATTCACCAAGCCCCTCTTCGAAGATCTGGACCTTCTGGGTATCACCTACAACAACTATGCAGATGATACTCAGATTCTCCTCCCACTTTCCGGGGATCATGTCGAGGATTCCGCCTTGGTGAAAAGAGTATATCTCATCATTCAGGCATGGATGGCAACCCATGGACTCTGCCTGAATGATGATAAAACTGATCTTATCATTCTAGGTACTCAAACTAACTTTAAAAAACTAGGCCAGGAGTAGTCATCCTTCTTAATATATGGTAACCTTATCAGGGTAGCCAAGGAGGTAAAGACCTTGGGGGTTCTACCTCGATTCCACACTCTCCTTTGACAAACAAGTGAACTCTATGGCCTCCACCACTGCTTACACATGTAAGATCATCAGAACAGGCAAACCATTCCTGTCTGACGACAATTGCATGATCCTAGCCAGAGCCCTCATACTCTCAAGGCTGTATTATTGCAACACCCTATACATAGGCGCCAACAAATCAATTATCCAGCAGATAAAAATCCTCCAAAACAACACCCTTAGAGCGGCACTTGGCGTGGCATGAAGGTCACATATATCTACCATCAGGCGCCACAACAATTGGCTATCAACCCATAACAAAATCTTATTAAAAACTGCATCAGCGCTCAACATCTACCAGACCTACGAGACTCTCTAACACCAACTGCTTCATTGTCCCACTATTCAAGCTCTCTAAAGTGGGGGGCTGCAGCTTCCCAGTCAAAGCAGCCCAACTCTGGAATTCCATGCCACACCCCATCAGAGAAGACCAACCCTACTTGAGTTTCAGACTTAACTACCTTAAGTGGCTTAAGTCCACAGATCAGTAAGACTCACACTTGCACACTTACCCTGCTACTCCTGTATACCTTGCTCCCACTTCCCTCTACTTAATCTAGATTTTGTACATAGATTGTATATAATATCCCTGATGTTTACTACTGTGAGATGTGATGTATCCACCTTTGTGCTCTGTTTTACCCTCTAACTCTGTACCTGAGCCTTGCATATCTTGTAACTGCTGCGCCCTGTTACCTATGGGTCTGGAGCGCATTATAAATGATTAAACAAACAAACAAACTTCAAGAAATCTACACATATGAACACATCCTGGAACATGTAGAAAGCAATCAGTTACTTGACCAGGCACAAGTCGGTTTCAGACCCAAGAGAGGAACATCAACTGAACTACTATCGTCCTGGGCCGATCTAAAAACAAATGCTGTTTCCTTTATCAACGCAGCGCTAATACAACTAGACCTTTCTTTTCTTTTTAAGTCAAGTGCATATGGCTGCAATTAAGTAGCCTTTCACACTAAACCATTGTATTATCACAAAACACATTGTATACAATTAAAGGTAACATTTTGTCAGATATTACGCAGATTTAAAAGGAGAAAGAACTAGAATATTCTTATAATTCATTAAAAATACAATTCATGATAAAAATTAATTAGAAAATAGAATTCATCTCACTACATCTAAGCATTTCTCGTTATCTAAAAACATCTATAAAACTCACCAATTTAACTTCATCAGCATGGTCACCCAGCAAGATTAAAATCATTCAATTTTTACACTAAAACCACCCAATAATACGCCTCTAATCGAGCGCCAATGGTTTACCCTACAACTGATTCTAGCATGGGTTTCCCCCAGCACCAAATATGAAAGCCCGCAGTGGCTATTACATAGGATTCAGCAACAAACAACATACTCCAGAACTGCTCACTCTTATACATCCTAAATGTTGCATAACCTTTCTCATATTTCCTACTAAGTACAGTGCACTGTGTCAGAATATGTCTGATAGTTTCCACCTGCAACTTGCATAGGTGACAGTGTCGCTCTTCTCTGGGTTTCTTTTCCCATGCACCCATATTATCGGCAATATGTCAAATCTCATGTACAAAATAAAATTAATTAAGGCGCGTATGTGTAACTTGACCAAATACCTACAAGGTCTGGCGTGAAAGATCCCCTGTTGCGCGTATATGGCGTATTTCCTGTACTTAGACAATCACGCTAAGGACCTAATTCGATAATGTTCTTGGGTTCTTAGACTAAGTTTATTTAAGAAAACTGCTACATCCCCTTCAGAAATACAAGACAAGTGAATGTTCTTACAATGAATATTAACAATGTTTTCCAAATCATTATACCAAGAGCTGCGCGAGTAGTGTTTAGCATGATCTATTGTATGGTATAGGGGCGATTTACAGCTCCTATTAAATTTGATGTCTATCCATAATTTACATGCAGCCGTTCCCACAAAGACAAGAGAGATTGCAGTCCCAATTCAAGTCTAATGGCTTCAACAGGTACTGAGCTTGGGATGGCCAATAGTGAGCGAAAGATTCTGTCTTCAAGCCTAGGGAGCCATTCTAAAGTCCTTTCCGGGAATACCTCCAATCCATACAGGATTCCCAGAAGAATAGAGACCGTGTACATCATTATTTTAGCCTCCATCGAGGAGACACCATAGCCATTAACGATATTACAAATTACCAGCCATTTTTCCAGACTTTTGACAGGACAACATCACAGAGATGGGCAGAAGAAGTGGAGGCTTTAATGTGAATATCTATGTACTTGTAGATAGCAATCTGCTCCAATATGGAGTTCCACAAGTGCCACCTAAACGTGGCGCCACCATACGCCCTGTTTCGTATAATCATCATTTTTTTCATTTTTGTATTGAGTAGCCCATTGGCTTTCACATACCCAGCTAGGGTGTCAAGGGAATGTTGTAAGCTGACCGCGGTATGACCCAATATGATCGTCATCGGCATATGTCAGGCAGGGTACTACTCTGTTTCCATAATGAGGTGGATCATTTCTTGCCGATTTCAGGGCTGCTTCACAATCTGCCATGTACAAATTATACAGTAACGGTGCAAGGATTTCTCCCTGCTTTAATCCAATATTAGTATCGAAGGCCTTGGATAGCTTTCCTTTCTGTGACATTCTGATTTTTACTGATGTGTCACTATGGAAGAGTATTATAAAATATAACAGGGAGGGATTAATCCCCCCATCTTTCTAATTTGTGCCACAGTCTGGAGCGAATCACACAATCAAAAGTGGCACTGTTGTCAAAATAGCAAACATATAGACATGCACCCAGGGTTTTAGAAGTATTGGCTATCAAAGTGAGAAACACACATATCGAGTGCTTGGTGCTAAACCCCTTTCTGAACCCAGTTTGATGGTGAGGCAAAATATCATTTGCCACAGACCAGGCAGATAACAGTGTTAATAGCAATTATTAAATATTTTTGCACTAGAATCCAACATAGCTAAAATCTATAGCAAGAAGGTTGTTCACATCAGCCCACTTATGTTTATAAAAGACCTCTGTGTAACTCTGCCCATAACTGAAGATTCTGTAGTGGATCAATTGTTGGTTATGGAGCAGGTGCCACGCTGCCTGCCCTAGAAAACACAGAATTACAAAATCAGAAAGAACATTTGAAACTGCACTTTAAAATCTCCTGGAAATGCAGCTGGCACAAAGAATAGTTAGTTTCGCTACACAAGTAGGGACAGAGGAGGCATTAGCGTGCACAATTAGTGTGTCTTTTTAAACAGTATAGACTAGGTGGCAGGTAAGCGTATACCAAGGATGAGTGACTCACGACAGTAGTAGGGCAGCATTTCTATAGATAGGGATGAGGTTGCAGCATACCCATATGTAGGAATGTTATGTGCCATGCATGCACCAGGCATCGGTAGGAAGCACATAAATGCAGATCAAATGTGTCCTGCAGAGGAACAGATTTTAAATTGCACCAGCAGCAGATAATTGAGCCCTGCTACTTCAGGAAAAGGCCTGTTAAGCACACTTGAACAAATCAGGAAAAATACTGTGGCCGGCTAGATGGTAGCTACATTAAAAGCAATGTCAACAGCCCAAGGCATTCGGATCAAGAAATTATTGTGTGTGGTCAGCTGTCAGATCAATTGAGTTACGAAGACACAGCAAACAATTTCAAGTGTATGGAACAAACTAGGGCATCCCAGAAAGTTAGGAGTTGGCAGATTAATGTCTCTGCAGTTGGCTAGGCGTGACGGAAGGAGCAAGAAGCAACCAAAGAAAAAAACAACTAATTACAGCGATAAGATCTTAGCAGGGTAAAAGCAGGATGACTCACAAAATAATTATTCATAAATATGTCAAGGCCAGGATGGCGATCACAGATTGCGAACACGACCTTGAGCGTCTGTGAATCATGGTATGGCAGGCAACATGGGCTATTTGATTTAATTAAAATAAGGCGATACACTTGTCTCTCGCTCTCTCACCTATATAACTGTCATCATGCAGCCAATTCATGGATAGTGTGATCACATTCTGATCAATGAAGCACAGGTTTCTTTTTTCACTGCTGAAGTAATTTAGGGCCTACCAATTAATTTCCAGATATGAGGAAGCTTTTTTTAGAGAAAGGTCCATGGGTGGGATTTTAGATTACAATTGTCCAATCCGTAGTTGTACACATATAGGATTCCATATGTAGTTTAGTAGAGGGAGCCAATTACCAAAAGCAATAGGTTTTCATAACTTTGACATCAGAAAGACTCATTTGTACTATATAAACTCCTGTGTTCTGTTCAAACATTGGAGAATGTTGGAGTGAAAGCTTGGCTTTTATCTTACTTTTTCCCCAGTCTATTGCAATAAACTGGTTGCCTTGCATTTGGCATACCACAATCACTCTGTGTTGTCTCTTTTTTGACAAATACCAGTTAGAGGGCTATTTGGCTTTTGACCTCTGGTTTCAATTTATTTTGAGGTTTTGCATTGCAAAGACCATCAGGTGCGACAGCACATGATGATTTACTTTTATTTATCATGTCCACCAAATCAGCCTCCTGGGAAAATGTTCCAACCAAGGTGTTGGTCATTGTTTTCGCCTTATCCTTGGCACAGTTTTCCTTCATGTCCCAATAGTGCTCCTCAATGAACCGACCCCAAGCTGGTTCCACTACTGCACAGATTTCGGTAGTTGCCTGTGCCCCATGGAGAGAACGAATCAAGTGTCGACATGTTTTGGTATCGTGAGTTCTTATCAGCCTATTTATAGATTTCTATTTGGACGAAATGTCAGAGAATTTTTATGCATTGAACATATTTTTGCATTTGGTATTAGAGGAAGATGCACTGAAATTGCTCTCCTCCGGGGTCAGCAGGCCACTTCTCTCAATTCTACAAGTCTGCTCATTTAATAAATGCTTCTTTTACTTAGTCCCAAGATCCATAGGTACTCCAAATTTAGCTGTGTGCTCTCTGCCAATAAAATGTCTTTCTTCCACTGGCCAAAAAAGGGTCTATCATACTCTTCGTGTCCCAGTTGACTGCACACATTATATCCCTGTAAGTCGGTGCACCAGATGCTTTAAAGTTTTCTATGTTGATAGCCATGCACTTAAGTCGATTTCCCTTTAGATTGAACACTGGATTGAAACACATCTTGTCCTGTTTCTTCACTATCTCCTTATTACACTGATTTCCAACACTTGTGGGATCGCTATTAGGTTATGTGCGCTATTTACCACCAAAAAAATCTTAAGAAATGGGTCGGCAGCAAGTGATATCTTATCCTCAAACTTCCCACAGAGTTTGTAACAACAATACAAATAAAACCTGATTCGGGAAGATATCTCGTGCTCACACCTGTACTTTATCAAAGTTTCTAATCAATTTTGGTCCAGTAATATTAATGTAATAAAATAACATCAATTCAAAGAGTCCATCAGTGTAATGATTCCCAACAAAAAAATGTTTTTAGTTTGTCAAATGGAAAACAGCCGACACGTGTTTCGACCTTGGGTCGTTCTCAAGGCCCATATGTAAATCACTAGAATTCTCAAGTTTGAAATGTAAAGGATCACTCAGTTTACTTGGTCTTGAGTTGTCAATTCAATTTTCAGATCTTCTTTCCACTCGCCATGGTACTCCTCGCCACTACAGTAGGTGAAGGAGCCTTTCATCAGGGTCATCCTTCTTGCAGAGGACAGCTCCTTGTGCTGCCTCTCGGGTCCTCCTTCAGTGCACACACCTCTCACGCTCCCCCATTACAATCACAGTGTAACCTAGCACCAGCAGCACCCCTGCTCTCCAGCTCCTCTTGATGAAAGGCTCCTTCACGTGTCGGCTGTTTTCCATTTGACAAATTAAAAACATTTTTTTGTTGGGAATCATTACACTGATGGACTCTTTGAATTGATGTTATTTTATTACATTAATATTACTGGACCAAAATTGATTAGAAACTTTGATAAAGTACAGGTGTGTGCGCGAGATATCTTCCCGAATCAGGTTTTATTTCCTTATTACACTGCATTTTAACATTGCATCGTCACTAGCATCAACTTGACAAGCTTGAAGCTCTGGGTACAGTTCAAGAATAATCAGATTGACAAAAATAAAATTGATGCAGCTGCTTTTAATGCCATTTGTCCAGGTTTTTTGGCACCATTTCCTGAATTGTCTAGCGGCTTCAAATCCAATTCTGCAAGTAGGTCATACAATTCCCTACCCCTCTTTTTAGTTAGAGGGGTGATTTCTCCACTACTCCATTCCAAATCATCGGAAGAACAGTCAGCATTGAAGTCAGTTATAGCCACATGTATTCCACGAGAGACTATGGTAGGAAGGCAAAGATATGTTAAATGGTCACATAGCCTTCGCCATGACCCCTTTTCCATACACCATGTTCCCTAGGCAATACCCTATTATAGACTTGATGGTTTGGTTTCAAAGGATATTCTGAAGTAGCTATAACCTGCGGGGTGGCAATGCCATACCAACCTTTGGGCTGGTGCCCATAAGTCTTTTGACTCTCTAGGGAATGGAAAATTGTAATTTCATAACACATATCATAAATGGCCTTAGCATTTTTTAAGACGCATTCAACCAAAAAATGGGAAGTAAATGATAACACTGTCCAATTTGTATGGCCGTCAACCTTTGGCAATTCAATTCTATCTATATCTTCTGAGGAGAGTAGCTTCAGTTCTGGTACAAAGTGCAATAGTTCAATAAGCGAAGTACGATTTCAAAATGGATGGGTAACCAAAGGTTCTAACTGCACAAATTTCACATGTTTTATGTCAACCTGAGTCAGTGTCGCCATTCCCTAAATAGGGTAACCACACGCTTCCACCCGAGCCAACCACTCGAGCCTTTTTAGTCCCTCGGCTTCCAATGCCTCACCACCTTGTAAGGAGAGTTGATTGCTATGGTTACTACAAGCTAAAGGCTCATCACCAGTATAAGCGAGGGTACTGCAAAAGCCCCCTTGTGCCTTAGAAATGCCTGCATTTCTAAAGGTTACTTCACTCACATTATATTTACCCATGGTCATGACCGGTCTATTTTATCGCTTTCAGGGCACTTTAGTGCCAGATTGGTAGGCTCCCTGGGAATTGCACCTGCTTGTCTGGAATGGCAGCAAACCTTTTTGGGAACAGGCTTTGCCGAATTATGTGCAGTTGCCAGGTTAGTTGGTTGGACGAGAAGAAACTGCCCATTTGTCCATAGGGCCATTAAGTGTCATTGTCTAGAGGAGCCATCCATCAAATCGTTGGTTGCAACAAACTTCCCATCCTTATCACTCTTCCTATTGATGAAGGGAACATTTTGGCAGCTGGTAGTTGAGGAAGGAGTTTTGAACTCCACTTGCTTGATCTGCTCCCTCCTTTTAGGCACGCATTTCCTCTGCTTCATATTGTGATGTGTCTGCGGGCAATTTAGAAGTGATTGTGCTGTCGCAATGATTCCATCACTGTTCTCCTTCGTCGTTGCACAGGCACTTAGAATCTCCTCTACTGAGATCTTATGTTCATAAGTGTCTACTTGAGTATTACTAATAGTTTCAACGTCAGTGATTCCCAATAAATTATGTTATTTATCTGTTGGGTCTGAGGCCATTCCAGACCTGCTCAAGTTTTGTCCAGTAGCCACAGTATGTTGGGAGTCTGTAGGCGTTCTCATTACGCCCCTCTCTGAACTGGCCACAATAATAACAACCACTACCAGAGATAATATTAGTTTCATTTCCTGTTGATCCTCTGCAACCTTTATCCTTAATAGAAACAGTGCATAAAGTTTGGCAGTATTCTGCTTCAATATGGTCTCTAGGCCAGTGAAATAATTTGCATATCTTGGCATTGTATGTTTACTTGTAATAGTCTCATGTTCCTCACTCTTTTTGTCATAATCTGAAAATTTAGCAGGTGAAACTAGCTTTCCCAGATCAGGGCTGGCAGATAGATTTGCACTGATGATGTTGTCTTGGCAATCACTCCTAGGCGCCAAGGAATTCCTGCGCAAATTAAGGCACATATTCAGCAAGGAGCCATTTTTGTCAATAGAGAAGGAACCAATCTCACTGCTGTTCATAGATAGACCCTTAGCTTTGATAATGGGAGGGCAGGTTGTGGTGCTCTTACTTGGTACAAGATTAGCATCTTCTTGCGTGTTGTCAACCACAATTACACACTCTCCGATTTTTGGCACCCCCTTTGGCATCCAGCGTTTTATTTCCCATATTGCAGTTAATTTGGTCTGCGTATGACTACGGCACCCATTTTTATCCCTTCTGTCTTTTTTTGCTTGCGGTAGGATTTTATTTCCGCCCTTGCCATTACAAGTGTTTTTCCCTGCTCAAATATTTGTGGTGCGTAGGCTGTACCTATTCTGCTTATTATTTCGAGTGGGCATGAAAGTACTCAAGTTGTGAGTGCATCGGAAATAGAGGAGAAAAGAGAATTTATATCTAGGTGGATTCTCAACAACCACTAAACAGGCCCTAGAAAGCAAGCTTTGCTAAGCGGAGATGGACACCTTTTTTAGGTCAATTCTTGTTAGTCCCCACTGATCTCAATATGAATGTAGATTGCACCGCTTCACACATCTTCGCTGCTAGTCAGCATGTCTGCACTCAATGAGTACTCACGTGAATGTGCACCATTTTTGTAATCAGTGCTGCACCAGAGAGCGAGCCCAAAGGTAAAATACCCACAGTCACTCTCAATCAGGTCAGCAAACTGGAACAACCATCGACCGGTAGTCTCTCCCAAGCCTGGATTTAAGTTCCCAATTCATAATTAGATTTCAAAGTAGCAGGACAAAAGAATCCGCTACCCACTACTTATTACAAGCCTCTGTGAAACTGGGACCTGGGAACGCACTCTGTAACACGCGCCCCTCGCCCAAGTTAATTAACTGCAATATGTTGCTACCTGCCCAAATCCAAGTTCCTGAGACCTGCCGCTCCCCAGATCTCAGCAAGGTCCTGCGATGCTGCAAGACACGTTACAAGACTCAAGGCTCAGGAGCCGCTTCACGGACCACAAACCACAGGACCAGCCGTTGGAGAAAATCACCTCTAGCGTACAAGTAGCAGCGGCAAGTTGCACTTCAAGCACAAAGAGAGAACGACTAACACAGCCGCTTCCGACACTTTTTGACTATGTCTAGACCTTTCAACAGAGGTTGACACCACAAAACTCTCATCAAAAGGCTAAAAAAAATAGGGATTAACAGCATTGCCTTGCTATAGCTTTACTCCTTTCTAACAGACAGAACGGAAACTACCTGGCAAACTCCTTTAAGTTAGCACCGCGCACACTATCGTGTGCCATCCCACTAGGCTCATCTCTCTCGCTGCTACTCTTCCAACATCTACATGACCCCACTCTCGCAGATGATACACAGACCATCAATAAAATCAACACTACTGTAGAACAAGACCAAACCCTCACAAATTGCCTCACACAAAAAAACAAATGGATGAGCACCAATAGCCTTAAACTCAACCCAGAAAAAAACGAAATCATGATCACGCTCAACAATCCATCAGACCAAAATCACCTTTCATGGACTAGTGAAATGGGAAACCGACCAGAACCTTCAAAAGTAGTTAAAAACCTCAGAACAATATTGGACAACCTAACACTGAAACCACAAGTCATCACAGTCGAAAAGAAATGCTTCTTCCACATAGGCACAATCAAACTGATACTACCTTTTCTCACCTTTCCACACAAAACACTCGCTGTCATCTCCCTCCTCATGTCAAGAATGGCCTGTGACAACAGCATTTACCTTGTAATGCCGGATTAGCTCACCAAAAAACAGCGAATACAGAACTCAGTGGCATGACTACTCCTCAGACTCAGCAAGAAAGCACACCAGACCAGCACTGAGAACTCTGCACTGGCTATCAGTCAAAAAAAGGACTGACTTCAAAACTATTTGCATAGGTACAGGGCAAAACCCGGGCAAGGAGTGTAATTTACACAGAAAACATCCTCATCTACAGACCAAAACGAAAACTCTGATCCAGCAATGACATACACCTCAAACCAAAGCAATACTCTGAACTGAAATAAGGTGTATCAGGCATTCTATTCTATCTCAGAAATTTTTTGAAACTCACTCCCCAAGGAACAACGAACAATAGAAGAACACTTAAAATTCAGGAAACTACAAAAAAAACGGTTTCTTTTACTCGACCACCTAAACAGGAAGCATAAATGAAGAGAAAACAGTGACTTCGAGTGACCACAAGGAAAGGCACCACAAACCATTGAAAAAACAATCTAACAAAAAAATGAACTGGGATGGCCCAACAAAAGGAAAGCGTAATATTGCGAACCACGAAATAAGAAATTCAGCCTAATTGAAACAGTGAACCCTACAAAAATGCACAGACCTCCATCACCACTAACCCTACTAAAACCTCCAACTTTCCGACAAACCATCTCAACCAACTAATACAACACACACATACCCCTACTGCAATGCAAACCTGAAATCAAATGCTCACCCATTCCGGAATAACACTCAACCCAACACACTAAATCTTCAGCACTATGCCACAGACACACAAAAGAACCCTGTAGACCAACACATCAAAACAACACCAACCCCGTACCATCAAAAAGCAAAGCCAACACACAGTGAGCGTTGTTTCCCAGCAGTTACCAACAACACATCAAAGCTCTCTAGCACTTTCCCACACCCCACCAACTAACCCTCCCAAACCCCCTTCCTTTTCAGATTTCCCTGAAAGCCTGGAGACCATGGACATGGCAGTGGTGTGTGGTATAAGGTTTACGTAACTTACATGCACCTATTGTTCTCCAGCATGGATCTGGCATGGATTCACATGCTCATGAATATTCCCTGTTGTCAGGCTGGGAATCCACGGTAAAAGAAAAAAAGGTTTCACTTTCACTTAAAAACTGTATTTCCCCACTAAACCAATCACTGTCCTCTGGGTCATACTGCCCCAATCAATGACAGTCCTCTCCCTAAGCCCCGCCTCTGGCAGCCATCTTCAGATTTGGTAAGCATGTGAAGTGGCAGTATGACCAAGAAAAGCCGCACAGAGCCCTCAGGGAGGGTTTGTATGTGAACCGATGCCAGACCCATGCTGGACAACAATAGTTACTGGTAAGTAACTTAAACCTCCAGCATGAAGTCTGATGTGGATTCACATGGTCATGAATATTCGCATGGTCATGAAAAATGAACACATGGCAGTACAACATTACACAACCACGGGAGGTGGCAAGGCTCAACAGAAGCAATTAACTCTTACCTCCGGAACAGACTAACCTCACGCAAACAGGTTGTGTAGCACTGCTTGGCTGTCTTTGGACTCCCCCTGGAATACCTATCAACGCAGTAGAACTTTGTGAATGTGTGCGTGGACCTCCACGTAGCAGCCCTGCAGATGTCCAACAGCGGCAAACCAGACATGAGCACCATTGTCGCAGCGATCGCTCTGGTGGAATGGGCTCTCGGACGGCCGGGCAGCAGTCGGTTCGCCAACCGATGCAGTACGTGATGCAGCCGGAGAGCCACCTTGAAATGGAAGCCTTGGACAAGACCTTCCCATGGTTCACAGGAACAAATTTCACGAACAGTTGTGAAGTCTTCCGAAAACTCTTTGTGCAAGTCACGTAGAACTTCAGGGAACAAGCAACGTCCTGCGAGTGCAAGGTCCCTTTTTTCAGGTAGAAAACAGGTAACACCAAAGGCTTGTTAAGGTGGAATTCCAATGGAAACTTCGGCATGAAAGGGGGCTGCGTACGGAGTAACACCCTTGGTTTGTGGAAAGTCAGGTACAGGTGCTTGCACAATAGGGCCTGGATCTCACCTACACATCTGAAAGAGGTGATGACCACAAGGAAAGCCGTCTTCCACAAGAGAAACCTGAAAGGGGCCTGATGCATAGGCTCGAAGGGGGCACCCATGAGCCATGTCACCATGTTGAGTTCCCACACTAGGGCAGGAGCCTTCACCGGTGGGAAAGATGGGAAAAGTCCTTTGAGAAACTCCTTGTTGAGTCTGTGGGAACCAAGCGAGGATTTTCCTGGATATCTGGTGTAGCAGGAGATAGACGTGATATACCTAGATGCATGCCAAACCAGCCTTTGGCAAGGATAGCAAGTATGGGAGGATCTATGGAGGCGTGACTCTCAAAGGGGTAATCTTCTGCGACCGGCACAACATAGCAAAACGCTTCCACTTATGGGCGTAGCACTTTAAAGTTGACAACATCCTGGCCTTGGTGACTGGCAACTGGCAACTCATAACCTCCAAATTCTAAGGCTGCTGGAGCTAAGCCTTCAGGTTCAGCGATCCTGGGTCGCGATGAAGGATTACGCCTCCCTTTCTGGTGAGAAGATCCATATCCACCAGCAGCTTGAGCGGAACCGAAGCTGACAGGCTGAGAAGGTCCGGATAGCCAATCTGCCTTGGCCACGTCAGGGCAATGAGAATCTTCTTGGATTGACACTGTCCGAGTGTGTTGATGACTCGTAGCAGGAGAAGGAACAGAGAAAACAAACACAGCACAGAAACAGCCCTTCCCACAGGAAGGAGAATGCATCGCCCAGGCTCCTCGGCTTGTAGAATCTGCTGGCAAACTTCTGGCATGTGGAGTTTGCCACTGTTGCAAACGGATCGATATTGGATCTGCCCCATTTGACGAACAGGCGGATCACCTGATCCTGACGAAGCTCCCACTCATGGCAGGAGCGCAGTTCCCTGCTGAGGGAGTCTGTGGTGTTCTGGACTCCTGCAGGTGAAGAGGGACGAGGAACATCCCCTGGCAGACAGCACAGTGCCACAAATCCTGCGCTTCCTCGGAGAGCGCCGAGGATCAAGTGCCCCCCTTGCTTCCTGATGTGGAACATGGTGGTGGTGTTGTCCGTGAAGATCCTCACCACCTTGCCTTCTCCCTCTACTTTCTCCTCTGCCTCTGGCCTCCCTGTCTGATCTATTAAAGTCTTGTCAAAACAGTTTCTTCCCTGTTCCTCCACAGCCATCAAGGACCACATTGACACCCTCGCTGCTCTAGCCTTGGCTGACTTTTATAACCACTCTTTTGCCACTGGAACCTTCCATTCTACCCATGAAGCACTCTCTTGTGCACCTTCTTCTTCAGAAACCCTCAGCCATCCCCTCTGGTCCGGCTAACTATTGCCCGATCTCCATTACTCCTTTCCTGGGCAAACTCTTGGAAAAGCTAGCCATCTCTATGGGCAAACTCTTGGAAAAGCTGGCCATCTCCCAGCTTAATCTTCACACAGAATCTGTTGGTTGTCCCCATGACCATTAGTCTGGCTTCAGAGCAGCCAGAAGCACAGAATCTGCTCTCCTGAACATCCCTGAAGACCTGCTCTCTAACCTGGATGCCAACCACCCCTCTGTCCTCATCTTACTTGATCTCTCTTCTGCTTTTAACACGGTCAACCATCCGATCCTGCTCAACAGGCTCCGTGATAATCTGGATATCAATGATCAGGTCCTGGCCTGGCTGACCTCTTTCTTCTCTGACCGACCCTCCCAGGTCCAACATCAGTCCTTCCTCTCCTCTATCTCACTCTCTACCTGTGGTGTTCCCCAGGAGTCTAACCTTTCTCCCTAGCTTTTCAACCAATACCTGACACCTCTCTCCCACTGCATCGCTGCTTTCTGCTCCAACTTTCAGTGCTATGCGGAGGACACACAGCTTGCTTTCAGGCTTTCCTCATCCCGGATTGTTTGTCTGCAATCCAAGAGTGATGTGCCGCCAATGATCTCTGCCTTATTGCCAGTAAGACCGAGATCCTCCTCATCAGCACACCTGCACCTTCCTTTCCAGTCTCTCTCTGGCTGCCCATGCTGGGCCCTCTTCCTGCTCCTACCAGTTAGGCTAAGAACCTCAGGGTCATCTTCGACTCCTCACTCTCCTTCTCTCCTCACAACTCTGACATCTCTAAACATTGAAACTCTAAGCTGCACCTCCTCAGAGGTATTCTTCCTTTCCTCACCTTTCCCCAGAAGATCACTGTCTCCAGTGATTTGGTCCTCTCTAGGCTGGACTACTGCAACAGCCTCTTTCTAAATCTGCCTGCCTCTACTCTCCATCCCCTACAACTCATCCAGAACAGGACTGCGAGACTTCCAAAAGGCATTCTGGGGCCTGGGACCGAAATACCTCCAATTCTCTCTTCGTAAACATCTTCCTACTCGAGCTCTTTGCTCCTCCTTGAGGGCCAGTCGCTTCTCCAAGCAACGAGATAGGGGCGGATCTCTTTCTTCGGCTGGCTCCTCCCTCTGGGACAGCCTCCCTGCCTCTCAAACTTGACCAGAATCATCTCTGGTTCCGGAAGCACCTGAAGACCTTCCTCTTTGCTTCTGCCTTCTCTCTTCCTCTCCCTCTGCTGATCTCCTGTCTGATACTGCACTGGTCACCTGGCCACCCTCTGAATTCAGGCAGGGGTCCCTATCCGTCCAGTTGCACACCTTCACTGCCTCCTGGCATACCTTGCACTTGTGGTCTGTATATGTAACCCTACAGTCCCCATTCCTGCTCTTATTAGACACTTGCTGTCTGCAGTTTTATCACTCACACTTGCCACCTGTTGGCTGCACTACTTGTTCATCCAATGCCCTGCACTTGCCCATCCTCTACCCCCCAGCACTTTTCCCCTCTTCCCTGCACTTGCGCAATCACAATGTCACTAGGCCTAGTAATATTGCTGTTTTTGTCCTCCCTATGTCTCCCCTTGCTTGGCTCATCGCGTCTTGAAACACTTTGGAAACGTGTTATCAATGCCATATCATATCCCCGCTGTCGGCAGATGAAGGAAAGAGCACACAGGCTCTTTAAAACAAAAATTGAACTTTCAGTTGAAAAAATGTTCAATTACCTCGGAGAGCAACTGCAAGACTCCCAACACTGAAGCGTGCGGTAAACATCTGAAGATGGCTGCCAGAGGCAGGGCTTAGGAAGAGGGCTGTCATTGGATGGGGGTAGTATGATCCAGAGGACAGTAATTGGTTTAGAGGCGAAATATAATTTTTAAGTGAGAGTGAAATTGTTTTTTCTTTTACCGCGGATTCCAAGCCTGACGACGGGGAATATTCATGAGCATGTGAATCCATGCCAGACCCCATGCTGGAGAAATCTCAATAACATAACCACAGTCAAGGAAAAATGACAATTTAGGAAAATATGAAAATATTTTCCACTTTTATTTTTGAACTTGTCCTTGTAAGGTACCATAATTGGCAAAAAAAGAAACATTTGGCCACATCAGAACAGACTAGCTAAATTTGAAAGAAAACGCCATCAATGAATTCAAGCACAAAAGAAGCTGCTTAAAATGTGCTTTCTGAATTTGGGTTTCCGTAGACCCAAAATAATACCCTTCAGTGACAAATACCTCAAAATTTCATTTCAGGCATGTGCTCAACCAACAGGCAACATGAAAACAAAAACAGAGTGGTAAAAACGCACATTACTGACATATCACAAATTGGGCATGTGGACAAAAGATGGGAATACCAAAACATGAACAGACCCCAAATGTCGAGCATGTTCATAAGACATGGAAAACACACAAAAACGTAGAAAAAAGAAAGACGCACAAGCAAACACACAAATAGGTACGGCCAGCAACCACTTTCATTAGGGTCTAAGTACAATACATGAGAAACACACACACATGTACAAAACAGCATGGGAAAACAAACACACCATTCCATTATAGACATGTCACAATTCGAGCATGCACAAAGGAACCCATGTGGAAACAAAAGTGGAAAATTCAAAACCAAAACACACACAGATACAAAAATGGGCAATGCATGGCCATACAAAGGCCCCAACTGGTCTCATCAGACCACAGAAACATACACATCATACCATTATGATCATCTTACAATGTGGACCGGCGCACAACATGCTGAAAACACCCAAACATGTTTGGAAATGAAAGATGCATGGGGAAACAGAAATTTCACACCTTATTTGGAAAACATAACCCACTGATACATCTAACATTTGAAAAGAGAATCACAGATTTTACAGATAAAACCCACTTAGGAGTTAAGGTATTACCTTTCAAAAGTATAGTCTACAAACGTTAGACATGATAACATTTAGGTACAAAGACTCAATACACATCCGCTGTTCCTCTATTACAAGGCCTATCCGAATACAAATGAGGCCTTAGCTCACTGTACCACTACTTCTAACACTGCCCAACACCAACTATGATTAAAGCATTGATTTAAGCTACATAATATTTAAAGTGAGGTTAGTGTGAGTTAAAGTAACATGTTTAGCGGGGTGGTCCCGTTAATATATGTATTACCTAAAATACATAAAGATCTTTTGAATCCCCTGCGCCGACCTATCGTGTCCCTTTGCAGTTCCATTCTGGAACTGATAGGCCAATTTCTTGACTATTTTCTCAAACCTTTGGCGGCTAATACAGATACTTATTTGCCTGATACTACTGATGCCATTAAACATCTCGAAGGGGTGCCTTTCAATTCAGAAACTGATGTGTTAATCACACCTGACGTGGAATCTCTATATTCCAATATACCACAGAGGATCTCATTATCATGAAAGAATTTCTTGATCTTAGACCAGGATTCCACCAGATCCCAAGCGAGTTTTTGGTCGAACTACTAGAGATAGCTCTAACCAAGAACTATTTTCGCTTTAAAAATTCTGTGCATTTGCAAACTACAGGGACAGCGATGGGGGCAGCTTTTGCCCCCAACTATGCCATCTTATATATGTGGCAGTTTGAGAAAACCTTTATTCTTGAGGACTCTAATCCTTTCTGTTTGGCAATCAGGCTATACAAACGTTGCATTGATGATATATAACTCAAGCTGACCATACAGTATTCCTTTGTTGGATTAACACACTTAATACTAATATCAAATTTACAATGACCAGTAGTAATCAATATTTACCTTTTTGGGATCTCCTCATTAAGATCAGTGAGGGCCATATCATTGTAGACCTGTTCCGTAAAGAGATGAATAGGAACACTATCCTTCATTTCGATAGTTTCCACTCACAGGCATTGCGTGAAAGCATTCCTGATGGACAATTTTTAAGCGCAAGACAAAACTTCTCCAAGTTAGAGGACTATTCATCTCAAGCAGATAGAATTTCTGACAGATTACAGTTAAGAGGTTATCCTTCTCATTTATTGAGACAGTCTCGTAAAAGGGTAAACAATCAACATTGTGACATTTTATTGACTAAGAATAGAAAGGCCAATACTACCAACAACACGCATCATAATTACATTAAGAAGATTATTTTCAGACATTGGCATTTGTTACAATTTAATAATCCAGACATGGAAAGCCCCATTTTTGCCTATAAGAAAGGCACAAATGTAAAGAACTGGATCTCACGAGCAGACAGGGCCAGTGTTAAGAAAAAAACAGTCTAATCTTTTGGCCCTCTGGGGTTCCAAGCCTGTATCTGGTCACTTTCCCTATGGGTTATGTAGTCAATGCAAATCCACAACTGCTTGTACTTCAGTTATGATGAATAGGAAATGTTGGTATCTGAAACATCATACCACCTGCAACATTACAATGTCATTTATGTAATCGTCTGCCCCTGCCTTAAAACATACATCGGCAAAACATCTAGACCGGTCAAAATTAGAATAACGGAACATAAGCCCAAAACTCGGACTAAAACAATAACATCGGCACTTGTAGCGCTATTTTGGGAAAATAATCACAGTTGGGATGACCTGAAATGGTTGGCCCTTGAACGGGTAGTTGGCATGGAGACTGTCTCAGCGGATACAATGATGGATGTATAACACCTCAAGTTACCAGACTGGTCTTAACCACCAAGAAGAATGGCTTCATTGTGTACAATAGAACATCTTTATATCATTATTTGAATCCAGCATTGCTTTAGCTGGTACAGTCTTACATTGTAAGTTTACTTATATTAGGTAACCTTGGTATACTTCTCCTTTAAATTTTGGTATAAGTGGGAGGCAGCATTATAACATCTTTACATCTTTTTTGATGCATCCCTTTCTCTATTACACCACATTTTCTCACTGCCTTTGGTTTCACGAACAGGGGCGCAGTCATGATTTTGGAGAGACTACCCTTCTAGTCCTCTTTCTATAGCCATGACTTTACTTGACATTGCGCTGTATTTTGAGCTAAGATCAGTTTTTTTGATAGTTCAGATCGTTCTTATTTACTAATTACCAGATTTTCAACTGGTGGGTGTATTGCAGGCACGCTCCTTCTTTCATGTTAGCGACTTGTTGCAATAATTAGTCTTATATGTATATCCCGTCCGGCACATTGCTGCCATTGATGACAACTGAGCGAGATTTTGCAGTCCTCTTTTCATATCCATTTTCTTCTACCAAACCAGCATCAGCATGGGTGTTTCTATGTTATATACATTTTCTACGGGTGAGCCGGGTGTAGTTCAATTTCAATACTTGGCTCGTTGACTTGACCGTAGCTTTGTATACTCAGCACTGCCCGAACTTAAGGTAAGCGAGTGTGAGCTTATGAGGAAACTTTATATTTATTTCACGGTCCTTGAAACGCATCCAAAGTATTTCGGCAGCGTTGCCGCCAGCATGTATAACTGTGTAGATCTAGCGAGGAGCTGTAGCCTCAACACCACAGAGCATTTCTGACTTTCGAATTCTTGTTTTCCATTCCCAGTAGACACTTCTCTTTTTATAGACATCACTCCAGTGATATTTGTCTTGATTGTACTCTGATCTATTGTATTGATTCTACAAGGATGGATTTTAAGTAATTTTATGGGGAGACGCGGAGAAAGACACATTGGAGGCAGAGGGGGGCACTAAATCTCCGGGCATACCAGGAGGAAAAGGGAGACCAACAAAGGGCACAGGGCGGACGACCCCCCCCCCCAAGCTGAATAGGCATTGGGGAACTATAACCCGTTTAACCGGCCCACCACACGTGAGGGTCCCCCAAGCTGAAAAGGTTTGAGGAACTATCATCCGTTTAACCGGCCCGCCACAGGAATGGGCCACAACAGCAGTGCACAATACTGCAATTCTTTGGGTGAATCCGTGAGGTGCTGCCATCAGGGCACACAACACTACTTCATAGAAACAGCAGCAACATACTCTAACGGACCTCCCGAGGGGAGGGGGGAAAACTGCCGAACCCTGCCACCCTCGGCCCGGGATAATTGACATTGAAGGAGAGCCCGCCTTGGCCCACAGGCAACGCCTTACTGATCCTGCCAGCAAAGCACAAGCTCCACAATCTCCGTAAAGATGGGCAAAGACAGGAAATAGAAAACGTCCACACAAAGTAGCATGGACCAATTTGCGGTTGCCACCACCCCAGTACCGACAGGCCAAACGACACGATCAAACTCCCCCACTGGCGAAGATGCTCTTTCACTGCGGACGTGATGGCTGTCATCGCCAGCTCCCGCTCCTCTATGGAGATAAAAATTGATAGCATTGCGGCAGATGTCTCCTTCTTGCGCCACGATTTACAAAAGCTAACTTCTAGAACCGGGGAAGCGGAACACCGTATTTCCGAAGCAGTGGACAACATCAATGGGATTCAATCGGCAGCTATCAGAGGCCTTAAAACGCCTGAAAACCCTAGAATCTAGGGTAGATGAGGGAGAGGGAAGGTCTCGCTGCAACAATGTGCGCATTCTCGGACTGCCAGAGGGAGAAGAGGGACACAGCATGGAACTATACCTAGAACAATGGCTCGTGGACATCTTCACACCCTTCTCAAAAATTTTCTCAGTGAAAAGAGCCCACAGGATGCCCTCGGGCAAACTGATCCCAGGCGCACCACCCCGAACGGTAATCGCTAGACTACTTAATTACCGCGACAGGGATGCTCTCCTGCAGATGTCGCACTCACAGGGGACGATCACCCATAATGGCTCTCGGATTGCATTTTTCCCTGATTATACCCAAGAAGTGCAGCGGGCGCGGCAGTCGTTTGAGCCACTCAAAAAACAGCTTGCTCTTATGAACGTGAAATACGGCCTGCTCTTCCCAACACAACTTAAGATCTACCATAACGGAACCACAGTACACTTCACCGACCCACAAGAGGCCTGGAAATGGGCAGAGGCCCACATTGAGGGCGACTGGACCACAGGACCAACGAGACAGAGAGGAAGACCCCGGCCTAGACCAAGACGAGCCTCCCCCAGGAGGGATCCGGAACTGTTGGGACGGGATGCCCCGGAACAGGCAGCGGAGCAGAATGAGCGATGAGCAGGCTACAATCCTTTGCTAGAAAGGGAAGGTGAACTACTGCAACATAATGACACGCCGCTTCTAGGCCTCTGGCTTCACCACACAATGTAATCCACTACGAATTACTTTAATAATAGGCGCAAGAGAAGGGCTGTCCCCCCCCTCTGGTCGAACCCCCCTCTTCTTGAGTTCTAATCTAGTGTGGGGATTCCGAGCTGACACCCTAAGTTTTGAGTGTCAGCAATGTTTGGGTGACAGGTACTTTGTGTTGGGGTGGAGTATAGTAAGGGGAGAGTTTGCAAGGTTTTTTGTTGTTTCAGGGCTAGCACATGTTCACATGACAATCTAATCACTACCCCCCACATGGACCACCTAGTATCATTCCACATAAGAACCTCACTCCCACTGCAAATACTAAAGGAATACCACTCCTTCTCTTAGGTCACAATACCCTGAAAACCCCCATCACGCGCTGTAAATGACATCAACACAACCCCAAGCACCACTCGTACAACGTTCCAGGTCTCTTAAGCTGCTCACCTAGAACGTGAACAGAATGGGATCCGGGATCAAAAGGCGCCTCATCATGCATTTTTTGAACAGACATTCCCCTGACATGGCTCTGATAACTGAGACACATCTGGCGGGGTCAAAATGTGCCTTTTTCCAAAGAACCAATTATCGTCCCGCATTCCATGCGGGGTACACAATGGGATCCAGAGGCACCCTTATCCTGATACACAACCGTATCCCGTTCATTCCACAAACTGTAGAACAGGATCCCAGCGGTCGATACGTGGTAATCTTGGGAACGCTTCGGGGCGAGAAGCTGGCTATTGCTTCGATCTATTCTACACCAGGGCTGGAGCAGGAACTGCTAGACGAGCTGACCACTCTTATGGGGAAACATCAACCCGACATGTACATTCTAGGGGGAGACTTCAACGATGCCATGTGCAACAACATGGACCGCACCCATCTCAGGAATCGGAATCCAGACACCCTCACGAGGCTAGCTAACTTCACATCTGCCTTAGGGCTCCGGGATGGGTGGTGTGAGTTACACCCCGTAACTAGGGAATATTCGTTCCATTCAGGTGCCCACGGCTCCATGTCCAGGTTGGACTACTTCTTCCTTCCGAATACCGACCTGCACAGGGCAATGTCCGCAGAGATGCTTCCCCGAGGCATCTCGGACCATTCGAATGCAAGGTGCCCTTCCCCCTAGAACATGGAGATTGAACAACTATTACTTTGGGTTCCCCGAATTGATCGATCGCCTCACTGAAGTGTCTAGCAAATACTTTGAAATCAACGAAGACACAGCAGACAGCCCTGTAACAATATGGGAAGCCTATAAAACGGTGCTGAGGGGAGAGATAGTCTCCTGGACGGCACATAAAAGGAAAGAACGGCTCCAGAAGATAGTGGAGGCGCAAAGGGAAGTGAACAGTTGTGAAAATGAACACACTCTCGACCCCACCCCCGAGACTCAAGGGTCCCTAAAACGCGCTCAAGAGCGCCTTCGGAATAGGGTGATGCATAGCGCTAAGCAGGCCCATAGGCACTCCAGAGCAAGAATATATGATTTCGGGGACAAAGCGGGCAAAATGCTTGCCTGGCTTCAGAAAAGAGGTGAGGAACAATGCTACGTCTGGGAAATAGACACTTCACATAACAAACGGTGTCAGTCGGACGCTGAGATAGCAGAGGCCTTTGCCGAGTTTTATGCGGACCTATATTGAGCCCCAACTCTTCTGCTGGACCCCTCCCTTTTAGATAATATGACACTGCCAGCTCTCTCAATGCAAAAGAAGGAACAATTAGATTCTGTTTTGTCGGATGTGGAAATTACAGAAGCCATAGCACAATTACAAACAGGGAAAACGACGGGTCCTAATAGATTCCCAGTTGAAACCTGGCAAAAACTAGGTGGAGACAAAATAGCACCCCCCCTCCATAGAATGATTCTCCACGCCCGAGAGCAGGGGACACTTTCACCAGACTTATGCAAGGCAACCATCGTAGTTATCCCCAAACCTGATAAACCCCCTGGAAAATGCGCTTCCTAAAGACCCATATCACTAATTAACAGCGAAGCCAAAGTTCTCGCTAAGCTCCTAGCCAACCGATTACAATCGGTCACCCCCACACCATGGTCCACCCGGACCAATGCGGCTTTATGCTACACAAGTCGACTCGGATGAATTGACGACGTCTCCATCTGGCACTAGAACAAGCTCCTATTATAGGCGGACCACTAGCTCTACTGGCAATAGATTTTGAGAGGCATTTGACTCGATTCGGTGGGACAGCCTTTAGGAAATCATGCGACGTATGGGGTTTGGGAGGCCTTTTTGGGATGGGTATGACTGCTCTACACCAATACCCAGGCAGAAGTTAAAGTAAACGGATGGTCCTCTCGATCCTTCCCTCTCAGTAGGGGCACGCGGCAAGGATGCCCACTTTCTCCCCTTGTCTTCGCCCTCGTGATCGAGCTGTTCGCTCCGTAGCTTCGCCAGAGTGCAGCCTCGATAGGGTTCTCTGGGAGATCCAACGTGGTCTTGCCCCAAAGTGACGCAGATGCTTGTCCGCTTTGGTGAGTCTAGTGGAATGAGAATCAACTGGGGGAAATCTGTTTTCATTCCGGTAAAGGGTGGGGCGCTGGCCACCCCCCAGGACTGCCCGTACCGAGTGGAACGGCAGGGCTTCCGATATCTGGGACTCTGGATATCCGAGGACTTCACGGGGTATATAAAACACAATCTCCAAACGATTACGGACCAATTTATCAACAATGTTCAACACTGGAAACTTCTCCCCCTGACTCTTTTGGGCAGAGCTGCACTCTTTAAAATGATGACCCTCCCAAGGTTTCTTTACATCCTGCAAAATGCCCCGCTCAAGATCCCAAACTCGGAGTTTGACCAAGTAGAGATACTTCTCAGAGAACTCATATGGGGTGGAGGCCAACCATGCATTGCGCTAACTACACTCCAGTGATCGATCTGGGAAGGCGGGATAGGAGTGCCCCACCTCCAAACCTATTACTGGGCCTCACAATTAGCAGTGGTTAATGACCTACTCCATGGGGACTGGGAACTGCCCCACATTCGGGCTGAGATGGCTACCATTCACGAATTTGACCCATTTAGTCTCCTATATCAACCCCTCCGAGACCCTCTCCGCCTACAACTACAACACACATCATTACCGTTTGGAAACAAGCACACATTTTTGTAGGGTGGAAAAACAAAATTACTGCCATACAACCCCTATGGCAAAATAGCAATTTGACCGAAATCGAGAAATTTGAGCCATGGCCCAAATGGGTAAGGGCGGGAATCCTGAAAGTTGGGCATTTTCTCGCAGATGGGAAACTGGCCTCATTTGACACTCTGCAATCACAATTCCAGATTCCGGGTACAGAGCGATATCACTATATGCGGCTGGCCCATGCCCTGAAAACCCACATACCAGCAGACGCTACTGTACCGGAGTACACTTCTGTAGAGCGCAACATCTTGCCAGCATACATCGCCACTAAATGCACTTCCATCCTATATAACGCCATATCATCCTTTGCCACCCCCGAATTGAACAGTCTAAAAGCGAAATGGGAAGTAGATGTGAGGGAAATAGACCCAGAGGACTGGATTCAGATGCTCATGCATCCCCGGGAGATTCATATCTCCTCCAGGCTTCGCCTGATACAGCTGAAAATATTGCACCGAGTATACTACCCTAGGATACGCTTATTTGGTTGGAAACAAGCCCCAGATCCAAACTGTCTTCGATGTGGAGAGGAAGAGGGAACCTTCATACACATCCTCTGGGCATGCCCCCGGATACAAACCTTTTGGACTGCATGCCGTAACGAACTTGCTAGAGTCCTGGCCCGCACCATACCACTGGATCCAAGGGCCTTACTCCTAGGCATACCTAACGAAACAGATGTCAACAAATGGGAGAGACTGCTTCTACACATGGCAACAGGGCTGATGAAGCGCACATAGCGCAGAAATGGGGAGTCCCAGAGTCCCCGACGCTGGATCAATGGATAGCGGATATGGACACATACGCCATGGTGGAGAGTAGGATCTACAATGCAAGGGGCTGCCCCAACAAAGCCTCGAAAATATGGGAAAGGTGGGAAGAAAGGGTGACCTAAGACTCCCTGTCACAAGTGGTACGAGCACGAACAATACACAAATGTACTCATGTAAAAAGCTTTCTCGTGATTGACAACATGTGTAATACCATTTGATTATGAATGAACATGATAGTCCCTATGTTGGTTTTGTCTTTGTGATTGTTATCTAAAAACAATAAAAAATGTTTCATCAAAAAAATAAAAAATCATACTTATACCAAAGCCAGTGCTTGATCCTACAGGCTAACATTATAGAACCATTTGCTGCTGAATGTCGCTGTTAAAACCATTTAAAAAAATATATGCCCTTTTGATGGAATAGTGTATTGGAAGGTTGATTCAGCTGCCCTAGTTACGGCTCAAGAGCGGATAATGTCTGGACAATCTTGGACTTGGGGGTCATTATAGGTTTGGTTGTGCATCAAAAGTGTCCATAAAAGTGCTGGTAAATCTGTTACCAGCACTCTTACCACACCGCCAAACCACAAGTTTGCCGGTGGCAGTCACCGATTTATCTCCAGCCAAGAGCTGGAGGTAAATCAGGCTGCTACTGGCAAAAAAATTCAGGTATTACTGGCAGCAGTATTACCGGTGCTGGTAATACCTGCAATCACCTCCATGGATTCTATGGGTCTCGTCAGAATGGGGATTTATCGCCCTTAACCGCCGGCTGTAATATTTTGGTAGTACCAGGATATCAGGAGGCGCAAACGGTAGGGCAGTTTGACAGTATATGGCTGCTATACCGGCAAACTTATAATGATCCCCCTTAATGTCTGTTTCAGATGATATCAATGCATAATTATAGTGCTATGATGCTGCAAGCCTGCGGCAGAAATCACTATGTGAAGACATTTCACAAACATTATCCGTTGAGCTCTTCCACAAGGAACGTAAGTGGTCCACTGACTGAATAATTCACCATACATACAGAAGATCTGTCTCCTTCCCTGATCTGCCCATCTGTACACACAGTGTGGTTCAGAGTGTGGGGATAATTGGAACGACTAAGAAATGGGAAGAATGTCTGTGCACATTATGTAAATAACTTCCTGATATTTAAATAACTTGAAAAGGAACGAGTCGAAGAACGTCTGCAGAAACGTGTATTGTATTTACCTTGGAAAAACTCTGAAAACCTGGACTTTACTCCCCTTATGGGTTTCCAAGAAGGCGCATTCATCGGAGCCTCTAAATCACCCCTCCCAATCCCTCTCCACTGCACAAACCAAAGCCCAGAATGTATTAGCCAGGAATAAAATATTTATTTTGTGCAAATAATTACACCCCGAAGGCATCCAACTCGGATCCTGAAAGCGAGATTCGAGGCATTCACACTAATGAAATATAAGACTCAATTAACTTGTACAGTTACTATTTTTTTTTTTTTTGCTTTCCAAATTTAATTTAAACGAGTTAATAATACACACAGATGAAGACCAGATGGAAACCGGGACTTTTTTTCTGCAACTTCTTCGTTCTTAGCTGGCCCCTTATTGGTACTTTTAATGCTGCTTCCAGTCAGCTACTTATGCGGGGAAACGAATTGTTATATTTCACAAGTACCGCTGATATGCCCAAGTTACATCAGAAGGACCCAGGGAGACGGTCAAAATTATATTAAACATTTTATGGACGTAGTTTTTAGATTGTAAAGTGGACAAGAGGTGAACAGATTGCGAAGGTGGAGAAGTAAAAATGCTTTTGTTGATAGTTCCGTGTCTTATCACCGTTATGTAGATTGGGGTCTGGGGAAATAGGGAGAGACACGATGGCAGCAAAGATGGAGGAATATGCATCCGTAGTGAGGGGTGGTGGTGGTGGTGGGCTAAATTTAGGGATGGGAGGTAAGGCGGTCACCATCGAAGGGATGGAAGTAAAGATTGGGGAAATTAGAAGGAGAGTGCAAAGGAGAAGAACGGACATGTGGCAATAACATAAGTAGCAATGAGTAGATTGATAGTAGAGGGCAGAGGAAGACTGCAAGTAAGAGTTGAGAAGAGGGACGTGTCAAGGGCGAGGAATCACATTTAAACTGCCCAGAGCAGGAGGTGTCTGATTTAGGGATGAGTGGAAGCAAAGACCGGGAAAAACTGGAGCAGAGGAACGGGAGTTTAACAAGCAAAAACAAGGCTGGCATTAAGCATGGGCAGCCAGTGCAGCGGCCTAAGGTCTCACGTCTGTGGGGAAGTTGCATCCCTAGCCCGACGGCCCCCCAATTGCCTCGGGAGTCCTCATGAGGAGGAAGCCATGATACATTATCTGGGGCACAGCTCTCACCCCCAGCAGTTTCTAATAAATATGGCGTCCAGGGCAAACAACCAAAATACACTCTTCCCTATGTGTGCGCCATTCTCTCTCATAACGAAAAAACCTTCCTGTAGCGCCATTGCACCCCAACGTCATAACAAAACCCAGTGTTCTCCTTTTAGCTCAGGAACAAACACAGCAGCAGGTGGAGTCCCCACAGCCACAGACTCCAGGACCTGGGGGCTGAGGGTGTCGCAAAAGCAATTTTTTAGCCAGATTCTCCACTCTGCCAAGCCACAGGCAGAACCCACCCACCTTCACCGCACCGCTCTGTTAAGAAAATTCAATGGTCCACATGTGATGATGCATTGCGTGACCCATGGGACCATTCAGGTAGTGCTGCGCTCCACACAAATGAACAACGCTATATATGAAAAAAAATTTAGAAGTGCAAGGTGATGTATTGTGAGTTGGAAAATGCCCTGGCATTTTTCAGTTGTTAGCCAACTGGACACTGGTTGTCCTAGATGAAATGAAGGAAGCATACATAGATCCCATTGCATAATCCAGGGCTACTTGAAAATAATTCATGATACATCTCAAAATTTTGCTTGATCTCCAACAACACCAGTAATCGGCAAATAAGAATGAGTTGTGACTCTTACCTGGGCCACCATCACCAGTAGCAAAGGTACTTGTCCAGGCAAATATCCAGCCTGGTGAGAAGTAGGAAGCAGCCAAGATTTGTAGTGAAGAAAGGTACTTCCGATCAGTTCTGCGTATTCTAAGTTGATTTATGCACTACATCCACACATTTCACCCATACCGTTCACATATTACACCAGTACCTTCCACATACGTCACCCGTTCCATCCACACACGTCACCCGTTCCATCCACATACCTCGCCCATGCCATCCACATACCTCGCCCGTGCCATCCACATACCTCGCCCATTCCATCCACATACCTCGCCCATTCCATCCACATACCTCGCCCATTCCATCCACATACCTCTGCCGTTCCATCCGCTCTATGCACTCATCTGCTCGACGCACTCATCCGCTCCGCGCATTCACCCGCTCTGTGCACCCGTCTGCTCTGCGTACCTGACCGCTCTGCGCACCCGTCTGCTCCATACACTAGTCCGTTCTACGCATGCATCCGCTCTGTGCACTCGTCCGCTCTGCGCACTCGTCCGATCTTACACACTCGTCCCGACCCATCTGCTCAACGCATTCATCCGCTCAACACACTCAACCGCTCTACGCACCCATCCACTCTGCGCACTCATCCACTCTATGCACTCGTCCTTTCCGCGCACTCATCTGCTATATGCACTCATCTGCTCTACACAGTTCTTCGCTCTTATACACTCATCCGCTCTATGCACTCATCCGCTCTATGCACTCCTCCGCTCTATGCACTCCTCCGCTCTACGCACTCCTCCGCTCTAAGCACCATTCACACTCATCCGCTCTACACACCCATCCGCTCTACACACCCATCCGATCTACACACTCATCTGCTCAACGCATTTATCTGCTCAAAGCATTAATCTGCTCAAAGCATTAATCTGCTCAAAGCATTTATCTGCTCAACGCATTTATCTGCTCAACGCATTTATCTGCTCAACGCATTTATCTGCTCAACACATTCATCTGCTCAGCACACTGATCCGTTCCACGCGCTTCATCCATTCTACCGATTTCATCCGCTCCACTCACTTCATTCATTCATCATGCATTATCGGTTTAGGCCGTGTCACTTGCCATACGCACTGGATCCGTTACGCGCTCTCCATCTGTTTCATGCACTACTCCCGTCTCATGTCCTTGAATCGTCTATTCTGTACTTTCCATTTATGCCATGCACTCATACATTCCATGCAATCTGTCTGTGTACTCATCAGTCTCCTGTATTCATCTTTCCATCCTCATCTCTTTATTCATTTTGTCCATTTTGTCCATTTTGCCCATTGCAATCATAACAACCATTTCATTAATTTAAACCGCATTACTGTTTTCGTACGATTTATTCTTTTTATCCACTTCACTGCTTTGATCTCCTTTACTCATTCTATTCTGTTTGTCCTTTTCGTTTGCATTAGCGGTTATTAGTTGTCCATTTCTCGCTTGGATCTTGATGTCGTATTGTTATTTGTCTTACTGTTATTCAAAATCTAGTAGTTTGTTGAGTTGGAGTCATTGCGATGCTGTTATTCGGTTTGAGTTAGTTTGAGCACAGGGCTGGTTTTAGGGGAAGAGCCAAGTTTTCAGTGATTTGTGGAAAGACATTAGGTCTTCAGTTAGGCGAATGATGATCCACCTAACCTGACTGAGTTTGTTTTAGGTATGACTAGGAGGCCGGCTGAGCTTGATCTTAGAGTACGTAGGGTTTTAGCTTGTTTTGAAGATATTGAGGTCCTGTTTTATGCAGTGCCCAGTGAGAAATGCATAAAGTTTTGAAGGTCACCCTTCGGGCCACCGGAAGCCAGTGCAGAGTTTTGAGGGCTGGGGAGATGTGGTCTCTCGGGCCGAGCGCTAGTAGCAGTTTGGCTGCAGCGTTTTGTGCTCTTTGTAGTTTATTCAGTTGGTAAGCGTGGACTCCGAGGTAGAGGGGATTAGCGTAGTCCAGTCTTGATATAACAATTGAACTTTGAGATGTTGTTGACTTGGCGGGAGAGTGTTAGGTCAGAGTCAAGGGTGCATCCAAGGTTTTTTACTGAATTAGAGGGAGTCAGTGAGTTGCCCATGGCAGATGGCCAGGGTAGTGGGCGTGGAAGAAGTTCAGAGTTGCCACATACCATGATTTCGGTTTTGGAGGGGTTTAGCAAGAGGTGGTTTTTGGTCATCCAGAGCTCAATGTCGAGGTGGCAGGAAGCGAGGTCAGGTCGGCAGTTGGGTTTTGAGTTCTGGAGTTTTAGAATTAGTTGAGTGTCATCAGCGTATTTGTAACACAGGATTTTGTGTGAACAAATTATTGGTGGGAGGGTGATCAAGTAGAGATTGAACAGGAGGGAAGGTAGGCATGCTCCTTGTGGAACTCCCGTGTCGACTGGTCAGGCTTGGGAGTAATAGGTGGAGAGCAGCGTTATTTGGTACCTATCTTTGAGGAACGAAGCTATCCATTTAAGAGCGGTTCCACGAATTCCTAGGGAGTGGAGGCGGTCAAGGAGGATTGAGTGATTGATTGTGTCGAAGGCGGCGGATAGGTCGAGAAGGATTAATGCAGCGCATCCCGCTGAGTCTGCCGTGATTTTAAGGTCATCCCAGATTGAGGTTAGGGTGCTTTCAGTTCCATGTCGGGCTCTGAAACCTGATTGTGCAGGGTCTGGGAGATTGTTGGTTTCGACAGAGGCATTTAGTTGGGAGTAGGCGTTTCGGTCAATGTGTTTGGCAAGGAAACTGGTGTTTGAGATGGGGCCGTAGTTTTTGGGCTCGAGAGGGTTGAGGGAAGGTTATTTTATTAGAGGTTTGACATGAACCGTTTTGAATGCGTCGGGAAAACCTGAGGAAAGGGAGTCATTTATGATGGATCTTGCATGTTATCCTGCGCAGGTAGATGCGAAAATTTCTTCGAGGGTTGTGGCCGGGCAAGGGTCTAGCGGAGAGCCGGATGGTTTGCGGGCAGAGAAAAGTTTGAGAAAGTGGTCGGGTGATATTAGACTAAAGGAGTCGAACGTTTGTTGCGTAATGGTCGCAGGCGGTGGGTTGGCCGGTATGGGGGGAGGTTTTCCTGGTGGATGTAAGAGAGCTAGTTTGGTGGTTAGAGCGTTTGTTCTTTCGAGAGCCATGGTGTAAAAGTGGAGAGAGAGTGCGTCGCACAGCGATTGTGACGGGGTCGGGACGGTGGTAGTGCATGATGGTCTGGTGAATTCGGTGATGATTTTGTGATGTTCTTTGCTGGGGTTTTTGCAGTTTAGGATTAGGTAGTTGTAGTGGGCTTTTATTGCTTTCCGAATTTTGGAAAAGGTTGTGTGCATTGTGGTAGGTCAGACGAAGGAGCTGGAAAAGTGGATCTCTACCTGTAATCTGATTCAAATAATAAACAAAAGGCCTTTCTTTCCCTATCAAAAAGGGGGTTCACCTTACCCAACATAAATGTAACTAGGGTGTTTGTCGTCAGTGAGGTAGTCGAAATCAAAATAGCCCATCCTCCATTCAAAAACTACCCAACGCTGATACTACCACTAAGGGTTGCAGCAACCAGCTAAACAAAAAGGTGTTCCAGGAGAATGACTCCCTTCTCCTGGACAGGCCTTCTTAGCCTTAATAGTCCATCTTGAAATAGTTCCTTGTGACATAATTATTCAGTTCCTTTAATTCCCGAAGGGCACTCACTCTTCCTGAGTATTGGAGCTGCTGAGGAAGACGGGAAGCAGGCGGTTGGTTGTTGTGAGAAGGGAATCCAAACCCCAAATCAATTTCATACTAAGGAGTCTGGAAACAGTCTGAATCAGGACTGGAGAGTTGTGAATGACACAAAACAAGCAAAGAGTGTCGAGAGTTTAAAGAAACCGATTGCAAAGTGCTAAGAGGAGAAAGGGATGCAATCTGGGCAGAAAGCAACAAGAGGAGTCCAGGGGCTACAGAACCCACACAGACTACAGCAGAACGGAGGGGTGCTCAGGGGCACAACTACTGATGATACTGAAACTCAAGAAAACAAGAAAGTTGAATTGCAAAGTCTAACTTCCATGCTACGCCGGAGTGGAAAATCCCGAGGGAGTAAGGTGGGTTTTCAGATTAGAAATTGTTGGAGGGGGAAAAGTTGAATACCCCACTGTATACAAGCAGTGAGATCTTCGATTAACTGAATGATCAAAGACTGAGTGGCTTTGTACCTTTTTGTTTCCTAAGTAACTGAGAGAGATCTGGCTGGATTTTCTTTGTGAGAACTGTTGCAGTGAGCCAGGCCACGAACTGTGTGCAGGGAATAACATTTGTTTGAAGATTGTCTGAAGTAGATGTGGTCAGCTAGAAGGTGTTGACAAAACCCCAGGATGAAAGACTGTTTTTTTAATTTCTTTTCATCTAGTGGTAGGGCTAGATAGTTGGGACAGGTTTGGGCAGAGGTTTGTTTTTGGTTATTCTGATAAGCACCTTAGTTTTTATTTTCTTAGGAAGGGAATCACCTTTTAGCAGTAGGAACAGGGAGGCATGTTCTTTTGAATTAAATACAAATACTGCTGAAACATGTCCTCTGGTCCGAGTCTTCCTTCTGGTTTGCCATAGGCCCTACGTTGACACCCTAACATTCTTTGAATAGATCGACGTTATCTAGGCAGGGAACTTTAATGTAGTATAAGACCGGGGCAAACATAATGCCTTTGGACGGGAGATGCCAATTTCCAAGTCTGCTGAGACTTGGACATTGTTTTCTTTTTCAATCTATAAATACATGGAAATCCATCAGGGTGACCGAACATGATGTACACACTCTAGACAATTTTTCAATCATAAGACAAAAGACATTTATGAATATGTAAAGACTGACTTTTTAGTTTTTACCAAATGCTTTTACTGCATACACAAGTATTGAGACAAAGTTGTAACAGGACATACATTAGTGATAATACAGTATCCAGAAGTGATACATTATTGTTTTCCATGTTATTTGGCCTGGATCTGAATATAAAATGACATATACAGTCCCTCAGCATTCGGGGGTCATGGTGAATAAATGATATATAGACAACACAAATCAGATTACAATATTTGCAGTGTTGACATTTAACACTGGGGGGGTCGACACAAGGGTGTTTCGGCCAATAAAGAGCGGATCTGTACTGCTGAGGAGTGGATGGCCTTCATCAGAATGGGGAGGGAAAGTTGGATGATAGGGTCCTGTTTCTCTCATGTGCTGGTACTTTCACTGCATTCTCGAAATTCAACCACTGTGAATTGGGTCTAGAGGAGAGCTAGTATTGCTGGTTATTTTTCTTGCCAAGGTTCCCGGTGTCTCGAATTGTGATGGGGTTCATAGTGTGCACTGCCGGGCTGGAGCAAAGGTTGACCTCATCCCTTGCCGGAGCGCTGGGAGGCGGCTGATAAAGCGGCCCAAGCACGAGTACAGTGGTGTCGCTGTGTTTCTTACTCCGGAAGAATAAGACAGTGAAAGACAGCGTTATACTTCCAGAGTAAGAAAACCAATTCAAAGTGGTTGCGTTTCAAGAATACTGTGATATTTAAAAAGACAGATTGTGATGAAATGGAGTTTAGCATTTTCTATTTCTATTGAAAAGTTACACTTCCAATTGAACAATAAAATGTCATTAATGATCTTGTGTTGAAGTGAGAGTGCCCCCCAACTACATTACCCCAAATTATCCAAGGGGACAAGGGGCAGGGGTCTCATAGTTTCAGAACACCATGAACGCAGGTGGAATAATCAACTTTTGGAACATTCCAAATTGATAACAGTACTTCAGAACCAGTATTCCTTTTACATGCGTATGCTAGTCCATAACCAGACAACACATGGGAAAACATTATGGAAGTGAACAATCTAGTAAATGTACTTTTCGGTTTCATTTTTCTCTGAGGCCAATATAGGTTTTTGATACACTGGCCGGTAAGCAACAATGGCATTATGAACTTGGATTGTGCTTAGAAGTTAGATTGTGCTATTTAGAATTATAAGAAACGCATTATTTACCTGTAGCTATTGTTCTCCAGCATGGGTCTGGCATGGATTCACATGCTCATGAATATTCCCTGTCGTCAGGCTGGGAATCCTAGGTAAAAGAAAAAAACAGTTTCACTTTCACTTACAAACTGTATTTCTCCTCTAAAGCAATCACTGAGCTCTGGGTCATACTGCCCCCATCCAATGACTGCCCTCTCTCTAAGTCCCTCCTCTGGCAGCCATCTTCAGATTTGGTAAGTACGTAAAGTGTCAGTATGACAAAGAAGACACGCAGAGGGGACGGCGGGAGGGTTTGCATGTGAATCCATGCCAGACCCATGCTGGAGAATAATAGTTACAGTTAAGTAACTTGTTCCTTCTACACAACCATGGGAGGTGGCAAGGCTCAACAGAAGAAATTACTCTTACCTCCAGAACAGGCTCACCTGCAAGTGAACAGGTTGCGTAGCACTGCTTGGCCGACCCTGGACTCCTCTCTTCTCTGGGATCCCTCTAGATGCAGTAGAATCTTGTGAAGGTGTCACTGGACCTCCACATAGCAGCCCTGCAGATGCCCAGCAGGGGCACACTAGACAGGAACGCTGTAGCCGCAGCCATCGCTTTAGTGGAATGGGCTTTTGGACGGCCAGGCAGCGGTCGGTTTTGCCACATAAGACTTCAGAGCACGAGCCAGATCCAGCAAGCACAAAGTCCTTTCAGCCGGCGACAAAGGTTTCAGAAAGAATACAGGCAACACCAAAGGATCGTTGAGGTGGAATTCTGGACGGAACCTTTGGCATGAAGGAGGAGTGCGTCCAGAGCAACACAGAGGTGAAGGACACAAGGAAATTCGTTTTTTCCTGAGAGGCACTTGAGAGGAGCCTGATGCATAGGCTCAAAAGGGGGCCCCCCCAATGAGCCTCGTCAGTACCACATTGAGTTCCCACGCCGGGGCAGGTGCGTTCACCGGCGGGAACGACTGAAACAGTCCATTGAGGAACTCCTTAACGAGATGGTGGGACCAAAGAGAAGACCGTCCCGGAGACCTGATGTAGCAGCAGATAGCTGCCAGATGCACATTGATAGAGGCGAGCGCCAGCCCCGCTTTGGCCAAGGACAAGCATGGAAGAATCTGTGGGCCCATGACCCTCAGAAGATAGATTGACCTTCTGCGTCCGGCACCACGTCGCAAAATGCTTCCACTTGTGCCTGTAGCACTTCAGAGTCCACAACGCTCTGACAAGGACCTCCCTGCAGTCAGCCGGCAACTCGTACTCTCCGAACTCTAAGGCGGCAGGAGCCGAGCCTTCAGGTTCAGCGACCCTGGGTCGTGATATAGGATTGCGCCTCCTTCTTTGGCGAGCAGACCCCAGACCACTGGCAGCTTGACAGGCTTAGAAGATCCAGGTACCAAATCTGCCCCGCCACGGCGGGGTGACGAGATTCATCCTGCATCGGCAGCATTTGAGTTGACTGATGACTCGCAGCAGAAGGGGCAACGGAGGGACGGTGTACAGGAATAGGCCTTCCCATGGGAAGGAAAACGCATTCCCCCTGCTCCTCGGATGGTGGAAACTGCTGGCGAGTTGTTGGCATTTTGAATTAGTCGCTGTCGCAAATAGATCGATTTGGGGTCTGCCCCACTTGAGGAACAGGCAGTCCACTTGATCCTGTCGAAGTTCCTACTTGTGGCAGGAGTGCAGCTCCCTGCTGAGGGAGTCAGCCATGGTGTTCTTGACTCCGCCATATGAAAAGGGATGAGGAACATCTCTTGGGCGACAGCCCAGTGCCACAAGTCCTGCACCTCTCTGGCGGGCGCTGGGGATCTGGTGCCCCCCTACTTCCTGATGTAGAACATCGTGGGCATATTGTCCGTGAAGACCCTCACCACTTTGACCTTGAGGGATGGAAGGAACGACTTGAGTGCCCAGAACACTGCCCGCAGCTTCAGGCCATTGATGTGGAGATCCCTCTCCTCTAGCAGCCACAGGACTCTGGCGTGGAGACGTCCGGTGTGGGTTCCCCAGTCTTCCAGCGAAGAGTGTGTGGTGACCGTCTCCTGGTAGACTATGTTGGAGCGCACACCCCAGCACCTTATCACTCAACAGAACTCCTCATCGAGAGCAATCTTGTCTGCGAATCTTCCAGACACCTGGATCCACCGAGCGTCCATCCACAACCCGCAGAGCCGGATCAGGTAGATGTACAATGACATCATGCCGAGCAACGACTTGATGGTCCGCACAGTGGCGAACCATCAAGTGGCGGTCCGAACAGCTGTTGCACCTTGCCCAGCAGGGCCGCTATCCTCTCTTCAGAGGAAGCAGCCAGGCAGGAGACTGTGTTGAACCTGCCCCCCAGGAACAGCGCGTTCAGCGGTGATATCAAGCAGAACTTTGGCTGGTTGACAGAGAAGCCCAGATCCGTCAGCAGCCGGATGGTCGTCTTCATGTGTTCGACAGTTACTTCCCTTGACTTGGCACGGATGAGCCAGTCATCAAGGTACAGGTACAGGTGTTTCCCCTGTAGACACAGCTAGGCCCCCACTGGTGCCAGGCACTTCGCAAACAGCCTGGCCGCAGACTTCAGTCCGAAGGGGAGGGTCTTGAATTGGTAGTGCCTTCCATGTACTCTAAAAGTGCAGAAAGGAACAAGTTACTTACCTGTAACTGTTGTTCTCCAGCATGGGTCTGGCATGGATTCACATGCTCATGAATATTCCCCGTCGTCAGGCCGGAATCCTCGGTATAGAAAAGAAATCAGTATCAGTTTTGTTTCTGATCTGTCTTTCTTAGTAGTAACCAATCACTGATCTCTGGGTCATACTGCCCCCAGCCAATGACTGCCCTCTCCCTAAGCCCCGCCTCTGGCAGCCATCCTCAGATTTGGTAGCACACAAAGTGGCAGTATGACCAAGTGAAGAGCCGCAGAGGGGTAGGCGGCAGGGTTCGCATGTGAATCCATGCCAGACCCATGCTGGAGAACAACAGTTACAGGTAAGTAACTTGTTCCTTCTCCAGCATGGGGTCTGGCATGGATTCACATGCTCATGAATAAGAGAATACATAGCAGTACACACATGCACAAACACGGGAGGTGGCAACAGGCTCAACATTAAGCAATACAACAACTCAACATTAAGCATATCTTACCTCCTCACCAGGCTCAACTTAGGCAAACAGGTTGCGCAGCACTGCTTCGCCGACCCTGGACGCCTCCCTGGAGTCCCGATCGACGCAGTAGAATCTTGTGAAGGTGTGCGTCGACCTCCACGTCGCAGCCCTGCAGATGTCCATCAGGGGCACACCAGACAGGAACGCCGTGGTAGCAGCGATCGCTCTGGTCGAATGGGCTCTCGGACGGCCGGGCAGCGGTCGGTTTGCAAACCGGTGACAGTGCATGATGCAGCCGGAGAGCCATCTGGACATGGAAGTCTTCGAGAGAGCCTTCCCTTGATTCACAGTCCCAAAGTTCACAAACAGCTGTGACGTCTTCCGAAAACTCTTCTTGCGGTCCACGTAGAACTTCAGCGCTCTAGCTACATCCAGCGAGTGCAAAGTCCTCTCGGCCGGCAACAAAGGCGACGGGAAGAAAACTGGTAACACCAAGGGCTCGTTGAGGTGGAAGTCCGACGGCACCTTTGGCATGAAGGAGGGGTGCGTCCTCAGCACCACCCTCGTGTCATGAAAAGTCAAGTATGCAGGCTTGCAAGATAGGGCCTGGATCTCTCCCACTCGTCGTGCGGAGGTGATGGCCACGAGGAACGCTGTCTTCCATGACAGGAACTTCAAAGGCGCCGAATGCATAGGCTCGAATGGGGCCCCCATGAGCCTGGTCAGCACCACATTTAGCTCCCACGCCGGGGCAGGCGCCTTCACCGGCGGGAACGATCGGAATAGTCCCTTCATAAATTCCTTCACCAGGCGATGAGACCACAAGGACGCCCGTCCCCTAGTCCTGGTATATCGGGAGATGGCAGCGAGATGTATTTTGATGGAGGCGTGAGCCAGACCAGCTTTGGCCAGCGACAGTAGGTACGGCAGTACTTGAGGGGCCGTAATCCGCAGAGGGTTAATCTTCTGTGCACGGCACCAGACAGAGAACCTCTTCCACTTATGACCGTAACACTTAAGAGTTGAGGACGCCCTGGCTTTTGCAAGAACCTCTCTGCAGTCAGCCGGGATATCGTACCCTCCAAACTCTAGTGCTGCAGGAGCCAGGCCTGCAAGTTCAGTGACTGTGGGTTGTGATGGAGAATGGCGCCTCCTTCTCTGGAGAGAAGATCCGCGTCCGCTGGCAGCTTGACTGGTGGGGACGTTGACAAGTCCAGAAGGTCCGGGAACCAGATCTGCCTCGGCCATGCCGGTGCGACGAGGATCATTCTGCACCTGGACTTCTTGAGCTGGTTGATGAGGCGGAGCAGCAACGGCAACTGAGGGAACGCGTATAGAAACAGGCCATCCCAGGGAAACTAGAAAGCATTGCCCATGCTCCTCTGCTGCGGGAACCTGCTGGCGAACCTCTGGCACTTGGAGTTCATCGCCATCGCGAAAAGGTCAATCCGGGGTTTGCCCCATCGTCGAAAGAGCCGATCCACCTGACGTAGTTCCCACTCGTGGCACGAGCGCAGTTCCTTGCTGAGTGAGTCGGCGATGGTGTTTTTTATTCCTGCCAAGTGGAAGGGAACCAGAAACATCCCCTGGGTGACGGCCCAGTGCCACAGATCCTGGGCCTCCTTGGATAGGGCTGGGGATCTGGACCCCCCTGCTTCCGTATGTAGAACATTGTGGTGGTGTTGTCGGTGAACATCCTCACCACTTTGTCCTTAAGGGACGGAAGGAACGACTTGAGCGCCCAGAACACTGCTCGGAGCTCCAGAATGTTGATGTGGAGAGACCTCTCCTCCGGGAGCCAAAGGCCTCTTGCGTGAAGATCTCTGGTGTGGGTCCCCCAACCCTCCAGAGAGGCGTCCGTCGTCACCGTCTCCTGAAACGCCGTGGTTTGAAAGTCTGTGCCTGTAGTGAGGTGAGCATGGGTACCCCACCATAGGATCGCCCGACCGAACTCCTCGTCGAGAGGGATCCTGTCCTGGAAGCAGCCCGTCGCCTGAAACCAGCGGGCGTCGAGGAACTCCTGTAGCAGACGCATCCGAAGTCTGCAAATGGGTACCAGATAGATGCATGAGGACATCATCCCGAGGAGGGACTTGATGGACCTCACCCTGGCCACGTCCGTGGCTAGCAGGCGCCGCACCTTGCCCAGGATGGTCTTCGTCATCTCCTCTGACGTGGAGGCCAATTGCCCCACTGTATCGAGCTTCGCTCCCAGAAACAGTGCTACTTGCGAAGGAACCAGGTGGGATTTGGGGTAGTTGATGGCGAACCCCAGTTCCGTGAGCAGCCGGACGGTCCTCGCTGTGTGTTTGACGGAGAGTTCTCTTGTCCTTGCCCGGATTAGCCAGTCGTCCAGGTAGGGGTAGACGTGGATCCCCTGCAGGCGCAGCCGCACCGCCACTGGTGCCAGGCACTTGGTGAATACCCTGGGTGCCGACTTTAATCCGAAGGGTAGGGCTCTGAATTGGTAGTGGCGTCCCTGAACCACGAACCTGAGAAACTTCCTGTGCCCTTTTAGAATGGGGATGTGGAAGTAAGCATCCTCCAGGTCCAAAGACGATAGGAAGTCGCCCTCCTCCAGCTGTCCCAGCACGTGCTGGAGGGTGACCATCCTGAATTTCAGCGCCTTGATGTATTTGTTTAACCGACGCAGGTCCAGGATGGGGCGCCAACCGCCTGTCTTCTTTCTGATGAGGAAGTACCTTGAGTACACTCTGGAGCCCCGGAGCCTCCTGGGGACGAGCGCGATGGCACCTTTCTTGAGCATCGCCCTTACTTCCAACAGCAGTTGAGGGACGTGATTCTCCTTCCTGGCCACGGGAGGAATGTGAGTGCACTTCTTTTAGAATTCCAGTGAGTGCCCGTTGGCCAGGGTGTCCAGCACCCAAGGGTCGTGGAGATGGTACTCCCACACGCTGACGAACTTCGTCAGCCGGCCTCCCACCGGGGTGCTTCGTTGGGGGCCCGACGACACGGCCGGGTCAGTCTTGCTTGGAGGCGGCCTTGCCGCCTTGGCCTCCTTGGCGACGACGGCGGGATCCCCCTTGCTTGCCGCGACCTCTGTTCCCCTCCTGGGAAGAGGAGCGGGCTGCCTGGCGGTAAGTGGAAGAGCCACCGCTGGATCCTTTGGAGGCACCCTGTCTGCCTCCGGAGCTCCGAAAGGGCCGTCGTTGTTGAAGTACCCCTAGGGCCCGGCCTGTCTCTGAGTCGGTCTTGATGGCCTGGAGAGACTCGTCCACAGCCTTACCAAAAAGGTTGTTGCCGTCGAACGGCATATCCAACACTCTGGTCTGGACGTCCTGGTGAAAGTCTGTCGCCTTGAGCCATCCTCGTCGTCGGAGGTAAACTCTGTTGCCCAATTGGCGAAATCCGGTATCGGCAATCTCCATTGCCACCGTTATGGCGTGATCCGACGCCACCTCGCCTTCCTGCAGAATTTGTAGGGCCTCCGCCCTCTTGTCGTCAGGTAGAAAGTCTAGCAGGGGAGTTATCTTGAACCAGAGCTCCCTGTCGTAGCGGGCCACGATCGCTAAGGCACTGGCCGCCTTAATCGTCGTCGCCGCTGACGAGATGACTCGTCGTCCCATGGAGTCCAACTTCTTGCCCTCGCTGTCCGGCGGGGAAGTGGAAGTTGAAGCTGCCGCTGCTTTCTTCTTAGTCGCTGCCGAGACGACAGAGTCCGGCGTGGGCTGGGCCCTGAGGCACAAGGGGCGGCATCGGGGACTCGGTACTTCTTCTCGTACCTGTCCCTCTTGGCGGGTGTCATGGAAGGGTTCTTGAGGACAGCAAGCCCCTCGTCCCAGATGTCGTCGAGCAAAGGCACAGCGAGGACCGTCTTCCTCTTGGCCTCTCGTCGTTGGTAAAGAAACCCTTCCTTTTTTTGTTCTTCAGGGCAGAGCTGGAAGAGCTCCGTTGCCCTGGTTATCATGGCGTGAAAGGAGCCAATTTCATCGGCTGGAGAAGCCCGAGGGGGGGTGATGATGGGATGTCTGCTGTGTCATCGCCACCGTGGTCGTCCGTCCCCGTCGCTGTATCCGTCGCCGTATCCTCTCTAGGGTCCGGCGATCTTGTTTGGTCCGTTCCGAAAGGTTCTTGCAGAACACACAGTCCTTCTCCACGTGCATCTTGTCCTCATGAAGGCAGTAGAGACATTGCAAATGCTCGTCCTCCTTGAAAACGTTTTGTAATCCGCATCCAGGACAGCACCTGAATCCGGGCGTTGAGCTTTCCTTGTCCTGGGCCATGTCCGTTGAGGTATGCCGCAGATCTCCAAGAAGCATAAACTCGACGAAAACTTCTCCCTTGAGGGGCGTAGAAGAATTCTGAAAGGGGTCCCCGTTATCGGAAGTAGAAACGGTGGAGCTTGAGGCTCGATTAAACCGAAAAAATTAGAAATCTCCTGAAAAAGCGCGAAAACGCAGCAAAAACTAGAGAGCTAAAGCACGAGGACTCCCAACACTTGAGCGTGCGGTAAAAATCGGAGGATGGCTGCCAGAGGCGGGGCTTAGGGAGAGGGCAGTCATTGGCTGCGGGCAGTATGACCCAGAGATCAGTGATTGGTTACTACTAAGAAAGACAAATCAGAAACAAAACTGATACTGATTTTTTCTTTACTGAGGATTCCCAGCCTGACGACGGGGAATATTCATGAGCATGTGAATCCATGCCAGACCCCATGCTGGAGAACTTCCAATGAATCTCATGAACAGGGATGTGGAAGTATGCATCATCCAGATCCAGCGGCGTCAAGACATCTCCTTCCTCCAGTTGGCCGAACACGTGCTGCAACGTGACTATCCTGCATTTTTGGGACTTGAGGTATTTGTTGAGACGCCATGGGTCTAGAATGGGCCTCCAGCCCCCAGTCTTCTTCTTTACCAAGAAGTATCTGGAGAAGACTCCAGAGCCACTTTGGAACCAGCCCCATCGCCCCTTCTCTTACATGAGGGATGTGCTGCTCCTGCCGGGCCACCAAAGATATCCACTGACATTTCTGCTGATACTCTAGAGTGTGTCTGTGGGTGAGAGTGTCCAGCATCCATCAGTCGGTGGAGAACTTCTTCCACTAACTGACGAAGCCCAACAGCCAGTTTCCCAACGTCCAGCTGGTTCAATCTTGCTTCTGGGCATGCCTGCCACGTCCACCGAAAGCCTTGGAATGGCCTGTGTAGGCCTCCTGGGTTGTGAACCGGGAGGGTTGACGGTACGAGGACCCTCCGGTGAAACCCTTCAACGATCTGCCAGACTTCCCATCGGAGGCACAAAAGGACAGACAGTGTGTAAGAGTGCCCAAGGCATGTGCTGTCTCAGTGTCAGTCTTAATGGCCTTCCCAAAGAGGTTGTCCCCGGAAAAGGACATGCGCCCAAAATCCTTGTGTGGACTTGCTGACGAAAGTTGGTGGCTTTCAGCCAGCCATGACGACAGAGGCAGACACTGTGCCCCATCCGTCCGAACCCTGCGTCCACGACTTCCACGGCCACCGTGGTGACATGGTCCAATGCCACCTCCCCCACCTGGAGGATGGAAAGTGCCTCGACCCGCTTGTCGTCTGGTAGGAACTCCAGCAGTGGGGCTATCTTGTACCACAGCTCTCTGTCGTATCTAGCCAGGATTGCACGGGCGTTGGCTGCCTTGACTGTTGACGCCGCCGAGTAGATTACTTTTCTTCACATGGCATCTAACTTCTTCCCCTCGCTATCCGGAGGGACAGAGGATGAAGACTAGGGGTTAGACGACTTCTTCCTTGCTGCCGCCGAGACCACTGAGTCCGGAGAAGACCGTGAACGTAGGCACTTCGGTGCGCACTCAGGCACCCATTATTTTTTCTCCAGCCGATCCCTCTTGGCGAGGGGCATGGCCTGGTTTCTCATCAAAGCCAGGCCTTCCTTCCAAACGTTGTCCAGGAGAGGCACCGCCAAGATGGTCTTCCTCTTGGCCTCGCATCGTTGATATAAGAAACCTTCCTTCCTGGTCTCCTCCGGTGCCAGTTGGAAGAGTTCCAACGCTCTGGCGACCATGGCATGGAACAACCCCACCTCGTCCAGGGGAGAAGCCCTTGGCTGTGGTGAACCGCCTGACGTGGCCATGTATTTGTCCATAGTCATTGTGTCCGTCCCTGTGTCTCTGGGGGGCTACTTCCTCTTTTTTGCTGGAGGTTTGTCCAGGGCTACCAGCGCCGGCGGTGTCGCCAGCATCCGTTTCTGAATCTCCGACACCAGGGTGTGCGGAGTCAAAAGGATGTCCAGCGATGCAACCCTCGGATGCGTCGGGTGGTAGGCTTACTTGGCCCAGCGCCATCTGCTGTTCTGCCGTCGTCACCTCCCCGTTGTTGTCGTCCCCCCACGTCCTCCTAGATCGCATGTACGGACAACTTTCGTTTTAATATAATTATATAATTAATCATGAGATTGAACCATAGAAAATGAACGGTATTAGGACACCCTGGAATATCGTACAAGTGATGTGATCTACTGTTACCTGGTGGAGCGCATCCATAAACAGAAAAGAGAAACTAGCAAGGAAAAGGAATAAAAAAGAAATTATATTAAACCGAAAATACTATGGAAAGAGGAAGACTATATGCCTAAGAATAACCTACCTGTTTACCTGCCTTGAGGGGGACACGGAAACAGAGGGTGCATATCTGTTATTCGGCTTGGTTGGAACATATACATCCGGAGAAGACGATATTGTGTGATATATGCACAGCTTCTTACTGTCGAACTGACCTGATTGAACAGGCTACTCCTAGCTACCAGTGAAGGATTTATTCCATTACATCTTCTATATCTCCGAATTTGAAATACAGAGAGATGAAATGGCTTACTACAGTCCATGGAAGGCAAGACATCTGATCTTTGCTTCATGTCCTGATGAAGGTCTAAAAAAGAGAGGGGCATGATTGATAGTCCTATGACCGAAACAGGTTTCGGCTGTATAAACTGTTTGGAATTGTAAAAAAACTGTGAATGACGCCTGTATTAAGGATAGGGTCTAAATATGCTACATAAGTACATGTCAAAAATATGTGTAACATGAAATTGTGTTTGCACTAAAAGATAGAAAGCCATTGCTGATTTGTAAGTGTGTGTGAATGAATGACGGAGAATATTTGATTGTGAGCCCAACTGTGTATAATTGTGATTGGAATATTGATTTTAAGTTATTGGTATGTATTAGTATGATAAAGTATACGATAAATATATTTTTTGTATTTGATTGAATAAAATGTTTTTATAATGTATTAAGTTAGTAAGTCTTGTCATGCCTCATCTACTGGTCCACCTCATTATTTCTGCTGTTTATTTACCTGAGGGACCAGGGATTATAGTACAGGTAACCCCTTTTTGTATTGATTTTACAAGTGGTTGCAGCCATTGTTTTCCAGTTCCCACCTCCCTCTGGGAGTTTTGAGACAGCTCTGCATCTTGCCAGCAAATGCTGTAAATGCAGATCTCGGTGGTCTTTTTTTTACTATTTTTATTTTACATTTTTAAAGCGCTCACACAGCCCACGGGCATCGAGGCGCTGTTACAGGAATTGTTTGTTTTTTAGTTGCGTAATTGTTTTTGTCTTAGTTGCGTATTTATAACGTGCCTAAACACCCAGAGGTTTCTAAGCGCGGACCCGGGGATCGAGCCTGTGTTGCTTTGTGTTGTCTTGCTTCCAAGGCGCGCACGTTGCCGCTGAGCTATCCTCCTGGGATAGCTCCTCTTGCCACTGTATCCTGCCTCTGTGTATGTCATGGTCAACATTCTGTTCCTAAATACCTCTGTAGCAGACTCCACTCTCTGGCTTCTCCATGCCCTTCCAGATGATTGCTGCCTTTGCCTGTTCCAGACTTCCTTCTTAGTTTCTCCCCCCTGTTCTTTCTCCGACAGGACATGACCATGGACATGGAGGAAAAACTGAAGTCACTATGTTTTTACACTGTCGCAAATGGTGCTTCATCACAGATGCCACCTCTTACACATTGAGTAGCCACGCATGGCTGAGTGCTGTAATAATAGGTCTTACTATTGAAGTTTTTGTTATTCGATGTACAAATCTCTGAAAGGTGAAGGACTCAGTAGGTAGTTCTATGATTTAAGGTTGTGTCCTGCTGGCTGAATACAGATCGCTCGAGTGAGCACGTAGTTTATGGAGCTAATTTGCCGGAATTGTTACCACATGCTTTAGTTGGAGCCTTGGGTGACACCCCACTCCGTAAATGGTTAGCAGATGGACACACTAAGAGTGCAAAGCGTCTCATTTGTGAGCCTCCTGAGTAGAAGTACTTGAGAGTCTTGATGCATGCGTGCTTGTAAACACATCCTGCCGTCTCAGGTTGACCTCAGACAGAAGAGTGGACAAAAAAAGTGTGTCTGGTCTACAAGAGTGCAATGCTGTCTAATTCTTTTTGAGTTTGAGGTGCTTTTAGAAATAGATTGTCTATGCATGTACGCCAGATGCATCTGTAACCAACTAATGTGGTCAAACGAGTAGGGAGCAGAGCCATTGGCGTTTGCATAGCGTCCCCATGTCTGTGAGGTAGTCTCGCGTGTAGGACTGTTCTGCCCGTTCTTTGATACAGACTCAGAGTGGATGAAGTGGGGAGGATGCTTGCAGCATGCAATACTGAGGTTATAACGAATTTGGCAGTTTCAGAATCAAACGAATGTCCCATTATTGTTTTTCATTATTACTCAGCTGGTATTTTTCCTTGTATCATATTGTTTTGGTAAAATAGGTAATTATCTTGAAATAGAGCACAGAATCAGCAACTTAGCCACCAAACCACTTTTCTTGAACCCAAATGTTATTCCCATCCTCTAGCACAGATGAGCAAATGGACAAATGCTTTCTGTGGAATTATCATGAGCCACAACATGTTATTTTCTTTGTATTTGCTAGCAGTCCTGCATCCTTCCATCATTGATAAATTGAGTACCATGACAAATTGAAAACCCTATTTGAAGCGTGAAGAACCGACTGTGAATAGCTTTAAAAAAAATACATATATTAGGACATAAAAATGTTTGACATAACAAAACTAGCCTAGAGTTCTGCACATATTCCCTAGGCAAGAATGCAATGAGTTGGTCAGATAAAGGCGTTTAATGCTCGATTTCTCTCTCTGGGGTCTGTTATGTTATTGTGATCCCTAATGTGCAAAGCTCTGTGCTTCAAAAGTACTCTGAGAAAAAAATCTCAAACCCATTGCATAACCACTGACTGTCTAATTTCAGTGCTTTTCGCTATGTGCTAGAAACTGTCCCCTTGGGTACATGCTTTTTTTGAAAGAGCATTACGCATTTGCCCTTTTATTGATCAGCACTATGCTTTGATCCTTCTACACAGACTCTGCAGGCGTGCAAAGTGTCACAAACTTGAACCCTGCCTCCAGTTTCTTTTTTTTCTCCTGCAAATCTGCTGTGGCACCGTTAGACTGCTGCAGTGACTACTACAATTTTTTTTTAAAACTCTTACCATACTATATGCAGAGGGGGCCATCTTTATCCTGCTCGCCCACCCCTAACACCATCATCCCACTTCTAACCACAACTTGCGTTTGGAGTGGATTAGTGGAGCATTCCCTTGCTCCCATCGCCTCTTGATCCTAAGGCTCATTACCTGTTATCACACCTGTTATCACATCTACATAACCATGAGCTACAAAGGCTGCTGAAACATACAAGAATATGCATTTTCTAGAAAGAATACCTATCAAAATCCTTCCAGATGGAAAAGAAAAATTCATGGAAATAAGTGAAAAATAGATCGACGTTATCTAGGCAGGGAACTTTAATGTAGTATAAGACCGGGGCAAACATAATCGCTTTGGACGGGAGATGCCAATTTCCAAGTCTGCTGGGACTTGGACATTGTTTCCTTTTTCAATCTATAAATACATGTAAATCCATCAGAGTGACCGACCGTGATGTACACACTCTAGAAAGAAAGAATACCTATCAAAATCGTTCCAGAAGGAAAAGAGGAAACGTAACCCGCGCAGGCAGGTGATGCCTCTCAAACTTCCTGCTGGGTTTATGGCCGTTTAAGGCCAGGGATGGGTTTCCAATTCTTATCCGTTTATCAAAAGGGATATGATCAAATTAAACCCACAAGCAGCTCTTATCAGCCACTCGTTTGACTCTTAACGCGACACGACGATGCAGGGACAAGGCATGAAGCTGGTGCCTGGCAACAGAGCATCCATTCAGACCAGCGGCCTCACCACCACGCACAACTCAGAGGGCACGTTATCAAAATGATGAAATGCTGCATTGCGGTGGGAGAACAACTAACTGGGGGCAGTGGAGGTGTGAACATTTTGTGAGTCCATGCACAATGACAATGTGTGAAGTGAACTCTATATGGAGAGAAATATAACATGTCATCAAGCGTACTACCTTTCTCTAGGCTTTCCACATTGTTCCATTACCTAGGTGCCCCAATGTATTAAAGGGCACAGTTACTTTTGGGATGGCTCAGTGGGATCAACACATCCCCTATGCTCAGCCCGCACTAGCAATTACCCTGGTTTTGAAGTCAACCCCACTTTGAATGTTAAGAATTTGCAATTACACTTTAAAAACATGTTTAAATATGCATTTCTCAGTTCATATTTGATAAGACTGGAGTATCCTTGGCAAAGGGACCATGTCTTATGGATTAAGGCGATTGTTCATCTGGCATTATGACATTGGATAACACTATCTTCTGCACGGATAGAGTGAGAGAAAAAAAGTCCTAGTGCGGTTAGGAATTCAAAGACAGGACGAGCAGTCCACAGTAAGACCAGGAACACTTGCAAAGCACTGTGAAAAAAATGATGTGCAAAGGTACAACACAAGCAATGACAATGGCAAAGGTTTTGACTTGCGTGCAGCGAAAAAAGCTTTCTTTGCTGCTATTGTAGGCATTGAGGTCACATGCCCATGTACCCTCACAATCTGCCCTGCCCTTAAACTGCATGTCCACGTTACCGTCAGCTGCTAGGCTTTTGCCAGGGTATGTACACAGTCACAACATATCAAACGTTTTGTCATCCTACAGTGTAAGGCACCCACATCATTGGCAGGTACTCATACAATTGCCAGTTTTTTGCCATCTGACAACAGCAACTGGCAATTACCCAAGGATTTCAATATGATGCCTTAGACTTGCATCATATCATTTGGGGATTTCTTTTACAGACCCTCCTTTAGATTAACGGCTTCCAAGCTTTGTAATAATCACAGTTATTACCCACTGATGGCACTGGATTCATTGCTGGCAGAAGGATGAGGGGCCTAGTCGGCCAAACCAGGGTTTCAAACGTGTTACATGGCATCGTTGCATTTGAGCTATTCCTATGGCATGCAACCATTTGCCAGAAGTCATCTTTATATGCCCGGGTACTCTCACCATTGGGCAGCTACTGGCATCACATACCTAAATAGGCATGCCATGTTCTAGATATTGCAGTCCAATACTCAGGCAGATATTTATTTATTGTGAATTAGTTAAGGAAATGAAACCTTATACAAATATCGTCCATGTATGGCAGATTTTGACATTACGTGCTCTTGCACTCCGCCTATTTGGAAGGTATTGTCATTATCTGGGTCTATGCACTTAGGTCAGATGGCAACATGACTGCTTCACCTCATAGCCTACCTACTGCCCATCTTCCCTGATAGCACTTCGAAGCAGGTATGAGATACTCTATGTAACCTAATCTTACTTAATAAAGCAGAGAACTTCCCTCCTCTTTTCTCATCTCCTAGCTCCCTTTTCCCTTTTCTTTCTTTCTTTCTTACATTTATATAACGCCCCAAACAAGAGGTATCACAATGTTGTGTACAGTAAGACAGCAGAAAAACGTACATTAATAGAAAACATTCTTCATACTTATCAAAGAGCCAGGTTTTTACATGCTTCTGATTGTTCATTTCTGATGGCTGCAGGGAGAGTGTTGGTGTGGTAACCGCAAAGCTGATGCCTCTTGCCCATTTGCTGTTATAGGGAGGGGGTAGTGCAAGAGATACTGGAGCCGGATCTTACAAGCACCCCAGGGCTTTCTGGGAGAGATTGTTATTGAGGTAAGTGGGCTTTTTATAGACTTCCATTATCCACTTTGTGGAAGGTATCTAAGCACTATACGCTCTTGCTACCCTTCCAATTGAGAACGGAATTGCTGCAAAAATTACACAGCATCACAAGTGCACTCCATGTAGACAATGATTGACATGAACATGAGATGGGGGAAATGAATTCCTGTTTGTAATATTGTATGTACATGTTGATGTTTACCTATTCGTTTTAAGTACTAGTCAATCCAACATTATTTAAATTGCAATAATTTCATAAAGTTGGTGAGGAGTGCAGGGCGGGATAGCAGCAGGGAAACGCGGGCAGGGGCATAGTCTGGCGCAATATTTTCTAGCTACTACCCTGGCTAGAGGTGAAAATGCTCTTTAACCACATCATGCAGCCTCGTCTCTCCACGACCCTCACTTGGTGCATTGGGTTACACTGTGACGACAGGTGGATTCTATAGCTTTCTTAGGCGAGCACGCACGCATGGACAGGGTTACGGCGCTTCCTTATGCCCTTCGCCCCTCTGCACGTTGGCCAAACATCCCTCGGCGCCACACGCCAATAGCTCTGCGAGTCGAGCGGACGCAGCACAGAACGCTCCAGCGAGAGCGCGTGGATAGATTACCCGGGAGCGATGGCATCAAGCTCAATAAAGTGCCGCGGTCCCTTCCTAATCATCGCACGGCCCTAGGGGAGCGCACGCTTTCCACGGCCCCTTATCTACTGTAAAACAATCTTGTAAGGAATAGAATGAACGTCTGCACGCATCCTGAGTGATCGATGGGCAGAGCTCGTCTTGAAAGTACTTTTGCTGCCTTGCCGTCTGCTGCTTGGAGAGTATCCGTGTCTTAAAAGGCATTGCTCATGTTTGTTATTGGACGGTACAAGCAAAAATAGCCTTGGTTAATGGCCCGGCTCGGCGGATCGATGGCAGGGCATGCAAGTTCACACTTTGCTTCTGTGGCAGCAGGCTGCAAAGGTGGCCCTCTTAAAAACGGCATTGCAGGCTAGCTACATCACAGCTGCCCCTGCCGGTTCTGCAGACAGAGCATGCAGTCTCTCTTCTCAAGCAAAGGGGGCGCAGTTGAGTTGAACTCCTCCAATGCTTCTTGCAGACTATGGCTAACAGAAAGGCTTTGCGTTGGGTGAAGTGATAGGAGACACGCTATGTTTTGCTCAAATGTTAAGGGCTTTTTTTTGTTTTAAATGTTGTTTCCAAAGAAGTAACCTACATGGCCTCTGGTGGTTTTTTAATAATAATTATACACCGAGATCAAATATTCCTTCTTTGAGAACACCAGGAGCATTTTGCAGCACGATTCTCGGCCAAACCGCTTTGGCCACTATTCCATGAGGCCCTCTTCCCCTTCACGACCACTCTAACACACTTGGCCATGACCTCACCCAGAGCACCGCTGCAATGAAGTGCAAGAGTTGTGCTGCATCAGATCTTTGCACTTCCTGTATCTCCACATGAAATGTGCAGACGGTCTGCAGATTATCCAAAGCTCACGTTTTGCCTTGTGCATTTGTGTATGCTGTGTTTTGTCTAGAGATCCTACCTGCTGGTATGGAAAGCTAAATCAGGCCATGGCGATCACAACTGAGAACAGAAGTTTAAGAAACATTATTTCAATGTTCTATGGAATACATGCTCTCCTAAGCATTACACAGTTAAGGAACATACACCTCCGCTGTATTATGCACCAGCTCACAATCAATTTGCAGATCTAGAAAAGAAAGGCAGCAGGAAATGCAGAGATACAGTGGTGGGAGCCTTGGCGTTTGTTCTTTGGAAGTGATGCACTCTGCACCGGGACAGCGTGAGGGCCTTTAAACCTGTTCAATTGTAAGTGGCATCAAGCCTCAGGGGGGACCCCAGCAACTGCTCTCATGTTGCCAGTTACCAGTCTTATAATGCAGCAATATATATTCTGTTCTATGTGACTTTTGTTCGGGGCTTCAAATGTATGCTTTGCAGCGCTCGCCTTACAAGCTGCATTTTCTGGAGCCCTTCCGGCAGTTACTTCCCCTCGGGGTACACAGAAGTGTTAAAGGTCTATATAGTTTTTCAGTGGGCATTTAGTGTTTCTGCTCTCCGCTGGCTGTCTCGTGATCAGAGGCTATTAACCAGATCTTTGTCTCTATTATAATGTTTGCACCCCACAGGTGCCTCAGACTATCTTCCACTCAAAGCAAAAGAGGGCCCCAAACATCAGGTTGAAAAAGAGCCCCCGCAAATCTTCTTGCGGACCTTACTCTGTAGATAGTAGAGAAATGCCCAAGGGCAGAGATAAGTGTGAACATTCTGACTGCTTGCCATTTCAGTGGAGAAAATGGGATGTGAATATTTGTTGCATCTCTGCTCACTGAACTAGTTTTAGTAGGAACTGGGTTTATTAAAGGGGCACTAATTACCCACGGTAAAGCACCAGTTTATCTATCCTCCTCTATTCAACTCTACAAGCCTTGGCATAATCTCTGTTCTGCCTCCTCGGCTCCCCTTGTGGCTCCTCGCCCTCCCTGTGCTTCATACTCTCTTCTTGCTCCACTTGCATGGGATTCTCTTCCTCCAGACATCTGAGCAACAATCCACACAGATTTGTTCAAAACCACACTAAAAGCCTACCTCCTCGCCTCTGAGTTACCCTCTTAACCTACCTCTCATCTGCCTGCTAGCTAACATTGTTCCCTCACCTCTAACCTGCCTCTGTCTCCCACTTCCTATACCTCGATTTTTTCACTTCACCCATCACGGTCATGCACTAAGCACAGCTGCCCGTACTGCCAATCTGTAATTAAAAATGTCCAATGTTGGCTGTCCTTAATCTATGGATGTACACTTATGTATTGTCCCCGATGACTGCTCGATTTACTCCCCTCCACAACCTGGTCAGAATGTCCCTCAAACTTACCCTATTATAAGAAGCTCACTGCTTTCCGTCAAATCTGTGATCAAAAGAGCATTGTTCCTCTTGTATATATAAATAAATGCCACCCAACATGTGGTAAAAACATTCAACAAAGGAATGTTAAGTGAACTAGCTACCATTTGATCCCTATAGATGAAAGCAAGAAGAGCCCAGATGTAAACACTATGAAAGCATTCATGTCCATCTAACTAAAAGTTGATGACTCTAGATTGAAACCCAGGTCAGAGACACAGTAGAACAAATTACCTCTGGTAATGTTCATTTTGATGGATACCCCTCGAACAGATCCCTTATTTTAAATGCATTGTAGGCTGAAAATATTTCCCCATCTGGGGGTGAGGTGTACCCTCTCCGACAGATCAAACCTTGGCTCCAGAAGGGAGAGCGTTAGCTAATATATAGGTCACACCACACCATGTGACATTAGTTTGGTTTAGACTCTATAAAAAGATCCACAGACCAGCTCACCTGGGGAAGAGCAGACCAGATAGTGCTTTACAGAGAGTTGGAGAGGAGAGCCTAAAGTCTAGAATGGAGGAGAAAACTGGAGAAGCAGAACGTGGAAGGGAGTTGTTGAGAGTGCGAGAGCGAGAGAGAGAGAGAGCAAGAGAACAAGAGAACAAGAGAGAGAGTTGAAACTTGGAGACCAGCTTTGGTATAAAAGTCTGTCAGATCCCTTTCCCTTTGAACTGGCAAGTAAGAAGGTTTTACTGCAAGTTCACTTGCTCTTCTGGCTGGCAGATAAAACGGCTACAATAAAGACAGTCTTCAGTGTCAAAAGTCACAATGGGCAAAAGTGCAGCAGATCGAAAGGAAATCCAATAAGAAAAGTGGTGTTGGGGGGGTGGGGGGTGCGGACTACAAATTGTCTGGAGTTTGGGGACATGTTGACTAGTTCCCTCAGAAACTGGATCATCAAAGTGGCAATCGTTAAGTAGAACCCCGGTTACAGCATCCTCTTAAGAGCAGAAATTGCCACCAGGTAGCCCTTAACTGTGCCAATTTAAAGTGCAGAAAGTGTAAGGAGGAGGTCGAACGGAAAGGGGATCCAGATCCCTCTCAATGCACCTATATAATTTATAATTGGTTATTTATAATGTGCTTAATACCCAGACGTTTCTAGGACAGAATTTCTTACAGCGAGAGTTGTAGATCGCCTTAGTGGCCGCTCTTCATGCAGAACCTCCAGGATCTCTTCCGCAGTCTCTATGCCTCAGCTTCTCAAACAGCAGGCATGTATGTTTGAGTGCTGAAATTCATGTGCAGGACTTGCCCTCCTTCCTGTCCCCCGATTGGAAAGGAAGATTTGCTCTCTTTGTAAAGTGTCGAGGAGGACAGGTGGTCATGGTATGGAAATCAGGGTACTATGTCATCCAAGCTCAACACAGGCAATTGGGAGGATTGTGGTCCCGAATCTCGATAACCTCCTGAGAATCTGAAGAATTACGGGAATCGTGGGGAATGTTTAGAGAAGATCAAAGTCATAGTCTAGGAGAAATGCATCCCCAGCACCTCTAGGGGGAAATTCCCTGGAGCAGAACAGCTCACACTTCTGGTCGACATTGGAGGCAAACAGGTGCACTTGAAAGGTTGAACATTTCCACAAGAATGTCCTGGCACAATTCCCACTCGTAGTAGACCGAGCCATGCCGGTTCAGGACATCCACCACCACATTTGCACAGAGGTGGTGACTCCACATGCCCTCTCTTTGATGAGGTAGTGCATGGTGTGATGGATCTGAAGGCGTCTTTATTTCTTTCTCCAATACATCCTCCTCCCAGGTGGCCAGGGAAAGGCAGTCTCTTTCAGAACCTGACCCCGGGGGTGGATATGCGAGGGAGGATCACCTGGGTGGAGGAGACTTGGGGAGTGGGGATGAGGCCCTCTTGGGTGAGACACGTTATCCCCCATTTCCCTTTTGTAAGGAGTCAAATATCCCCCAGGTCTTTATAGGGTATTAGCAATCTCTTCCCTATTTTTCCAGAAAACACTCCCAAAACACACCAGTCAGGTACTGAGAGGAGGAAGAGACAAACCAGAGTCATACATCCTCTCTTTATTAACCCCGGCATACACAAACACTACTCTGGTACTGGGACAAGGAATAGGGATGCAGAGTATCAAGACCGTTTTGCAGTTAAGGAACATTGTCTGCACCTGGGGCCCAGCGGGCAGTATAAATGGCCCGATCAGGTGAGGCTAAAGAGATCGCTTGCAGGAGAAGTCGGAGTTGAGACTAGGGAGACTCGTGCCCGAAGCGCCTAGTAGCTGCAGAGTTGTTGCAGTTAGTGAAGCGGGTGGTGGCCGAATAATTCGAAAGGTCTCAGGTAGCAGAGCTGGTCTGCATACCTCCTGGAGTCAGAAGAGACTCCCTCTCTGTACAACCGAGGCAGCAGAGATCCTGGATGAGAGGCTCGCCAAACCGGGAGCAGCGACAGCCAGGGAGAGCCTGTCGACATGGAGAACAGCACCTGGAGACAGCGCACCCGTTGAGTCTAAGGAGCCTGAAAGACTCCGGGACGCTGTAGGGTGAACCGCATGGTTTCTGCAGGTCAGAACGTTCGGAAGTGAGCGAGGGACCGTTTAGGCAATATGAATGCCGGTCCACTTTGAAATAAAGAGGTTTTAACAGTGCAATAACCTGAAGGCTAAGAAAACTGGTTTTGTGAATACGGAACTGTGAACAAGATGAAATTGATAAGGCCAAGAAATGGCCATGGAAACAGAAGTTTTTGAATTTGTGAAAACGCCTCTGAAGAGGGTGTAAATTCCCAGTAGGAGAGTAAACTGGGAATTTGATGCTGCTTTATTCAATGTGACTGAATAGCATGAAATAAAACCTTTTATTATGAATACTGAACCGAAAGAAAGCAAGTGTGATTCAATACCAATTGGATTGAAAGCAGTTGGTGAAAAGTCCTGATATAAAGGAACTTGTCAATTGTGTAAATTGAAGAAAACAAGCAAGTGCCATAAGAATATAAGGAACTGTGTAAACTGAAAGAGTAAGCAGTGGCAAAAGCTCTGAGAATATCGGAAAGTATAACAAGTGAATGGTGGCAAAACAAGTATTGAGAAAGCTCCAAGAGGATAAGTCCAATATAACTGTGAAGCTGTAACAGTGACAGTGTAACTGTGGGGAAGAAGCAAGTAAGGTGTGTCAGTTGCGTGACCTGTAATTGGTGGACCGTGAGGTCCGACAACTGCGCCTAGTCTGAGTACACCTACCTAAAGGAAAAACCACTTACTCACTTATAAGCTTGTGATTGAAGATCAAGGAAAACAATAGTGTGGAGAACAATAGTTACGGGTAAGTAACGTGTTTCTTCCCCAGCATGGGGTCTGGCATGGATTCACATGCTCATGAATACAGAATACATAGCAGTCCAACATTACACAACCACGGGAGGTGGCAAAGCTCAACAGAAGCAATTACTCTCGCCTTTGGAACAGGCTCACCTTCAAGTGAAAACGTTGTGCAGCAGTGCTTGGCTGACCCTGGACTCCTCTCTGGAATCCCTGACGATGCAGTAGAATCTTGTGAAGGTGTGCATGGACCTCCACATAGCAGCCCTGCCAATGTCAAGCAGGGGCACAACAGGCAGGAACGCCATAGTCACAGCGATCGCTCTGGTGGAATGGGCTCTCGGACGGCCGGCAGCAGTCAGTTTGCCAACCGGTGACAGTGCGAGATACAGCCGGAGAACAATCTGGAGATGGAAGCCTTGGACAAGGCCTTCGCTTGGTTCAGAGGACCAAAGTTCACAAATAGTCGAAACGTTTTCCGGAAACTCTTCGTGCATGCCACAAAGAACTTCAAAGCATGCGCCACATCCAGCAAGTGTAAAGTCCTTTCAGCCGGCTTTGAAGGTTTCGGAAAGAACGCAGGCAACACCAAAGGCTCGTTGAGGTGGAATTACTATGGAACCTTTGGCATGAAGGGTGTGTCCGCAGCACCACCCTTGTGTCGTGAAAAGTCAGGTAAGGCTGTTTGCAGGATAGGGCCTGGATCTCACCTACCCTCCAAGCAGTCGTGATGGCCACAAGGAAAGCCGTTTTCCATGAGAGGAACCCGAGAGGGGCCTGATGCATAGGCTCGAAGGGGGCCCCCCATGAGTCTTGTCAGTACCACGTTGAGTTCTCACACCGGGGCAGGAGCCTTCACCGGCAGGAACGATCGAAACAGTCCTTTGAGGAACTCCTTGCCGTGACGGTGGGACCAAAGAGAAGACCGTTCTGGAGACCTGGTGTAGCGGGAGATAGCCGTCAGGTGAACCTTGATAGAGGGGTGCGCAAGCCCCGCCTTGGGCTCGACAACAAGTACAGAAGAATCTGCAGGGCCATACCCCTCAGAGGATTGATCTTCTGCGTCCGGCTCCATGACGCAAAATGCTTCCACTTGTGCCTGTAGCACTTAAGAGTCGACAGCGACTCGTACTCTCCGAACTCTAAGGCTGCAGGAGCCAAGCCTTCAAGTTCAGCGACACTGGGTATTGATGTAGGATTGCGCCTCCTTCTCCGGCGAGCATAAGGTCTTCTCCATTTGAGGAAGAGGCAGTCCACTTGATCCTGTCCAAGTTCCCACTCGTGGCAGGAGCGCAGCTCCCTGCTAGGGGAGTCGGTGATGGTGTTGCTGACTCCCGCCAGGTGAGAAGGGATGAGGACATTCTCTTGGGCGACGGTCCAATGGCATAAATCCTGCTGGGGATCTAGTGACCCCCCTGCTTCCTGATGTAGAACATCGTGGTGGTATTGTCCGTGAAGACCCTCAACACTTGGCCCTTGAGGGACGGAAGGAACGACTTGGGGGCACAGAACACTGCCCACAACTCCAGGACATTGATGTGGAGATCCCTCTCCTCCGGCAGCCATAGGTCTCTGGCGTAGAGATGTCCGGTGTTGGCTCCCCAGCCCTTCAGGGAAGCATCAGTGGTGACAGTCTCCTGGTATGGGGGGGATCTGGAAACCTGTGCCCCCAGCAATGTTGGAGAGCACGCCCCACCACCTTATCGCTCGATGGAACTCCTCGTAGAGAACAATCTTGTCTTGATGATCCGCACTGTGGCGGTCTTCAGTGCCAACAGCTGTTGACCTTTCTCAGCATGGCCGCTATCCCCTCTTCTGAGTGGGCCGCCAAGCAGGAGACCGTGTTGAGCATGGCCCCCACGAATAGTGGGGTCTGTGATGGTAGCAAGCAGGACTTTGGATAGTTGACGGAGTACCTCAGATCCGTCAGTAGCCGGACGGTCTTCTCTGTGTGTTCGACGGCTACTTCCCTTGACTTGGCCCAGATGAGCCAGTCCTTGAGGTACGGGTACACGTGTATCCCCTGTAGACGCAGATGGGCCTCCACTGGTGCCAGGCACTTTGTTAACACCCTGGGCGCCGACTTCAGTCCTAATGGGAGGGCCTTGAATTGGTAGTGCCTTTCCTGTACCACGAAGCGCAGGAACCTCCGATGCTTCTCATGAATGGGGACGTGGAAATATGCATCCTCTAGATCCAGCGACGTCAAGAAGTCTCCTTCCTCCAGTTTGCAGAGTAAGTTCTGCAATGAGACCATCCTGAATTTTTGGTACTTGAGGTATTTGCTAAAATGCTGCAGGTCTAGAATGGGCCTCCATCCCCCTGGTCTTTTTCTTTACCAAGACGTATCTAGAGTAGACTCTGGAGCCCCGCCGTCGTTTTGGAACCAGCTCTATAGCCCCTTTTCTTATCATGGCCCGTACTTCCTGCAGGAGGTGAGGTATGTGCTGCTCCTGCCAGGCCAACGGAGGTATCCATGGACACTTCTGCTGGAACTCTAGATTGTGTCCGTGGGCGAGAGCGTCCATCAGTTGGTGGAGATCTTCTTCCACTTGCTGACGAAGTCCGCCAGCCGGCCTCCCACCTGGATGCATGGGTGGTGGCCCGATGTCCTGGCCAATTTCAATCTTGCTTGGGGGCCAGCGTGCCACGTTGGGATCGATGACTACGTTGGCCACCTCCACCGAAAGCTTTGGAACAGCCTCTGTAGGCCTCCTGGGTTGTGGACCGGGAGGGTTGACAGTACAAAGAGGACCCTCTGCCGAAACCCTTTGACAATCCTTTGAACTCTTCAAAATCATAAACGAAATAAAAAACCCACCAGGTTGCAACAACACGCCAATTCCATTGATGAAACTTTGCGATGACCTAGGAGACCACTTCAAAAACAAAATAACCTCCATCCAACACACCATACAAAACAGACCAAGCAATCACAGCTCAAACCCCAGCGACACCGATGAGGAACACCCAAACAAGCTACGAAGCTTCCCAGAAATATCAGTTGAGGCTTTTGTCAAACTGTTAAACCAAAGCAACAAATCAGGCTCTCCTGAAGACCCTTGCCTCCCGGACATATACAAAACAATCCTCAAACAAGGAACCCCCATGGAATACCAGAGGAATCTCCTCAACCTCTCAATCTCAACAGGTAAAGTACCACAGGCCTTCAAATCAGCTTACATCAAGCTGCTACTCAAAGATACAACAGGAAACATAGAGGACTTATCCCACTACAGACCCATCTCCAGTATATCCTACATAGCCAAATTGCTAGAAATGTAGGTCTACAAAATAACCCAATAATTCATAGAAGAGCACTGCCTACTAGACCAGGCTCAAGTCGGTTTCAGACCAATGAGAGGAACAGAATCAGCTCTCCTCTCAATATGGGATGACCTAAAAACGAACGCAGACTCTGACAACAGCACTGCTCGGATTCTCCTTGATCTGTCCGCAGCTTTCGACACTGTCAACCACGACATCCTCATAAAGAGATTAGAAGGACTAGGGATAACAGACACTGCCCTACTATGGATCAAATCCTTCCTAACAAACAGAACCGAAACCGTATGGGTGAACCCTTTTAAATCCAAACCTAGAGACTCCACGTGCGGAGTACCACAAGGATCACCCTTCTCGCCGCTTCTATTCAACATCTACATGTGCCTATAAATCAAACTCATCAAAAAACATGGCCTCACATGCTACAACTACGCCGACGATACTCAAATAATCTTCAACATACAAGACATCCGAGAAGAAAACACTACACTAGAGAACTGCCTTCGTGAGATATTCAACTGGATGAACCCCGACCACCTCAAAATCAACCCAGGCAAAACAGAGATGATGATTGTTTCAAAAAAGGGAGGAGACATCAGCTACATCCCCTGGCCACGAGAGCTTGGCACCACACCAGAACCATCATCAACTATAAAAAACCTAGGGGTCCTGATGGATAACAACCTCACTCTAGAGCCACAAGTAAACTCTCAACTCAAGAAATGTTTCTTCCTCCTGCGAGCAGCAAAAAGGATCCTACCGTTCCTGTCATTCGCCAAAGAAAACACTTACCATCATCGCTCTGATCATGTCCAGAGTAGACTACGCCAACAGCCTGGGCATGCCCGAACGACTTCTAAAAAAACTACAACGCATACAAAATGCAGCAGCCAGACTCCTCCTCAAGGTACCAAGAAGAGAACACATCACACCTGCGCTAAAAATACTACACTGGCTACCATTAAAACTGCAAATAAAGTTCAAGTTCATGTGCATCACGCACAGAGCAATACATAAACAAGGCGCAGAATTCCTAAGCGATAAACTACGCCTACATCAACCGACAAGAACACTGATCTAGCACCGACATCCGCCTGGAATCAAAACCCTATAAAAGAAGAAAACTTGGAGGATCCTCTTTCTCTCACCAGGCACCGAAAAACCTGGAATTACCTACCTAAGAATATATACGGAACACAACAAACTACCTAGCATTCAGGAAACTCCTCAAATCATGGCTCTTCACAGCGTAACCACAACAGCGACGCATTAGAATCCTCACCCCATTAAAACAACAACAAAAATAACACCAACCTCTGCCACTCTCAAATGGACAAACATTGAACCCAAAGAACCGACCACATGACAGACCATAAGATATCATGGGAAATAGCCACAAAAGGAGGCCTCCAGAGACTGATCACAAACTCAGACCCCGACGAAAGCCCTAAATGACTCACCCACTCCCCCCGGACGTACCATATCCAAACCGGTAGATGCATTTAGATAGAAAGTTTTAGAGGAGTCTGCCACACCAGCCCAGCACCCAAGGAGGAGAATAGACACCCAACCCACATTAATCAATCCATCGCCATTAGAACACCTACAGAGCTGGCTATAATAGAACGGCGAGGAACAATCATAACACTTACAAAGCGTGTTAAAACAGCACAGGGAGCGCCCCACACAACCAAAACTCTCCAGGCATAGCCCATTTGCCCACTCCTATGAAATGGGGAGGATTGGCGAGTGCTATACTCGGACAGATTTCTGAACTTCTGTTAACCTTCATACAACCGACTAACAAACTCAGCATTTCTGCAGACTTATCTCACTCAAAATCTCACACAACCATTTCTCGCACAACAACCCGCACGCACTTCACAACACCGCAACAACACATAAGCCACAACAATAGCACACGAGGACTGTCACTGATCCAATACTCGCACCGAAGCTCAGCACCCGGTGTGTATACCGAGTTGTTGCTGCCAACTGAACACCACTCCTCTCACTAACCAACCCCCGCTTCACCTACTAACCCATCCCACCTTCTCATTTGCAGATCAGCCAGAGCGCCTGGGGACCAACTCTGTTGGTGACAGTTCGCGGTAAAAATACCTTTAACATTTAACATTCTGCCAGACTTCCAGCCGGAGGCATGAAAGAACGGGCAGTCTCAGTGTCACTCTTAATGACCTGCAGTGACTCGTCGACAGCCCTCCCATAGAGGTTGTCCCCACCAAAGAGCATGTCCAGAAGTCTCGTCTGGACTTCCCCTCGCTATCCGGAGGGATGGAGGACGAAGACGAGGAGTTGCATGACTTCTTCCTTGCTGCTGCCGAGACCACTGAGTCTGAGGAAGGCTGTGAAAGAAGGCCCTTGGGTGCAGACTCAGGCACCAAGTATTTTTTCTTTAGCCGATCCCTCTTGGCCGGAGCCGTGGCTGGGTTTCTCATCAAAGCCAGTCCATCCTCACAAACGTCGTCCACGAGAGGCACCATCAAGATGGTCTTCCTCTTGGCCTTACATCGCTGATATAGGAAACCTTACTTCCTGGTCTCCTATGGAGTCAAATGGAAGAGTTCCGACGCTCTGTTGACCCTGGCATAGAACAACCCCAGCTCGTCTGGGAGAGAAGCCCTTGGCTGTGGCGAACCACCCACTGTGGCCATATCGTCGTCCGTGTCCATAGTCGCGTAGTCACTGTGCCCGTCCCCATGTCTGGGGGGGGGGCATGTTAGGAGGTTGATGCAACATAGGGTGCCGTTTCCTCTTTTTTGCTTGAGGTTGCTCTGGGGCAGTGTCGTCGGCATCCGTTTCTGAATTTCTGACACTAGGGTGTGACGGGTCCAAAGGATGTCCAGCGATACACCCCCATCAGGATTTTTTACACCGTCGTCACCCCTCCCACGTCCTCCTGGATCGTTTGTAGAGATGCCTGTCCGAGGAAGAAATATTCGCACCCTGGAGTACGGTTGAGGCCTCCCCCTCCACCTTTTTTGCATCCTGGGGTCGAGTTCAGGCTCAGGGATGGCATCCTCTTCTCCTTTGTCCTCTCCACCGGCCTGGCCGAGGCCTCCCATCTTGGGGGCAGGGATACTCTGGGCCCTGCCGGGGCTACCATGACTGGGTCAGCCCTCTTGGCCCTCGAGAGGGCAGCCGCTGCCAACTTGATCATCGATGACAACTTCACCTGGGCCACCTGGGCCTTCTGGGGCAGGTCGGTCGTCTTTTCCTGTGCCTTTGTCTTCTCTGGCTTTTCCCGCAGCTTCGCCAGGTTAGTCAATTTCCTCTTCAAGGAGGAGCTGAAGCGATGGCTGTAGATGGAGGCAGAGGGTTAAAATGGTGACGATGAGTGCGCCCTGCCCGTCGCAGAAGCCGCTTGTGCAGTGCCCACGACGAAAACAGACTTGCAGTACTTGGTCTTGTCTTTGGCCCCCACGGATGGAACGCCCTCAAAGGATTTAGAAGCATGCTCTTCACACCGGCCCGTCCTCAGTGAGGCATGCCCCTCGCTTTCCACACAGGGCAGAGGCCTTGTCATTGAGCCACTGCGCCAGCCTACTGACACAATCCTTCACGATTCGCTTGGAGAACCAGAGTCAGATTTTGCAATCCGCTTCACTGTGATCTGGATGGAGACAGAGGTATTGGAGGCATTTGTCATCTACAAACATATTCTGCAGTTTGCAGCTGGAGCAGAGCTTGAAAATTGAGCTTCCCTCTGTCTTCTCTTCCAATATTCTCTGTAGTGCGGAGCAGCCCTGATGGCCATCTGAAATCTTGGATGAAACTACGACGATTCTTGCCCTTGAGGGGCATTGAAATTCACTGACAAACAGATCCCCGCTTGTCAGCTGATGTAGAGAAAGAGCACACAAGCTTGGTCTGAGAAAAACCAAACTTTTTACTGAAAAAGCGTGAAAAACATAGATCAGCTCACAGTGCAAAACACGAGGACTCCCAACACTTGAACGTGCGGTAAAGATCTGGAGATAGCTGCCAGTGGAGGGGCTTAGACAGAGCAGTTATTGGATACGGGGCAGTATGACCCAGAGGTCAGTGAGGCCAGTGATTGGTTTGAGGAGGAATACAGTTTGTAAGTGAAAGTGAAACTGGTTTTTCTTTTACCGAGGATTCCCGGTCTGACAACGGGGAATATTCATGAGCATGTGAATCCAGGCCAGACATCATGCTGGAGAACTGTGATTCGTCACACCAGGTAATTGCGATTGCTTTATTAAAAGATATGTAGTACAAAATGATATGCCGCAGTAAGAAATGGCTAGCTGGCTGCACCAAAATGGCAGTCTATCCATCCATGTAGTAACACATTCCATGCTTGCTTTATCAGTTGATGCCCAATATAAATGTTGTGGTAGCGCACCCTCTGCACCTTCAGCCCGATCTGCCAAAATCAGTTTCTCAGCAGCCGGGCCAGCACAAACAAATGTGCACACCCATTCACTCGTCTATTTACTCACACCAGTCACGCTCACGCACGCACACACACACACACACACACACACACACACACACACACCCCCCCCCCCCCCCCCCCACAACAACACCTCCTTGCATGCAAGCATATATACATATAAACATGGATGCACAATCACAAAACATTTTTTCCTTACCTGGTGTTTCCCGCATCCGTCTTCCCCCAGGAAATCCACTCCACACAGGACTTAGGGATGGCTGCCACGTGCCACAACACTGACAGCAAGCAGGGAGAGCTTCCTCATTCCCGACATGCGCAGTGGAGTTGGGTGCCTCTATCCCACTGCACAACCAGATTATTTCTTTCTGAACCTTCACTACCCCCCCCCCAGACGTGGTGCAAAAGGGCTGCCTGCACCGTGGAGGACTCTACTACACCTCTGAGAGGATGAACCACCTTGACAGGTTTTTTTTGGGTCATAACCCTCCATGGCGGATAACAGCATAATAAACAAAAAGCTGGTAATCTTTCCTTGTCTCCCTCATTCAAGAGACATAGTACCAAAGTGCCCGCACTAGGTCCATCCGTTGGAATCGTTCCTCAGCTTCAGAAGGATGAGGAGGAACTTCTGAGAGAGATGAAAATCGTAGACTACCTTCAAGAGGAAGGATAGCCTCACTCTCAACATCAGCTTCTCCATGGAGATAACCAAATAGGGAGGGTTAACAGACAAAACCTGGAGTTTACACACTCGTCTACCGACCAGGAAAATCAGTTTAAGTGTGAAGAATGTAGGAGGCTCAAACGGAGCACCCATAAAAAAGTCCCTTTCTGGAACAAAGAAAAAATGGCATGGGGGAAATGGACTACACAATTCCTGCAAAGTTTGCATGACTGTGGGGATCGTGAAAAACCAGCCCTGCTCTGGGGTTCTCTTGAAAACCAAAATAGTAGCAAGATGCTTCTTCACCAGTGCTAATCTACAGACCGGTCTGGGCCAAAAAAAAAGCAGAAAATCCAGAACTAAGGTTGTGGAACAGGTAAAAGGGTCTAGATGCCTCTCCTGGAACCAAGCTGAAAATACATACCAGCGGTAGGCATGAATAGATTTGGGGACCGGCTCCCTAGCAGAGAATAACATGTCCAGAACCTCATCCAACAAATCCCACTCCTTATACCTCAACCTTTCAGCAGCCAGGCATGAAGGTTCAGTCCGGCCAGGTTTGGATGGAGGAATCGTCCTTCCAGTTGGGAGAGACGATGCGCTCTCTGTGGAATGCACCAAGGAGGGCAGATGGACATGTCCAGAAACTCTGGATACAATGTTCTGCAGGCTCAGTGTGGAGCGATCAAAATAATTGTGGTCCTAACAGGTGTAGTCTCGTGAGAACCAGCAGTATGACACGGATCAGTGGGAATGCATAAGTTAGGTCGGATGTCCACTTGAACGTCAGAGCAATCCTCAGAGCTCCCTGTTGCAGAAACTCACTGGAGCAGAACCACCTGTACTTCCTGTCCACATTGGAAGCAAAGACGTCCACCTGAGTCTCCCCACCAGGAGAATATCTCCTCCAGAGCACCCTGACAGAGCTTCCACTTGTAGGAAGCTAATTTCAGCCTGCTGAAGGCATCCCCCCAATGACATTCACTGTGCCATCCAGATGAGCGGCCGTCAGACACATTGTTCAAAATCACAGTTTCATTGCTTTTCTGCAGAGGCAAAATCCCAGGCCACCCCGTATTTTGATGTCGACAATGGATACTGTGTTGTACTTCAGGAAGAGTAGAGTTTTGGCCTCTATCGAAGGAAGGTGACCAAGATTAGCCTGATCGCTCTCAATTCTAGTAAATGTATGTGTTATTGGCCTTCAGACAGACATCACTAGTTGCTCTCCATCAGGTCTTGTAGGTGAGTACCCAGCCTTTCAACAATGTGTTTGTGAATAGTGTCAGTTGGGCCCAATGCCCCTTTCAGCAGGTTGTCTCATTGGTTCCACCATTCCAGGTCTCCCGACACTATCGCCAAGACCTGAAGAAGGTCTGCGGTAAATCCCTGAAGCTGAGAACACTACCAACTGAGAATCCACTGTAGTTACCTCATGCACAGCTGGGGCTCCGGTACACAAGTGTGTAGGAGGCCATAAGACTCAGCAAGCACAGAAATGCAGAGGCTGGAATCTTGTGATTGGAGCAAATAGACCATCTTGGAGATTTTCACCACTTAATCTTCGCATGGAAAGGCCCTGTCCATGCAGGGGACCAAGACTGCGCTAATAAAACGGTTACTGACACTTGGTATGGGGAATGCGCTCTGATGAGCCAGTCGTCCGGATAGGCAAAGATATGAATGCCTTCTCTTCAGAGGTGAGCTGCTACCACGGCCAGCATCTTGGTGAAGACCTGGGGTGTCGATGATGGACTTTGAATTGATAGTGGCAATGTCCTAGTGCAAACCTCGGGTACTTCTTGAGTTTTCAATGGCGAGGCACATGGAACTAGGTATCCTGGAGTTCCAGCTAGACTAGCCAGTCCTGTAGCTCTAGGCCTTGACAGATCTGATCCAGAGTAACCCCCTCGAACTTGTCTTTATGCAGGTTCAGGAGAAGCAGAATTAGTATGGGATGTAAGCCCCCACCCTACTTTGGCACCAGAAAATAGGTTGAGTACTGTAAGGAAGCCATTGTATCAAACAGTGAAGACAGACACAAGTGATCACTGTTGAAGGGTGTTTATTGAACTTCAATGGGTTGGTTGAATGCCTATTTAGTCCTAAATCTAAGGATGGGAGCAAGCTACGACCATCAAATAATAATAACAAAGTCCTAGTGGAGTCTCTGTCAAAACAAAAGGGCCTATACTAATAAACCAATTGCCAACCCTTACTTCTAAATATATAATGTGTGTGACAACAATGTAGGCAAAAGAAAAGTGTTCAAGAAATAATATGTCAGGATATTTGAGCAGTTGGCTCCCCTCCCTTATGATTTCAGCACGGGACAATGGGGCACGGTTGAGCTTTTTACACACACACACACACACACACACACACACACACACACACACACTTCTTGGCCACGAGGAAACAGTCCAAAGCAAATGTATCAGCGCCTTCGGCCAAAGTCGCTCTCCCAATGACCGTCTCTTATTGCAGAGGGCCTGATGTAACAAACAAACACTAAAGTTCCTTTCTTATCATGATTTTCACATTCAAAAGGTACGCAAATTGGTCCCATCGTTGGATACCCTTGTTCCGGCTCAGATCCCTTTGTATCAAAAACCAAAGGCTTTTGATTGTGCAATGGGTTTTGCTTAAACCGTCGCAGGACCACTTCGATTCATACTAATTCTTATTTTTTATCTTTTACTTTAGTTTCTGCCCCTTGTTGGTAGAATATCCTACTGTAAGAGGATTCAATTCAGCACTACAGCCAAGTCAACGCCTAGTCTAGAATACTGAATGAAAACCCTTATTGATATATCTTTATGTCCAGTTCATGCGTTCTGGATGACTACCCCTATATAACACCCCTCTCTTGGAATCCTCCTGACCCCACTGAGCCAAGAAGTAGTTCTGTTTTGCAAGTTAAAAAGGTTTAATTGATAATTTAAACAATATATATATATATATATATCACGCTTTATAATAAATTAATAATTGAATATCACACTTAATCTGATATGATAAAGATTAACAACGGAGAATCTGGCACTAGCACACTTCTTTATAATCACTAAGGAGTTGACATGAAATGGATAAGATAGCAACAATACTTTTATGGTTTCCAATGGATGCAATGTGGAATGAAATGCAGTACAGAAAATAACTTGATAGGATTTCAGCAAAAGACAATGTAATCACTTTCTTGGACAATTCACCCCCCCTTTTATGCAATGCAGGGAAATGGAAGGAAGGCACACAATTCTCAGAAATGCAATTCAAATGTAATTCAGTTCACCCAGCAACTTAGACTACAGAAGTGGAAAACACAGGCCCAAATGCTTTTAAATGTGCTGGCAATGAAGAAAAAAAATATGCTATAATGCTTTTAATTCCCTCTAGAGGTTCAGGGTGAGTGGTATCTAGTTAATATTAGTCCAGGCTCACACTAGCAATGATTCAGGGATAATTAGCAGGTTAAACGAATTTCTGGCAAATGGAAGGCAAGCAGCAGCAGATCTTTACACGTGAAGAAATTTGCAAATCGCGGCAAAATTCGCGAATGCGCTGGACGCGATTACAGAGGAACTACAAGGACTATCACTATCGTTTTGGGGTCCTAAGACAGCCTAGGATCTCAGCTTCCAGATGAAAGTTACTGCACTCTAGCACAAACGGTTGCGGAGATATGAGCGATTAAATAAAGGTCGATTTTCAGATTTGAAATTTTAAATTTCAAAAAGACAAGTGCAGCTTGCAACTAGAAAATGACAGGTGACAGCTTTACAAATGACAGGTGACAGTTAGGAGGCAGTTCTACTTAGATTAAAATAGCTTGGATTATATTATTTTAACTAAGAGATTGGTTCTGCACAGTTTTCTAGGTACTCACACTATATTCTTGAGTTAAATGGGCCTCGCCACGGATCTGGTCAGGTTTTAGACTGGACTCTGGTCTCTGCACTTCACAGTGATCTGGGTCAGCTCTCTCTGGTTCTGCTAACAGTGGTCTGGATCAGCTCTGCTCTGCTGGTCTGGGTCTCTAGTTCTGGATAGATTGAAGTCTCTAGTTTGGCTCTCTGGAGGTTTGATGGAGGTAAGGTATGGAATTTTGGCAGAGCTTCCAGCTGCAAATGGAAATGAATGTCCCTATCTGTCCTGTCTGTCTGCTTTTATGTGTTTTTTTTATGGGTGTGTGTGCAGCATCACTAGACCCTACCCCTCTCCACTTGCCATTGGTCAAATTTCCATTTCTCACTTGATTGGGGAAGGAACTGTGAGTCAGAGCGATGTCATTTTATGGCTTGCAGAGAGGACACTCCCCTGTCAAATTGCACACAATCTATATTTGATAAAAAAAGACATATTTGCACAGGTAAACATTGGTTTAAAATTACATGCACCCCTCACATATCACAGGAGGTATCCCCTGTTCAAACTTTGCTCTTCCTGCGGGCTTGCATTCAGAAATGGCACATATTTCACTTTTTAACTGATTTTGCAATTTCGGACATTGACCCAAATTGACACACATGTGCGCAAGGAGTATGGTCATTAATAGATGAAGTGTCAGATTTTTAACATGCATACATTTAGAGTAATATCCTCTTTTCCGCTAAAACCCCCCTGAACATACCACCGGTTCTAAAAACCTCTTAAAATGTGGGCAGAAAAATCACAAGAATTATGGTATCATTTATAAAATTTTCACATGTCCGCTCTATGAATGATCCATCTTTTTAAAGTTATGTTCTGGCCCCAAAGGGGTGTGGTTTCCCCCCAGCACAAGGTTGAATTTCTGGTTTTTCCAGTTCTGCCAAGCCAGCTTGCTCTCACAGGCAGTGCCCCTCCCCTGTGCTTCCAGGAGAAATCTCCATTTACGACTCCCGCCACAAAACATTTGCGTGAGTCAAGACAGGGCTTTGTTCAATTTCCTGCAGAGCCCAGGTAATTCAATCAGGGAAGTGTCATATCCCTTTTGGTGGGAGCAGCAAAAGGGCAGCTAGGCCTGGGAACACAGCTGTGACTCAAGTTTCACTCCTGATGGGGGTAGTTGCCAGGCAAATTGGAATCTCTTTAAGCCAGTTTTTAGCTACATGTCATTTCTGTTCCCCAGTTTCTGCATTCAAATAAACTAACAATTTCACATATGCAGCTAGAATGCTGATTCTAAGTTTAAAACTATGACATTTAAACAATTGCAACCTATGTGACACTCAAAAGTAGGTCACTCATTTCTCTTAAACATTGAGATTTTTAATGTCTTTCAGTCCAAATTTACTTAAACTGCTGAAATCCACAGCTCAGCCAGTCTTGTTATAAACCTTCAAGTCACTTCAGAATATGACTTTAGATTGTATCCACCTCTCAGTAAGTCTTTCTTTGGCCTGTTTTGGGTTCATTTATTCAGTTTTGCAAAAAGTAAAATCTGGTGTTGTTTTAAAATGCCGGCTTTTGGATAGTGGTGAGTACTGGTACTGCACCCATTTTTGGGATTTAAGAAAATATATTCCCCACAATTCTAGGTGGCTTTTGGCAATCAGCATTGCCATTCCCAATGGTTTCAGACTACTGTGCGGTTAGTCCAATGGTGGTTTTAGGCAGTGCCCTTCTGTGCCCATAACATCGGCAAAAATGGGTGGCAACTTATTCTTCATGCACTTCCCTGGGCATTTTCTGGGAAGTTCTGGCCATCATGATGTTTTCAATGCCAGTACTGCACAGTTTTTGAGGTAGGGCTCGGATGCATGGGTAAAAACATCCCACACTACAGAGACCTTCGATTGAGCACCCTCGCTTCCGCACCATTCTGTCACAAATAGTGGATCACCTTTGTTACAGTTCAAACATCCATCAGTCATTAGGCTGTGCTCGAATCTTTCATCACACGCGTTCAACAATCTTCAACCTTGCTCTTTATATACAATTTTCCTCTTGCAAACTTGACTACAACACAGACCAGTCTTGAATTCGTTTCCCCAACTCACTGTCTGTGTTGAACTTTCTTTGATCTCGGAGCCAAGCACTGTATCATGGCGGATGGTGCTTCTCTCCTACTCGATCAGCCATGCAGGAGTGTCCTGGGTATCTCCGACACACTATACAGGATTCTTCTTTCTTGTTTCTTGGCCTTATGCTTGGAAATCCAAAGGTATCTAAAAAGTAACGACTTTCCACCGGAAAGGTCAAGGGCATCTCCCTCCTTGTGCACCCGACGTGGTTTGACGTATTTCGTTCCTCTTTCAGCTGCCATCTGGAAACTGCTGTTCCTTTGTGTGTTTTGCTTAGCTCAGAATGTGCTCTCGTGCTCCGCATGTTATCGGTGTGGGGAAGTTTAATGGAAGTCAGGTGTGAATGGTTACCACCAATTGCCTGACCTTGCCTGACCATAGTAGTGGGACATGTCAGGCACATGGTTCGGGTGCGAGTCTGTTTTCTCCCAGAGTGGGCTGTCCGTGTGAAAGTGTTCATGCAGGAAAAGGGTGAGGGGATAGAGTTTCCATGTATCCTACTGGGTAGGATGGGGCAAAGGTGTTGCAGTGACCACAGGGATACTGCATCTCACCATCAGGTGTCCCACTCCCACAAGACCCCTCACCCAGGTGATCCTGCCGCACTAGCCAACCCCTATAGTCTGGCTCCAAAGGCAATGGCCATGCCCTGCCACGAGAGAGAGAGAGAGAGAGAGAGAGAGAGAGAGAGAGACTCCCGGAGACTATCGGTTGAGACACCTTCTGGTTTCTTACAGTACCCACCCAGGCCTCTCTCCAAGCGGGACAGTGGATCTAAGATGCCCTTCGCTAGAAGCTGGCAAAACTCTTCCAACAAGAGGGTGTCCAGACACAGGCACCGATTTGTCAAGGAATGTTTTGGATAGCACAGAGCAAAGGGGAGACAGTGTCCCTGGTGAATGACCTGTAAAACCCAGGTGTTGGATGTGGTAAGATCCCACTCAACGCTGAACCAAGAAATCCTACAGGGATTGACTGGTGGAAGTCTATTTCACAAGCACTTCACACTCTGGGCCAAGAAGGGCACAGTGGAAAATGACAAACCTTTTGAAGCACCTCTACCCTGGCTAATAGTTGGAAGGGTGCTGCATCTGTTTGCATGCCCTCTGCCCACAGCACAGGCGAAGGGGCAAAAATGTCAACCCCTGCATATTAGTGGATGGGCTGTTGCTGCTGTACTGCTAGACCCAGAGACTTGGCAGTCACCTTAGAGCGCTGACCTTCCAGGAGGGTTCACATCAGCTTTAGCCCAGAACAAATTGTTGCCGCCAAATGGCAGGTCCAAGAGTTTGGTCTGGGCATTCAGGGCAAAACCCAAGGTACTCAAACATGAGTACCTCTTCAACACCATCCCTGCGGCCATCGTACAAGCCACACAGTTGGCCGTACCCAGGCCTGACTGAAGGTTTTGACGGGAAGGCATTCAGGGCCCAGGCGGCCTCGAAGAAAAATCTTCCTTCCCCAGGCATCTAGTTTCTTATTCTCCCAGTCCGGAGGAAAGGAAGGGAAAGATGCTGTCTTCAGGCGTTCAGTGGTTGCCTGGGCGCTCACTAGGGAGCTATGCAAAGACAGGAAAAACAGGTCAGAAGGAGCCGCCATGTGTTTCTTCACTAGAGCCGGGAATTAAACTGGTTTTGACCACAATTAAAGGACTAGGGCCTCAACTGCCTGGTCCCTTTGTGGGCATTGATCAAGAATATCTGTTAGCTTAATTGCAGCTTAGGTCTTGAAGGGGCTGAAAACCCTAAGCATTGAAATGAAGTCTGAGGTTTCACTGATTGGGTGCTGAGAAGTCTCCATACCACTTGCCTCTTAGATTCAAGATTTAGCAGGTCTCCTTCCTTACCAGGGAAGTCCTTAAATTCTCTGCAGCCTAGGGGTTCCAGCACAAAGGTGATGAAATCAACTTCCTTGTGGTAAATGGCTTCCAATCAAGACATCAGAGCAGGGCGTACTACAGATGAATCTGGGCGCTGGTGGTGCTGTGCAGGGAAGAGCTGAAGCCAAAAAAACAACATCAGAAGATGGAGTGGTGCGGCGTCCAGATGGGTCCTCAACCATTGGAGCAGTGGCCTAGTGTAAGAGCGCACAGTTGCTGGCTTTTGCAGCGTCTCCGCTGGCTCGTCCGAGCACAGTGGACTCTGACTGCACTGTCAGTGGGAAGTACGGCACAGCGGTCTTGTCAAAGACGTCAAGCATCATAAGCCAAAAGGTGTACCATGCCTCCGGTGTGGAAGTTTGATTGGGAAATGGTGTGTGCCTTGGAGGAGTCCCTTGAGTGGTGACTCCTCTTCTTCAAGGAGGAATAACAATGATGTTTTGAAGAACCGCTAGTTGAACAAGACATCTTTCAGTGCTTCTTTTTGGTCTTGTGGATTGGGAACCATTCTTCTGTTCGGTGTTCTTTGCCCGAACAGGTCCATCTGATACCTTTTTCCTTCCGTTTTTCCTTGAGTTTTGCTACCCACTCTCCAACATCTTCGGGTGCATCGGCAGTCCTGCGCAGCCTGTTCTTCACCAGACATCGAACAGATCCTGTGGGGGTCAGGGACTGACATCGGATGCCTGCAGTCAACACAGGGTTTAAATACAGAGGCCTTTGTCAGATTCGGCATGGCGTGAAAAAATATCAATTCTAATGAAGTGTTGTCCCTGAAGCAATCATTTTGCATGGACATGAAGAAACTGAGGGCACGTTGAGGCATTGGGACAAGCAGACACAGAGCCACACTGTGCCCTCTGGCAGCAGAAAAGTTTATAAAGGACAGCTGCACTGGGTGAAAGATAGATATCATAGATGAGGAATCTGGGGTAAGAAGCAATCCATTAGAAAGATCTTTCTGGAGTTCTTTGTCAGGGATGCTCGTTGGGTCGTAGTATATGGTGTTGCTCCCGCTCCTAATGCTTCAACCACATTTAGATCTTGGAGTGTCAACCTCACAGGCATCATGCAAAATAAATTTGGGTTTGATAATAATTTGTACCTCTGCACCCGCAATGGTTTTAGGCCGAAAGGCAAAGGATGTCGTTTATATCCTACATTACTTGAAAAAAAGGTTCCCTTGAGGCAGCGGTGTTAAAGTCAGAATCCATCAAAATGTGGAGTTATTCTGCACTGCTTTGCGTTGGGTTATCGATTGGATGGCCATTAAACCCATTGCACTTGACTTTGGTGCCAAAGTGGGGCAAGTCATTTTCTTCGTCTGAACACGATCCAAGCTTTCCAGCGCACAGCTGCCACTTATCGCCGGAACCTTGCCAGACTCAAGTGGCGCAGAGGGACTTTAGAAAAATATCATGTATTTTTTGCCTGTATGTCTAACATTCTTTGTCTGAAGAGGATCCTGTGGGATATTTTACCTTTTTTGTGAGGAGTATGACAAGTTTTCCCTCATTCTTGTCTCGTCAGGATCGGTCCTTTTTTATTTTATGCACAAAGAGGATGAGGAGTGCAGTGAACCACTCCTGGAATGAGACCAAAGTTATAAGGGGGTTCCCAACATTTCTTTTTTTTCCCATAGACTGACTGGAGAAAAAATGTCTGCCGCACCTGCAGCCCAAACTAATGGACGGATTTTCACCAAATGTGCGGCAGGCACAGCGGCTTGGTCCCGAAAGTGTGCTTTTGTAAATTTGGTGAAAATCCGTCTAGTAGTTTTTTTAAAACTACCAAAAAGTGGGTCTAAAAAAATTAGTGATACCTATGTGCGCTCCGCGGACACACTTCCCTGTTCGCTCCGCGGACAGGACACCGATATCGCTTGCGTCATGTCTGTGGACACACGACGTGTTCGCTGATTGGTTGGATTGAAGCATGAGGGGCGTCAGATTTTTGGCAACGCCCGCCATCTTGATTTCTCGGACAGCGGCCGGTGTCTGTGGACATCGTGGTAAAAACATATTAAAAAACACAACATTGCACTTCTCAAACTTATCAAATAATCTCTGGGGAGGTGAGGGATAATGAGGATGGGATGGAATATGGCTGCAAGAAGCAAAAAAACAGGAGTTTTTCACTGCGAAAGTCAGCGGCGAACAGTTCGGATGTTCGCAAACAGTCATGTGAAGTTCGCGGACACCTCTGCATTACAGGGTTGGTGAAAAGCAGTTCTTGGATGGCTTATAACTTTGGCGCCACTTAATGAAACTGCTTGAAATTCTGCAATTATATTCCTGACCTGATCCCGAATGTGTAAAGTTTGGTGGGACTCTGTCAAGAGGGGGCAAAATTAGAGGGGGGGTGTCAAAACAATTTAAAAGCTTATAAATGAGGTGCCATTTAACGAATCTACACAAAGGTTTGCAAAAAGATTATAGATCTAGATACAAATGTTTTCGTAAGGTCTGAATGGATTTCGTCAAGTGGGGCTAGGTTATATGACGATTGTATGTGCATACATTTGACACTTTTGAAAAAATAAAACATGGGAGTATTTCCAGAAAACTTGTGTAAGGAGCATTGAGAAGGACCTGAAAGCATGGTTTTGCAAATGTGCCTGTGTTTTAATTTTTCGGAAGTGTCATAATGTAGGTACAAAAAATAGTGATATACCTTTGGTGACTGAGCTGTAGCCTGCGGCCATGGGCAGTGGCCAGATTGTGCGGGTCATGGTATAAGGTCATGATCTGGACAATCTGGCTACTGGACATGACCATGAGGGACAAAACATGGGGTTAAATTGGCCGTGTCCCCTTGGGACTGGCTTTGTGGTAAAGTTATTCGAAATTGGGATAGATTTGAAAAGGAAGAAAAATGTGCTTGTGGTAACATGGTCCTAGAGTTCTCTTTTTGCCTTGTGCAGGCTGCCATGGAAAGTGAAGAGGGGCCCTGTATGGAACGCTCCCTTCCCTTTAAATGATGGCCATAATGGAAAAGGATTTTCCTTCCTACACCGGGACACCGGTTTTAGAAGAAAAATCCTTTTTTTTAGCACCCCGGATTCCCGCTTTGGGAACCTAGGGTGCTAAAGGCCTTTATCCCCCATTACAGGGGCTGGAATGGTGGGATAATGGCCCAGAGACCTCGTTATCCATTCTTGCTTGGCTTGGGCTGATAACTTGGGCTGCCTGGCCGGTAACCACCGTTCCAGTCCCTGGAACGGAGGATGAACACCACAATATTCCCATTACCATAACACAAAATGCAAATGTAAATGTTGGAAAATCTTATTGAGTCTATGTACTTTACTGAGAAACATAAAGTAGATGGAATCTATTAGGGTTTTAGTTCTATTTTTTAACTGTGAAAGGCGGTTCCTAAGGAACAAGTTACTTACCTGTAACTGTTGTTCTCCAGCATGGGTCTGGCATGGATTCACATGCTCATGAATATTCCCTGTCGTCAGGCCGGGAATCCTCGGTATAGAAAAAAAATCAGTATCAGTTTTGTTTCTGATCTGTCTTTCTTAGTAGTAACCAATCACTGGTCTCTGGGTCATACTGCTCCCATCCAATGATTGCCCTCTCCCTAAGCCCCGCCTCTGGCAGCCATCCTAAGATTTGGTAGCACGCAAAGTGGCAGTATGACCAAGTGAAGAGCCGCAGAGGGGTAGGCGGGAGGGTTCGCATGTGAATCCATGCCAGACCCATGCTGGAGAACAACAGTTACAGGTAAGTAACTTGTTCCTCCTCCAGCATGGGGTCTGGCATGGATTCACATGCTCATGAATAAGAGAATACATAGCAGTACACACATGCACAAACACGGGAGGTGGCAACAGGCTCAACATTAAGCAATACAACAACTCAACATTAAGCATATCTTACCTCCTCACCAGGCTCACCTTAGGCAAACAGGTTGCGCAGTACTGCTTCGCCGACCCTGGACTCCTCCCTGGAGTCCCGATCGACGCAGTAGAATCTTGTGAAGGTGTGCGTCGACCTCCACGTCGCAGCCCTGCAAATGTCCATCAGGGGCACACCAGACAGGAACGCCGTGGTAGCAGCAATCGCTCTGGTCGAATGGGCTCTCGGACGGCCGGGCAGCGGTCGGTTTGCAAACCGGTGACAGTGCATGATGCAGCCGGAGAGCCATCTGGAAATGGAAGTCTTCGAGAGAGCCTTCCCTTGATCCCTTGATTCACAGTCCCAAAGTTCACAAACAGCTGCGACGTCTTCCGAAAACTCTTCTTGCGGTCCACGTAGAACTTCAGCGCTCTAGCTACATCCAGCGAGTACAAAGTCCTCTCGGCCGGCGACGAAGGCGACGGGAAGAAAACTGGCAACACCAAGGGCTCGTTGAGGTGGTAGTCCGACGGCACCTTGGGCATAAAGGAGGGGTGCGTCCTCAGCACCACCCCTCGTGTCATGAAAAGTCAAGTATGGAGGCTTGCAAGATGGGGCCTGGATCTCTCCCACTCGTCGTGCGGGGGTGATGGCCACGAGGAAAGCTGTCTTCCATGACAGGAACTACAAAGGCGCTGAATGCATAGGCTTGATTGGGGGCCCCCATGGGCCTGGTAAGCACCACATTAAGCTCCCACACCGGGGCAGGAGCCTTCACCGGCGGGAATGATCAGTATAGTCCCTTCATGAATTCTTTCACCAGGCGATGAGACCACAAGGACGCCGTCCCGTAGTCCTGGTATATCGCAGCCAGATGTATTTTGATGGAGGCGTGAGCCAGTCCAGCTTTGGGCAGCGACAGTAGGTACGGCAGTACTTGAGGGGCCGTAATCCGCAGAGGGTTCATCTTCTGTGCACAGCACCAGACAGAGAACCTCTTCCATTTATGTCCGTAGCACTTGAGAGTTGAGGACGCCCTGGCCTTCGCAAGAACCTCTCTGCAGTCGGCCGGGATGTCGTACCCTCCAAACTCTAGTGCTGCAGGAGCCAAGCCTGAAATTTCAGCGACTGCCGGTTGTGGTGAAGAATGGCGCCCCAGGGGGGGGGGTTGGAAGCCATGTGAAAGGACGTGCCTGTACGGGGGCTCATGCTGATCCGTACATTATCCGACTGCTACCGCGCAAGGACCGCTACGATTTGGCGAAGATTGGGATGACTGCGTACATGAAGGTCGGCTGCACGTGAGGATACATTTTTACACGGGTTCGCATTGCGTACGTGCACTTAGGAGCCGAGTGAAGCACCGGTGGCAAGACCTCGACGAGTGGCAAAATGGCCGCCGCCGCTTGATGAGGGAACAAAGGAGCGGCGGATCGGGACCTCAGTGGCGGCTCCCACAGCATACTCTGGGTGCTACGAAGGAGGCAACGCGACCCGGTCCATCTGGGGGAGCGCAGGACAACAGTGGTGGCCGAAATTGTTGGGCGAGCTGGGACTCTCAATCTGAGTTGTGGTGCATGGGCATAGTGCCTCCCTGCCTTGGACCTGAGCACGGCCAGAAGGACGATCCTGACAGGAAATATGTCGAACAAGCTTCTGAGAGCGAAGAGTAAACAGCCCACGCTCGACGACTACGCCAAGACGCCGCCCGGCCCGGAAGGAGCAAGGAGAAGGCTCAGACCAAGGAGATGGCAGCCGGTGGTGCGAACCAGGAGGTCCTCGCTGCGATTGCGGACCTGAAGGCGACGTGGGAGACCAAGCTCCAACTTGCTGTGGCAGAATTGAAAATTGCAATGGAACTACAGGTTGGGGCGGTGCAGGAGGACTTGAACCTCCTCAAGCATGATGTGCGAGCCCTGGCTGAGCGCACGGAAACTTTGGAAAAGGAAATGGGCCCAACTGTGGCGGACTGTACCGCACATAAGCGTGATATCCATGCCCTGGTGCAGCGGGTGGGCAACTTGGAAAGCAGGGCTGAAGAGGCGGAAGGACATGCCCGGAGAAACAACGTTCGCATCGTGGGCTTGCCGGAGGGGGCTGAAGGCTAGAATCCCACGGAGTTTATTGAGAACTTGCTGCTGCAGGAGATCACTGGGGGAGCCCTGTCGCAGGGGTTTGCGGTGGAGAGGGCGCACAGGGCCTTGATCAGGAGGCCACCGCCAGGGAATCCGCCCAGGCCAGTGATCGCGAAGATCCTCAACTATCGGGATCGGGAAAGGATCCTCGAACACTTTCGCAAGGGGGGCACCATACGGCGAGGGGAGGCGACCATTACTGCTTACCCCGATTACACCTTGCAAGTGCAGCGCAGTCGCATGAACTATGGGGCGGTTAAGAGGCGACTGAGGGCAGCTGGGTACAAGTATATGTTGCTCTACCCGGCCAGACTGAAGGTTTTCTTCAAGACCAAGATGCTGTTCTTTGACACTCCGGAGGAGGCCATGGAGTGGCTCGATGCACAAAACTGTCCTCAGGAACCGGAGGCGCAAACGGCGGATGAAACGGGAAGAGTTAAGTGACGCTGCGGGCCCGGTCGGGCTCTGAACATTGTGACTGGAATATAGTCTTTGGGACCTTGTTATGGAAGAGTATGCGTTGAGAGTTTGGAACAGGGTCAGTGCGCGGGGAGACGGATGCTAGGGTGAGGTGCCTCCAGGGCTGTTCTTTGTACCCCAGTTTGAGTTTAGGTTAGTCACTGTGTGTGGGGTGACACCCTGTCGGGTTCTCTACTTGGGTTTCCAGAGAGGACCGAACACGGGGATGCCTGAGATCCAGGGATGGAGCTGGGCAGTTGGTTGGGTTAGGGGGGTGGGGTGTGTTAGTTTTTATATGAGCCTGGGAGAGAAACTGGAAATGGGGGTCCTTGAGGTGGGGGGAGGCGAGCAGACCTGGGAGGGAGGAGGGAGCTACTGATAAATCATGGGGGACCTTAGGATACTAACGTGGAACGTTAGAGGGCTTAACAGCTACCTTAAGCGTAACAAGGTCATGTTGTACCTAAAAAGGCAAAAGATAGATGTCGCCTTGTTACAGGAGACGCATCTGACACGGGATAAACTGGAACTGGTGGGGAGAAAGTGGAGAGGGACAGTAGTTGGATCTACATATTCTGCCTATGCTAGAGGCGTGCTGGTTTGGGTTGCACCACATGTCCCGTTTAAGCTACTTGGGGAGGTTGTGGAGTCTGATGGGAGGCTGGTCATGGTAAGGGGGCTTGTGGAAAATAAAGTAGTGTGTATTATAAATACTTATGCTCCCAACCAGGACACGGCGACATACTTTAGGACGCTGATCACTAGACTTGGTGAAGGGATGGGGGGTCCGGTGATTTGGGGTGGGGACTTTAATTGTGTACTAAACCCCAGGGAGGACAGGTCGGATGACAGGGTGGTCAGGCCCAGCCCGGCGGCTAGGGTACTGCAGACGCTGCTGGTGGACCTTGGCCTGGCAGACGTGTGGAGGACGAGAGACCCTGGCGTGAGGCAATATTCGCATTATTCGGCCCCGCACCAGCTACACACAAGGCTGGATTACTTTTTCGCCACTCCGGACGTTGTCGCGGAGTGCGACCAGATAGACTACAGGGCGAGAATCCTTTCGGACCACTCGCCCCTGGTCATGCGATGGCAGCTTTGTCCACCACGTGCGCGAATTCCAACATGGCGCCTTAGGGCGCAAGCGCTCAAGGATCCAGTCTTCAGGGAGGAGATAGTTGCTTACTTTGAGGCGAATACAGGTAGTGTCAAGTCGGCTGGTACTTTGTGGAAGGCCTTTAAGGTTGTAATGAGGGGGGTTGCCATTGCGAAGTCCAAGGGATTAAAGGGTGGAGTCCTAGCTGATCTGCATAAGGCCGAGATTGAGTAGGAGAAAGAGCTGGGGGTGGGTGGGATTGATACGGAGGCGGTCACTAATCTGCAGCAGAGGTGCGCAGAACACTGGGACAGGCTCTGTAATCTGAATTACAGGAAGTACATTGAGAGGTTGCATGCGGGGGGGACAAGACGGGCAGGCTTCTTGCGTGGCTGTATAAGAGCGAGACCCCGAGATCCCCGATCCGATCAGTTATCACTGAAAAGGGCGTGGAGGAGGACACCCAGGAAGGGGTGAATGGGGCATTCACGGAATATTATCAAGCATTATATGAGGATCGAGAAGGGGGAAGCCGGGAGGAGATAGAGGTAGTACTTGAAGACATAGGCCTGCCCAGGATAAGTGACGAAGAGCGAGAGGAGATGGACGCTCCGATCACTCTGGAGGAGCTGCAGGAGATTGTGCGGCAGCTATCCACTTGCAAGGCCCCAGGAGCGGATGGGTTCCCCAGTGAATTTTATAAAGCGTATGGAGAGGAGGTGCTCCCGCCCATGCTGGAGATGCTTAATGAAGCATTCGAGGTGGGGCGGCTGCCAGAATCGCTCAGGGAGGCGATTATAGTACCGCTCCCCAAACCCAATAAACCGGGACATGATTGTGGCTCCTACCGGCCCTTGTCGATGCTGAACCAGGATAGCAAGATCCTAACAGCTGTCCTGGCGGCCAGAATGCGGAGGGTGATAGGCAAGCTGATCCATCCTGACCAGATGGGCTATGTCCCGAATCGGAATATTACTCAGAATCATAGACGCCTTCACAGGGTGGTTGAATGGGGGTGCAATGAGGACAGCGAAATGGCGATAGTGGCGTTGGACGCGGTTAAAGCGTTCGACTCTGTTCGATGGCCGTGGCTGCTGGCGGCTTTGGGGCGGTTTGGATTGGGACCAGGCTACATGAGGTGGGCCGAGCTATTATATAGTGCGCCTCTGGCTAGGGTCCGTACGGGCGCAGTGGTCTCAGATAGGTGGCAGTTAGGCAGAGGCACTAGGCAGGGGTGTCCTTGGTCCCCAATGTTGTACATACTGGCCCTCGAACCCTTAGCAATTTACCTCCGGCAGCAGTATGATCCGGTGGGCATAGAGGTGGGAGGGGAGTGCCATCTTATATCCCTGTATGCAGAGGACATGCTGTTATACCTGAAACATCCGGAAGAGAATTTGCAGTATATCTTGGAGGTATTGGAGAGGTACGCCTGGTTGTCCGGCATAGCGGTCAACCCTCAGAAATCCGCACTATTCCCGCTAGGCAGTTATGTGGGGATACCGGTGGAGAGGTTGCCAGTGCTGCGGATCCCGTGGGCGACGAGCTCCTTCCGGTACCTGGGCATTGACGTGTATCACACGGCCGAGGAAGAACATAGGCATAATACCGAACTAGCTGTGGGAAAGATTGAGAAGTGCATGAGGTTCTGGGAAAGATTGCCTTTAGCGATGATGGGTCGGGGAGCTATGCTTAAAATGGTGGTGCTGCCCAGGCTCCTGCATTACTTTAATAACATCCTGTATATGATACCTAGGAAGTTTTTTGCTAGGTTACATAGTGTATGTAGGGATTTCCTATGGCACGGCACGCGCAACAGGGTCGCATTGTGGAAATTGCAGAACTTTTATGAGAAAGGTGGCGTGAAGCTGCCGAACTTTGAGGCCTATTATATGGCGGCGCAACTGCAATATGTGGCCAGGTGGCTCTCGGATGAAGAGACCTCCGAACACAGGCTGCTAGGGAAAGACTGTTCCCCCTTCTATCTGCGGGAGGTGATCTGGGTGACCGGTTCATGGATGAGGGAGCGTCCTAAGATGCTAGCCCTTGGCAGGAACATATGGCGGCGTGCCTGTCGGATGATGGGGGACCCCTTGCCGTGTATGCCGCAGTTACCTCTGGTCGCCCTGGCGAAGGAAGACGGGCAGCTGAGGGCTATTCTCCGGACATACTGGGAGTCAGTGGGGTTGATCACTATGGGCGACATCTGGCAGGATGGGACCCTGATAGAGTTCGATGAACTGGAGGCAGGGTCAGGGCTACACAGGGGTCAATATGTGACATATCATAGGGTGGTCCGGGAGGTCCGGAGCACGTGGCCCGAAGCTACTTTGGCCGATGAACCGGATGCCACGCTGGAAATAATGTATGACGCATCAGAGGGTGGGCACGAGGTCTCTAGGTTGTACGAGATGTTGATGACAAAGGTTCGGAAGGATTTGGGGCACCTGAGACTGGAATGGGAAGCGGAGATGGGGGCCTCGATGACGGATGGGATGTGGGAGCGCGCCCTGCGGTACCACAAAAAGGTATCGAGGAACGCCAGGTTTAAGCAGATACAGCTCTATATTACGCACAGGGCATATATGACCCCCCTGAGAATTTCCAAATTTCTGGATAATGGGCGCCAGGCGTGCCCCAAGTGTAACGAAGAGAATGCGGACATGATACACATGTTCTGGGCGTGCCCAGTGATTGCAACCTACTGGGGTGAAGTGGCGCAGAGGCTGGCAGGGAGGGGTATCACACTTAAGGTGGATTCGGCTTGCGCCTGTCTGCTGGGAGGGTATCCCAGAGCGCATAAGCTTCGACATGTTGAGAAACTTGAAGATCTGGCCTATGTGCTTGCCAAACGTAGGATAGCCATGGGGTGGAAGAAATGCCATAAGCCGCGAGTGGAGGTCTGGTGGCGAGATCTCCAGAAATGGGCTGATGCTGAAACGGCAGCGTGGCAGGATGGCAGCACGGCAGGGGGGGGAGGAAGAAACAGGCTCTCTCACGGCATGGAAGTTATAGTTAGCTGAGCTGTTTGGTATGGGGTCGGCCTCGGCTGGACTTGAGAGCGATGAGGCCCCACCGCATGGAACGGACACTGATGGCGGACACTCTACAGGCTCATAGGGGGGAGGGATGGGATTGCAGTGCCTTATTTTTTGTTTGTTGGTTTTTGTTGTTTGAGGTGTTTATTTATGTTTCGTTGTAATGTTGTTTGGTTGAGATAAAATAAAAATATATTTAAAAAAAAAAAAAGAATGGCGCCCCCTTCGCTGGAGAGAAGGTCTGCATCCGTCGGCAGCTTGACTGGTGTGGACGTTGACAAGTCCAGAAGGTCCGGGAACCAGATCGGTCTCGGCCACGCCGGTGCGACGAGGATCCTCCTACACCGGGACCTCTTGAGCTGGTTGATGAGCCGAAGCAGCAACGGCAGCGGGGGGAACGCATAAAGAAATAGGCCGTCCCAGGGGAACGAGAAAGCATCGCCCATGCTCCTCGGCTGTGGTAACCTGCTGGCGAACCTCCGGCACTTGGAATTCGTTGCCGTCGCGAAGAGATCGATTTGGGGTTCGCCCCATCGTCGGAAGAGTCGATCCACTTGATCCTGGCGTAGTTCCCACTCGTGGCACGAGCGTAGCTCCCTGCTGAGTGAGTCAGCGATCATGTTTTTTATTCCTGCCAGATGAAGAGGCGCCAGAAACATCCCTTGGGCGACAGCCCAATGCCACAGATCCTGGGCTTCCTTGGATAGGGCCGGGGACCTGGTTCCGCCCTGCTTCCGGATGTAGAACATCGTGGTGGTGTTGTCAGTGAAGATCCTCACCACCTTGCCCTTGAGGGACGGAAGAAAGGACCTGAGGGCCCAGAACACTGCGCGGAGCTCCAAGATGTTGATGTGGAGAGACTTCTCCTCCAGGAGCCAAAGGCCTCTCGCGTGAAGATCTCCGGAGTGCGCTCCCCAACCTTCCAGGGAGGCGTCCGTCGTCACCGTCACCTGGAGAGCTGGGGTCTGAAAGTCAGTGCCCGCCGACAGATGGGAGTGGGTACCCCACCACCGGATCGCCTGACGGAACGTCTCGTTGAGAGGGATTCTGTCCTCGAAGCTGCCCGTCGACTGGACCCAGCGGGCATCGAGGAACTCTTCTAAGGGGCGCATCCGAAGCCTGCAAAGGCGCACCAGATAAATGCAGGAGGACATCATCCCGAGGAGGGACTTGATAGATCTTACCCTGTCCATGTCCGTGGCCAGCAGACGCTGCACCTTGCCCAGAATGGTCCTGGTCCTGGTCCTTTCCTCCGACGGCGAGGCATTGGAACTGGTAGTGCCGCCCTTGAACCACGAACCTGAGGAACTTTCAGTGTCTTTTTAGAATGGGGATGTGGAAGTACGCATCCTCAAAGTCCAAAGACGACAGGAAATCGCCCTCCTCCAGCTGTCCCAGCACGTGCTGGAGGGTGACCATACGGAACTTCTGTGCCTTGATGTACTTGTTCAGTCGTCGCAGGTCCAGGATGGGGCGCCATCCTCCTGTCTTCTTTTTTACGAGGAAGTACCTTGAGTAAACTCCGGAGCCCCGAAGCCTCTTTGGGACGAGCTCGATGGCACCCTTCTTGAGCATCGCCCTTACTTCCAACAGTAGTTGAGGGACGTGATTTTCCTTCCTGGTATCGGGTGGAACGCGAGGGCACTTCTTCTGAATCTCGAGGGCGTGCCCTTGGGCCAGGGCGTCCAGCACCCAACGGTCGGTGGAGATGGACTCCCACATGCTGACGAAGCTCGCCAGCCGGCCTCCCATCAGGGTGCTTCGGCGGGGGCCCGACCCCACGGTCGGTTCAATCTTGTTGGGAGGCCGCCTTGCCTCCTTGACCTCCCGGTCGACAACGACGGGCACCACCTGACTTGCTGCGTCCCCTGTAGGCTTCCTGGGACGAAGATCTTGCCACTTGGCGGTACGTGGAGGAGCCACTGCCGGATCCCTTGGAGGCACCTTGTCTGCCTCCGGAGCTCCGAAAGGACGGCTGTCATTGTTGGAGCACTCTCAGTGCCCGGGCAGTCTCCGTGTCTGTCTTGATGGCCTGAAGGGACTCATCAACCGCCTTCCCAAACAGGTTGTTCCCGTCGAAGGGCATGTCCAAAACCTTGGTTTGTACGTCCTGGCGGAAATCCGTGGCTTTGAGCCATCCTCGTCGTCTCAAGCAAACGCTGTTGCCCAACTGACGGAAACCGGTGTCGGCGATGTCCGTTGCCACCGTGATGGCGTGCTCCGAAGCAATCTCACCTTCCTGTAGGATTTCAAGGGCCTCAGCCCTTTTGGCGTCTGGAAGGAAGTCCAACAGAGGGGCAATTTTTAACCACAACTCCCTGTCGTAGCGGGCTACGATAGCCAGGGCGTTGGCCGCCTCGATAGTCGTCGCTGCGGATGAGATGATCCGTCGTCCCATCGTGTCCAGCTTCCTGCCCTCGCCGTCCGGCGGGGAAGTTGATGTCGAGGCCGATGCCCCCCCAGCTTTCTTCTTTGCCGCCGACGAGACGACCGAATCCGGGGTAGGTTGCGCCCGAAGGCACAAGGGGGCAGCGTCGGGGACCTGGTACTACTTCTCGTACCGGTCCCTCTTTGACGGCGCCATGGCAGGGTTCTTGAGGAGGGCGAGCCCCTCATCCCAGATGTCATCAAGAAGCGGTACGGGGAGGACCGTCTTCCTTTTAGCCTTGCACCGTTGATAAAGGAACCCTTCCTTCTTCTTCTCTTCTGGGCAGAGCTGGAAGAGCTTGGATGCCCTGGAAATCACGGCATGAAATGATCCAATCACGTCGGGCGGGGACGCCCGAGCAGGGGGCGACAGGGTACACGTCCCGTCGTCGCCTCCGTCGTCATCTGTACCAGTCGTAGCCGTGTCCGCCTGTATCATACCCGTGGGTAGAAGACCGGGGGGAAGGCAGAGCAGGTCGCAGAGGTGGGAGAGGTGGCGTAGGATGCATCCTCCTCCTCTTATGCGGTGGACTTTCCGAAGGTCCTGGGCTCCGGTTCCCCCGTCGGGTCTGGCTCAGGTACCTCCGTCGGGGGGAGGGGCAACCTTGTCCTTATCTCCGAGCATAAGGATTGAATCGCTGACAAAATGGCCACCAAAGTGTTCTGCGGCGCCGGAAACGACGGGCGCAAGGGCTCTTGAGGAGCCTCGTCGGCGACACCATCGCTCTCATCGTTGCCCTTGTCGGGATCCCTCCCGATGGGCTGGGCCTCTTTCACGACTTCAATGAGCTCTTCTTCAGAGGTCGTGTCCGTATCCACGATGGCCACCAGCCCCTCCCCCACCTTTTCCACCGAGGACTTCGTGGGGGTCTTCTCATTGGGCCTGCAAGACAACTCCCTCCGCGGTGGCAGGGAGACTCTGGGTCCTGAGGTCGCCTCCACTGGTGTAGCCTCCACAGGCTGAGCCAGGGCCGCGGCAACATCCTCAATCGAGGTCTTAGCAGGGTGAATTAAGGCCATCATCACCTTCTTACGCCTGGGGCCTTCACCTTGGGGGGAGGGTCCGAGCCTCGCTCCCCCTCTGCCGGAATCTTCGAGATCGACCGGGGCCTCTCCAGAAGCTTCACCGGGTTCTCGGACTTCTTCTTACCCGAGCCAGAGCGTTGGCTCGTGGTTGATGCCGCCGGGGAGAATGCGCCCTATCTGGCAGCCAAGGAGCCCGACCGTTCGGCGCTCCCGGTGCCCGCGGGCTCGCGGTGCTTAGCCTTTTGTTGGGCCCCCGTCGCTGGGGCGCCCTCACAGGACTTAGAAGACCGCTCAGACTTCTTTTTCTTCTTCTCGCCTGACGGGCTCTTCCCTTCCAGCCAGTTGGCGAGACGGAGGTGGCGATCCTTCATGGTCCGCTCCGACATGTTCCCACAAAACACACAGTCCTTCTCCGTGTGCGTCTTGTTCTCATGGAGACAGTAGAGGCATAACGAATGCTCGTCCTCCTTGAAAACATTCTGAAGCTGGCATCCAGGGCAGGTCCTGAACAGCTTCCCGGGCGTCGAGCTTCCTTTCTCCTGGGCCATGTCCGGGGTAGGCCGCGGAACTTCTGGAATCCTCCAAAAGCGTAACTCGACGAAATCTTCACCCTTGAGGGGCGTAGAAAACTCCAAAACGGATCCCCGTTGATTAGATGTAGAAACGATGGAGCTTGAGGCTCTATTTAACTGAAAAATGAGAAAAATCACCTGAAAAAAGCACGAAAACGCAGCAAAAGCTTGAGAGCTACAGCACGAGGACTCCCAACACTTGAGCGTGCAGTAAAAATCTGAGGATGGCTGCCAGAGGCGGGGCTTAGGGAGAGGGCAATCATTGGCTGGGGGCAGTATGACCCAGAGATCAGTGGTTGGTTACTAAGAAAGACAGATCAGAAACAAAACTGATACTGATTTTTTTTTATACCGAGGATTCCCGGCCTGACGACGGGGAATATTCATGAGCATGTGAATCCATGCCAGACCCCATGCTGGAGAAAGGAACATTTCTTTTATTGTTTTTGGATGTATTTATTTTTTGGCAGGAGAGCTAAGAACAAAAGGTGGGGAGGAAAATGAGGGAAGAGGCACCAAACACTAATATGGAGGGGTAGGTGGACAGGGGAAAATGTTGCGCGTGTGTTACTTCTAAGGTAGGGGGCAGTGTTTTTCATGCTCCTTGATTACAGCAGTGGTGGTGGTGGTGGCTCTTGGGGAGGAGGGATGGCATTAGCTGAAGCCATTTCAAGATATAGCAGTTTTGCTAAAATTATGTACTGTGTACTAGATTGTTAATGGATAATGAGTGAGAATAGGTGTTGGAGCTGTGCAATGGAAATTTTGAAGTTGAAAGTTCCTAGATCAGCTGAAAATGCAGTTCGGAACTGCCCGCGAAGCACGGATCTTATTGTGAAGTGCGGACGGGTTCTCGGACATGTCATCATGCCGGGCGCCAGCGTATGGTCATGTGGCACTGTCCAGAAGGTCTGCAATGAAGTCAGATGTTTGTAGACTTCTACAGATGCAAAACTAGTTGAAATAGTCGCAAAAAGTGTATAGAAGTGTTAAAAATGATTCTAGAAGGTGGGAAATGGCAGTTTTAAGGTGACACTTTGTAAATTGGACACAAATATTGCCATATTGGGTAAGTATGATATTAGTAAATTGACGGAGAATAGCATGCACTGGTAAAAACCTATGAAATTCAATGAAAAAACTTTGTTAAGGGGACGTTATGGTTACAAGTAAAACCGAAAACCCCAGAAATTCCCCAGTTATGGTAAACTAAGCACATGCACTGCTATGACTAACACCCAGGACATCAAAGATGACATCACAAATGTCACTGATGACATTACATATCTGGGCCAATTGTTTTTGTTCAATGACAGTCAGAATATTAATTTTTTTATTAGTCCAACTTAACCATAACGTCCCTTTAACAAAGTTTTTTCACTGAATATATATATCGTCACTGTCAAAACTGAACAGTAATCACATTCTCTGTGTCAGCCAGATTTCTATGCTAGAAGTGGTGGCAGAATATATACTGGTGCAGTGTATTATCATTTATGATATTCTAGCAATCAGGACTGTTCTCTTATAGATTTCTTGGTCACAGAAGTCAAAAGGTTTACATTATAATTGAAATGTACTCATATTTACAATCTGCAAGAAAAATGTGGTGTCATTAGGAGGGAAGAATGAGACATTCGTACTCAGTAAAAAATCTATCACACTTGTAACTTACAACCAAAATCCCATGCACCTGCGCGATCTGAATGACACCTGGCCTAGTAAGATCGCTGTCTGTCCTATCTGTGTTCCTCCTCCCTTGCCTCATCGCACCTTGAAACACCTGTGTATAGGCGCGTTATAAATTACATATATCATATATCAAAATACGGGGTGCAGGATGTGGGCATCAACAGAACATAATGCACCTTTTGACGAAGTGTCAAAAGGTGAAAAGCAGAATCTGTCGTACTTCTAGAGCTTTATCCTATGGTACTTCATAGTCGAGAGCAAAATGCCCCCATCTTCCTTATGCCAGTCTTCGCTTCCCTGGCTTGAGACTTAGTCCCATGTTTGTGCTTATGGCACTGTAGGGTGAGATGAGCTACTACTTGCCCTAGAGAATGGACTAAACAACCAGTCTGGGACATTCCTATTAAATGTGCTATGGTCGCATGAATTAAAAAAAGGTTCTACATATTTTAAAGGCCCTAATGTCCTAAATCTAAAGTCCATTCTCTGAACATCAGCTCTCAATTAAATGATCATTAAGTCAATGTCTAACTAGTTAGTAGATTTCCAACAAACGTTTGCCTTCTCTGTTGTCTTGCTCCTGTTCTCTGTAGTGGTTTATCTGCATTGATCCATGTCTTTGCTGGGACTTGTGTTTAATTTTTAGACAGTAAGATGCCTCTGCGGTGCTGTCCTAACCATTATGGCCCTCAGGGTTTCTTTCCTTCTCTTTACTAGGAAAGGCCTGTAGTTTCCCCTCTGACTCCAGGGTTCCTCATTAGCTTTCAGTTATGCATTCACCCCCACCTATCAAGGTAGGCTCTGCTCCTCCCTACCTGAGTTAATGAAGACTTTTTAGTTGAGCAGGTGGCTTCACTACTCCCCATGGGGATCTTGACTACAGCTCACAGCTAGCCTCTCCCTCACTGCATGAGGTTTCTTTAGGAGGTGCCCTTTGACCGTGTCTGGGTCCAGGTTAGAAGGTCTCTGTTTACCCTGTCCTGAGTTGTGATTGACCCTTAAGCACTGGTCTCACATGTTACCCATGCCAGTTTGTCCCCTTTCCTATTTCGAGGGGAGGTGTATTTTCCAATTCCTTGTACCAGCATCCAGTACAAGCTCGCCAGGCTGCGGTCTTTCATGAGGGTTATGTCTCCTTCCTTGGCATGTACTCTGCCTTCCACAGTCATGGAGAATTGGCTCCCTCATCTCTGAAGGCTAGGGGTCCCAAATACCAAGACTTGATCTTCTCTCCTTTTACCAAAGAGGCACATTTCTCACGGGGATAGATAGGACTTTCACATGACCTAGCACCCAGCTAACGCCTGATGGCTTTGCCCATGTCACAGGAGTTTAAATATAACAACAACGTCTTTACAGGTAATCTGGCAGTAATGCAGACATGCAGCACTGACTGATGAATTAACCAAATTCAAAAATATATGTTCTACTTACACTAAGTTGGGTAGTGATGGTAAATATTAATATGGTTTCTTCTTTTCTCCTACCTCTTCTCCTCCAGCTCTTTTCCTTGACAGGTTCCACACGCTTAATATCTTTATGTATAGAACTGCAAGTAAACGCCAGGATACTGCAGGAGAGTCTGCTGAGAAAAACACCAGAGATCTTCCCCAAAACCCAACAGCCAAGCATGCAACCAAGACTCTGCCCAATCTTAAGCTAATGGCAGAGGCCAGAAGGAAACCCACTCGAACGCCCGTTTTCGCACTATTCGAGAAAACAAAAACAAAACAAGGGAGCTTGAGAAAAATGTAGGCCAAACAACCACACTGGAGGAAACTGGAGCCTACCTGGTAAAAAGACGCAAAATGTGATAAACCAATGGAAAGTGTCAGGGAAGCAGGAGCAGGTCTGGGTTGGTCTTGAATGCTGGCCTGGTGTCTGGATCCACCAGACGGCAGGACAACTCTGGTAAATGTTCCTGTTGGCATGACAACACAATAAGTGAGTCCCCTCGAAGGCAAGAAGATGCACCCAGTAGTCTGCCTCAATGGCACGAGAATGCTACCTTTTGAACAGGGCTTGATGTCAGAAAAAACATACCGGGTCCAGTTAGGCGAAAGGTAGATGCAGCAGAGCAGTCCGGGTGCAGAACCTATAAATATGGTTATGCAAGTAAGCTTCAGGGCACAGACCAAAGTCAAGTTACAATGAGATACAGTACCAGTGTAAGGCTGGTACTGGTGTGGGGTCAGGTCGATGTCAAGTTACCAAATAATCAGGTGAGACAGTACCAGAGTAGAGCTAGGCAAGTATGGGTCCGGGTGGCAGGCTGAGGACAAGTTGCTAAATAATCAGAGTGAAATAATAGAAGAACAAAGGAACACATGAATAGAGAGAGATGCTATCCTTCACAGAGCACAGCACCGAGACAAACCGGACATGCTGAGGAGCACAGTCTTCACAACACTTATGGGATTGGCATATGAGTGTTTGCCTGCGCACGCGTGGTCATATTTCGGAGCATGCGCTGATCAACTTAAGAATACTGGGAACTGCAGGTATCATGCTGTGAGGCAAATAACACAGGCCAGTTTTGGGGCCTCGCAATGCATCTCAGGGAGGCAATCTAACGTCCCATATCGAGGGAGACATGGGAGCACCAAGCGCCATTGGGGACCACACCAAGCCATAGGAGGTGAACGCTTGGATTGGGGCACAACAGTAACACAACTGTAACACAATGGCCTCATTAGGAGGTTGGTGGTACTGGGCAGTAAATCTGCCCTCAGATGCCACCAACTGTATTGCTGTTACCGCCACTTGGATGGATTACAAGTTAGTCTAAAGGACTAAATTGTGCATTTTCCACAGATTTATCGCATCGGTAATTCCACAGAAAAAGGGCAGAAAGTAGGCAGCCACTCATAGTTGTAGGTGAATCCTCCAACTTTACGGCCACCTCATAGTTGGGTGGTGCGGTAATGCAGCGGTATATGGTAATACCACTGCATTTAACCCACACAACCAACTCGTAATGAGGCCCAATATCTTTAGTGCATTTTATGTTGTTGATTATTGTTGATCTTTAAAAAATGTATTAGCCTTAGTCACAAAATGCAAAATTTGATAAACTCTTGGCCAAAGAAGTGTAAGGTGATTAGATTAATGGTGATAAAGTAGATATTGATCAAAATTCCCTAGACAGAATGTTTGCTATGAGGACAATAGAAAAGGGAAGTTGCAAGCAACAGGATGGGAACTGTGCAGAGAGAAGAGCCCATAGGCATATTTGACATGGTAGCGGCACTCTAACCCATTCACCATTTTAGGAACTCGAGGATAACAGGGTGAATACCTATTGAATCCTCTGTGTCCCGGGAACTCACTTAGACCTTCCATGTTTCTTCAAGCTCTGAGCAACAGATAAAGATTAGTGCCCAGTCAGTTCTATAAATTATGCAGCACTGGGTGAGGACTACAGCACACAATGATGGGTCAGCTGATCATCTTTGTTCAAAGAAGTTACTTCTGAAACCAATGTGGGAAAAAGAGCCTTTGACGACAATCAGAAAGGAATTTGCATTGCTAGCAGCAAACGGAGGATATTCACATTAGAAAATCGAAAATTCTCCATACAGAAGAAGCAAAAAAACTGTTTCTTTCACTGAAGGGCAGAGATCACACGGAATCGAGTCTTGGGGAAAGGAGAGGACTCATAGCTGAAGGGCCATGTCTGTGTTTTGGTGTTTCGTTGGCTTATCTGCATTTCTCGTTTCACTGCAGTTTTTTCCTTATTTTGAACTTCACATCTTGAAGTGAAAAAAACTGCTGCAGAACGTAAGCTTCGTGGTCTGTCTTATCCCTCTTCAGGGAAACAATCTACTGGAGAGCATGTGACTTTGCACCTAATCGGAAGATGCAGTGACGTTTGCCTATAAGCCATGCACAGATCCGTAGTTACGTTCTGGACCACAAATAAGCATTCCAAGAACCGTGTACTCAATGTTGAGCGAACAAACTCTGCAGAAATTGCCCATAATAAGTTATAAATTGGGATTTTTCGGTGTCATGCGGGTAGACGTACACTGTAATCAATGTCATTATTGTGTTCAACTATTTACACATGCTTAAATCTCAATGAAAAGTTAACGAAAAGGCAGCTTAAGGCCTGATCTCGTTCCTCAAAGTCTGAAGCAAAACCGTGAGATTATACCATCCGAGCTGAAGATGGAAAGCATGACAGGGAAATATGTAGCTCATTAACCCTTCGATCTTTGAAGGAAGATATTAAAATGCTAACTGATAATCAAGGCTCCACGTTTCAAGAGCACGCCTGAGCACATCTAAGCTCCGTCGCACAACCATGCCCGGACTAATTCTAGCACCCAGGGGTGCCGAGTATGCAGCTTCTCTGGGGAATGTGCCCCCTCCTTTTCCCCAGGAAATGCCATATGCGTACCGGGAAATACCACCTGTGGAGGAAAACCTATACTTTCAATGAGTGCCCCTGCTAGTAACTGCCTTCCAAGTACTAGTAACCACCAGCACTGGGAAACACTAGTTATTGTGAGATGTTTTTAAAAAAACGTTTTTCAGATTAACGCTATGTCTGATCCATTGTCAATGACTGCACGTGTAGCCCTACTACCCAATCACCACCCCCCTACTTCGTACTGTTGCAATTATTAGTCTGGTTTCCTGGGTCAAAGGCACAATACGCCATTTTCTAGACAAGCCTGGATCTGCAAGCCCACTATGTATCAGGCGCGCAACGTCATTGAGCTGACCGGGCTAAAGCCCCCTCCCCAAACCCCTAAAATGTTAGCTGAGGGGTGGGGTTTCCATGCCCTTTAACAGTTCAAAGGATCAGGAACCTGCATTCTGGGCACATTTTATTTTTCCGAGGCAAAACTACCATCTACTTGGATGTCACAGCCCCCCTGAGACACACAGGCTGTGTCCCTCGCTCTGCAGCCAGTGCCGTAATGAACTCGACAGCATGTTTCTTTTGTCATCAGCAGCATAGCCTTTCTTATGCATGATGGTGAATTCCCAACTGAAAGACCAACAGTCACCTTGCAAATCTGTGAGTTAAAGCGAGCAACACAAAGCACCCTTTGAAAATGTTTTCATACCCATAACGTCTAATAGCTTGATATGCTAAAAAGTTTGCTTTGATGTCCTAAGTTGAATGTTCTTAAAACCATTTCAAAAAAGGTAGCAGGCGCTCCTCTCCAGAAAGAACATGGCATGATAACCTGTTATGAGATGAGAGTTTGCAGCACACGCTTTTTGCTCACTGTACCTTTCACAGATAGGAAATATCCATTTGCATATCAGACTTTGTCCCGCCCACATGGGCAGTCCAGCACCGAAATGCGAAGGCAATTCCTCTCTGAACAAGAGTACCAACAGCAACCCCATGCACGTGTTTCAGCCTTGTTGAGCCTCATCAGTGAGGTGAAGCTGTGCCTCTCTGAGCACAGTGAGCAGGGAGTCCACGTCTGGTTGCCCCCAGGTAACTCAGGGTGACCAACCCCAAGTTCCTTGAAAATATTTCAAAAAAGGTAGCAGGCGCTTCTTAAATCCATACATAACACGTTGGAGGTTTGTAACAAATCTCCAAACCGATTTGAGTTTCTGACACACTTTATTTTATTGTGTGTCTTAAAGCGCTGAAAATAAAGTGGGTAAATAGATATTTTGCCTTTTGCATCTTATAATTTTCTAATTTTCCATTCAGGATGTGGAAAATAAAAGGTACATTGATATTATTTTGGCCCAACAGGATTTACATGTTGTAATGATGCTTTTTATGCAATTTGTATATTTTGCAAGTAAACTCTATAGAACAGTATTATTGTAGGTCTTCACACCCAAAACGTATATTTGTTCGAAGTAAAGCGTGGAAGGGGGTGGCCGCGCCCAAATTGCAGAGAGGGTTAAAATCCCTGCTTTGCTGTTTAGCGTAAGTGTGTGATCCTATGCAAATAATGTAACCTCAACCTGACTTCAACTGCAAAAATTGGAGTGTTTATAAGTGATTACGTTTACACCCTTACAATAGGACAGTTTTAATGAGTTAAGGGACAAATGGGTGGACCCTGGTGTTCCTCTGCTAGTGGTTCAAACACGGTCACATAGAATTGCATTATTGCTGCACTGGCCCTCCCCGTCTCGTATCACTTGATTCGACAGGTAGAGTCTCACCAGCCAGTCAATGCACCAGAGATTCTAGTATAGAAGACTGTGGTAGAACTAACATTACATTTTCTCCCGTGTTGCTCCCAGCCACTGAAGTTGCTTGGGCCGTCCAGAGTACTGCTTCACACTCTGCAATGTCCTGTCCTATGATAGTCTTTCATTGCACACCATCTGCCATTTTCACACTTTCTAGGACCTTAAGGATCTGCAACAAGTGGGTGTTTGCAGACTTAAAGGAGAGAGTTAACTGATTGCAACATTGAAGCTGTTCTAGAATAGTCTCATTACAATGAGAAATGAAGTTAGATGCCCCTACACAAGTAAGTTTGCCACTCCTCCACCGTTTCTGAAGTTAGCGCCTCTCCCAACATTTGAAGGATTAGCCCCCGCCTACTTTTTGGCCTAGGTGCCCTGGATGTGCGCACTTGCATTTTGTTAAGCAGGGAGGTGAGGGAAGCATGTCCACGAAACTTGTGGTGTTAAAGTTTTACTGTGTATGTTCAGAAAAATGTACTTGAACAAACACAGTAAAACTTTAAAGCTACTTCTATCAAGACTTCCATCGCCTCTCTGCATATTGAGCTTTAAAATATACTATTTGATAGTTGGTCCCCACATCAGACCATGGGGGGTAGGGGTAGAGCCGTGGGGCGGAGCCTCCAATTTTGCCCCCCCTATTTTCTAAAGCGGCCCCTCCCATTACCATTTAGCTCCCACCGAAATGGAGGTTTTGTTGCGCCCCTGCGATGGACGCATCAGAAAAGGTTCTTAACGTGACATATGAATATTAAATTGCAAGTAGGATAAGCACGCAAGGTTGAAACTTGCTTGCATGGCCCTTATTGGACAAGAGCAGATGCAGGTTATGAACAATAAAGTCGAGTAATGCCACCAGCGCCTCCTGCGGGCCTCAACAATAATATGTGGATTGCTGAGCCAGGTCGCTTTCTTCAAGTTCAGCCGCAGGGTGAGAATTTGATCTCCTTAGGCTGCCAGAGTTTCCACTGCTCCAAAGGACAATGAGATTAGCGCTTTGCTACACTTCAAGGTGCTTAAAAACGGTGTGGGGGGGGGAGGAGGAGATAAGCCAATGTCCGTTTTTCAAACCTTGTTTTACAAACAAATAACTCAATTAAGCGGCCATTCCAGACATAGGGCATCCCCAGTCGCAGAGCTCGCCTAAACCCCAGCTTCGTCACTGTGACTAGCATGCTCACTTCCCTGTGCGAGAAAGCGAACAGCTGCTGCACATGCGCACCTCACAGACAGCCTCATCATGAGGCCCGGGCCCATAGCACAGTGGCACACCTGCGACTGGTGTCCATCTAAGGACCGGAACGAAGACTTTGCATTAAGAAATGCGTAGGTGTCGTGATTTTACGCATTTATAGGACAGTTAAGTTTACGAGTTACTCTGAGTCGCTGTACACCACCCCAGGGTTGTGTGTGTTCACATGTCTACAGGGGCTAACACGCTGACATGGTGAATAAGGAAGGACTCGACAATATCCGAGTTGATATATACGTCTAATGCATTTACACTGTTTTTTTTTACCACGCTCTGAGGCATTGCACACACTAGACAGATCGCTAGCACGTCCTCGCCGCCTGCGAGTTCTGGCGATACATTAGGATATTCGAGCTTCAGTATGTGCCTAGAGGCGTTCATGCTTTAAAGCGCTGTATGTGATTTGGGACTGGTTTAAAATTCTAATCCCTAATAAAGTCCGCAACTGATACTCGCTTGCAATGCCAAGAAACACTCTACAGAGATGTTCACTCACCGCCTGCTGGCGCATGCATGTTCTAAAGCCCTTAAAACAGTGTTTCTGGTGCAACCTTCCAGCGGTTCCTATGCCCCCTTTGCTAGAGATACTATTCGTCCAATGTCCACTTCCCTAAACCTTCCAGTAAGCTTGGCCTTTGCCTAACTTCTCTTGGGGATCCCCTGTTAAAAAAAATAATATAAAATGAGGAGCACCCCCCCTCCCGCCCCATTTTCCTGCTGTGGAGGGATGAAAAAAGCGGGGTGGGCCTTAACAAATAATTAACCGTCATAATTATGCAGTATTTTTCTAAACGCCCTGATATTAGCAGCCGCCGGTTCAGCTGCTGAAACACTTGCTCATTCATAAGCCAGTCCCCACCCGCTGAAAGTACAAACCTTGCTATGCATACATCTGCGGATGAGTGGGGAGACCTGCGCATAGACGTGCGCATAGACGTGCACTGGAAGCTAAATGCCCCCCAGACACTCCCAGGCAGAAGGGAACTTTGTATGTAGCATTTCAATCTAATACCACCTCCGTTGTCGCTATTTCTGTTCTATGAACGGCACTTCCGGTAAAAGTGTCTCACCAACCAACCGAATAAATGCGACTAATGGCGGTCACTGCTTTATGCGCTCCCAGTGTTGGGAGGCATGTGAACCTAGGCACGGGCGGATGCCACGACGTGTCCAGAATTATACAGTGTGGGTAATAAGCAGAAGCTGAATGGGCACACGGATGTCAGGGCTCACAATTCTTCTTTCAGTTCGTCGCCTATTTGACAAATACACTGCCGCGGCAAGAACACTCACTACCAGATGACACCCAACTATGCATTGTGCATTGAGCAGAAATGAGGGACATTCATTTCCTTGTTTAACCCCAGGGCAGGTTACAGCTCGTCTCTTGGAGATGTCCCAAGGGTCGCTCCCTACCCAACCGGTCTGTACATTGATTTCACTTTCCGGCGAGAAAACGAAGGCTATCAAGTAACGTTGCAATGAATGACCCAAGAAAATGGTACTGTAGAAATGGTCACTACTATCATCATATACGGAGCAATGCAGTGGCCTATAAGCCCTGCATGGGTAGTGTCTGTTTATACTGCACAATTAGCAGTATAACTTCCAGGTGATGCCAGTGTTGCCACCTTACAAAAGTAAGGCACAGAGAAACTAATTTGCCCAGCATTACACGATTTAGAGAAAAAGAGTTGAACAATTTATATGGGTCCAATAAGGTGTACTTCCCGAAGAAAGAAACCACATGCTAAATCAACCAGAGAAAATATGACATCCACATTTAAATTTGTATGGCAAAACAAGTATGATGTACTACAGAAAGATGAAAGCGCACAACAGATAATCTATATTTGTGAAATAACTTGGCTAAGTGGCTTATGGGTGCCTATATGTGGTCTCCACAGTAAAATGTCACGTAACTTTACTGTGCCTTTGCACTGCACCAAATCACCACCAAAGTAGTTTTAAAGAGCCAAATCCTTGTCCGAGGTGTGTTGTGGTCCCTCCCTGGGCCACTGCTTGGGACATTAGCATGAGAAGGGTGAAGTAAGAGGGAGGAAAGCGGGAAAGTAGTCTAAAGACACAAGGAGTGATTTAGACAGGGCTAAATGGTTGTATTAACATGGATGCATGTTTGGCCATTATATATGGACCATCTTCTAGCGAGAGGCGACACAGAAGGGTATGTGTTCAGCTTGTATATGATGCAATGGGACTCCGAGGCAGTTTGAAGTACATTAAGGTACAGCTTGAGTATTGCCGGGTATGTGAGAGGCTCGAGAGCATGCTTGGGCAATCTTGGAAGATAAGAAGGCTCAACATGCCTGCTGTGTCTGTAAACGGTATTGCAGGGGTGCATTGCTGATTAATAATTCGGAGGCTACCAAACCAACTCTGAAGGCAGCCTAATCCAATGATAGGATGTGTGAGTGTTGAATGTCTTGGATCAATGCGATTATTGCAACGGCCGAAAATGCGAACTTTTTTTAACCCCTTTACACCACATATAAGCAGAGGGAGACCTCTGCAGCACCCCCCATATTAATATTATATTCTATGCCCCTATATAGTCGGCATTTTCGGCCGTCGTAATTGTGAGGGCGACATTTTGGTAGGATTCCAATTTCGTTAGTAACAAAAGGCTGGGGAGTGTGATGGAGCGAGTTAATAAAGTGAACATGTTATGCCTGGCCCTAGATGGAAAGCAGACCAGGTGTGTGGCCTCTGTAGGGCTCACAGCTACACTGAGGTACCAGGTGGGAATGTTTCTGGCTGCAAGCCAGCCATGTAAGCACCAGTGTGCCTCAATAGAAGAAGTGAAGGTCCTCCCTTCCCCACACCAACGAATTATATTGTCGGGATAAGATGATTAGGGTGGCTCGGTAGGCAGGTCCCCTGCTGATGAGACAGCACCGAGGTAGCTGCCTGAGCAGTCAGTGTACCATATGCCAGCAAACATTAAATGAAAGCTAAGTGAAAACACTTCTTTAGTCAAACTGAGTGAGCCCGGCCTCACTGATCTACCATGATTCACCATTGGCAAACATGACAAACTGAGTACAACAGATTCTTCCGCACACACATAGAAGTGTGAGACCACTTATGCGAAGAGCCTGCATGCTGGTGACATGGCTGCAGACTCTTCTACATGGATGCTTTCAGCAGCCAAGCATGTGCGCATGCAGCTTTCCTGGATTGCAAGATGGCCGGAGTAGGTGGAGAAAGAGGTGATAGGATGACCCAGCATGGGTTCGCCCATCTGCTGAAAAACCCACAAATCGGTATCTGGCCTTTAGGGCAGGCAGACAATGGGAGCAGATTGGGTGATTTCATTTAAGTGAACGGAGGACCTCCGGGCTCACACTTCCAGAGCCCAGAGAGAATGAAATCAGGAACCCCGAAGGCACCGCTCTTGGGGGTCTTTAACTAGATATGCCGCGTATATGACACGGTCCACTCAAACCCCGGTGCCCTGACCGGAAGAGCTGCGGGGAAATACACAGGCTCCAGCTCTACTGGCAACGTCTTCCTTTCAGCTTAACCGTACAAGGCATGTGAAAAATATGCTTCATTATCTCAAAGGGATGCCTCGCCTTTTTGGTCTGGGTTAGAGATAACTTACATTTTTCTTTAAGTCAATTGTAGGAGAACAAATGAAAACAGGAATCCTCTGATTTGCAACTGCACTTCCAGGCAACAGCAGGCAAGCGCCTCAACAATAGCGATGGGCAGACTGGCCGAGTTCCCGACAGGCCGCTTTCATCGAATGGCTGCTGGTCGGGGAACTATGCATGCATTTACTGCGCACGGCGTAATCTGGTGAAGGCGGCCGAGTGAGAGGTAAGGAGGGGGTTTGGGCACTAGCATAACGGAGGTCTCCGCAGCGACCGCAGTGCGGGGGCCCCGCCACCACATGTCCTGGGAGGGGGGCCCCACTTGGAGAAAAAAAATGCACATTCTTTTTGAATACACTCTGCTTTCATAAATACATTATTTCTGTCACTCTGCCTTTATTTCCGTTGTGGTTCGGTTCTTAACAGAAATAATTTCTTTATGAAGTCAGAGCGACTTCAAAAAGAAAGAATTTCTCTTTGAAGTAATAGGACTTCCCTCAACCCCATGACGTGTGCCTGTGTGAGTGTATGGTGGAAGGGTGCACACAAATGTATGGGTGGCTGGGTGAGCGTGTACGGTGAAAGGGTGCACTTACATGAATGGGTGGCTGCCTAGGTGTGCCTGTATGGTGAAAGGGTGATATGATAGGTTCTTTATAACACGCTTAACACCTAGAGGTTTATAAGCGTGGACCTGCGGATCAAACCTGTGTTGCTTCGTGTCGTCTTGCTTCCAAGGCGAGCACGTTGCCGCTAATCTATCCTCCCGGGACAAGGGTGCACAATTAAATGTATGGGTTGGTACCTGGGTGTGCCTGTATGGTGAAAGGGTGCACACTTAAAAGTATGGATGGCTGGGTGTGTATATGGTGAATGGTGTGTGTGCTTGTGTCCAGGGGCGCAACAAAACCTACATTTCGGGGGGCTAACCCTTCAAATGTTGGGAGAGGCGCTAACTTCACGGGTGGTCGGGAGGGGCAAACTTATTTGTGTGGGGGCATTTAACTTCTTTACGCATTTTAATGAGACTATTCTAGAGCAGCTTCAATGTTACAAGCAGTTAACTCTTTCCTTTAAGTCTGAAAGTCACCCACTTATTGACTGCTGTGAGAATGAGCGCTCTCCTGTTCCCTCTCTACCGTTCCAATCACTCCCTTGGCATGCAAGTACTAAACCCGCATAACGATTTAAATTGCCTAAAACATTTGACATTTTAATGCAGGTACAAACAGTGAAATGCGTTAAGTTAGTAATTGCTGGCCACTTGTTAACAGCAAAACCAAGGTGCCTTTTAACATCTGTGCCCTGTTCTGTAAGACAACTGCTCTGTAGGTCAGCCAGGTCGAGTCAACATAACCCAACATTTCAGGGGGGTTGGGGAAGTGCTGAAGCTCAGTCACCTCTATGGTGTTGCGGCACTACTTGTGTTTAATGCCTCCTTGATTACTTACTGGTAATCCTCATCACTCCTAGCCCTATTCTTCATCGTCCCAGTACTTGTGTATGAGGCAGTACTTGCATATGAGGCACTCTGCCTCACACACAAGTAGTGGGATGAGGTAGATGTACATGGAGGTAATGCCTGATTTAGCTACCTGTAATCTCTATTACTCCTAGTCGCACTCTTCCTCATCCCAGTACTTACCTACGAAACAAGGAACCTCATATGTAAGCACTGGGAAAAGGAAGAGGGACGTGGAGGTAATTCTGGGCCAAGGAGCTGATTTTCGAGGTTGGGGTAGGGGGCGGGAGGGAGAGGGGATGTGTGATAAATCATGACGGCCATCCATGGCCAGTCTAAGCAGGCATGATATGTGGTATTCGTGACTAGAGAGACATTTTGGTGCAGCGAGACTAGTCATTCCTCAGTTTGGCCTTTCTGATAAAGCAGTCCTGCTAAGTGTAATTACCTGGCTAGACTGGCATTTGGTTGCTGCTAGTCTAGCCGTTTCTTACTGTGGCATTGTATATTTTTCTGGGCATCTGTGATATAAGTAATTTATAATGAGCCTGTACACAAGTGTTTCTAGGCGTGACAAGACAAGGGATGGAAGAAAGAGGGAGGACAAGACAAACAATCTTAATAGGCCTTGTGTCATTGACTGGACATTTTGTCATTACTGAACATTGGCACTGGGATTGTCCTTCGGTTAATAATGGTTCATGGACTCCTTACTTCTCTGACTCCGGTCCTGGACTTTCTCCTTCTACCATTTACCCCTGGGTTCTTTGGCTCACCCTGCTCCCTTTCCTCTTCAGAGTCCAATGTCGCTTCTCCCTTTACCGGACCTGCTTTCTGGACCTTCCTATAGACCACCTGCTGAAGACACTAGGGTTGTTTGAACCATGTACTTCTGGGCCCACCTGTGCGAATTGTATTCCAACTCCAAGCCTGGGTAGGTCCTTTCAGATTTGTTTTTAGCCATCCACTTTCAGCAGGGCAGTTTCCTGGCTTATGGACTCCACTTGCTTTGCGAATTCAACTCCATTTTGTTTCCTACTAGGGGAGCCCTTCCCTCTTCTATAGTAGATGTAGAGGTTGTTTGAGGAGTGGTAAGAGTGAGTGGTGGTATTGCTGCTCACACCATGTGGGACGGTCCTACCCAAATGCTAGTCTCTACCCTTGTGAGGCACATTGTTTTGCTTGGATTGAATGTCTAAACAAGGGAAACGATCAGCTGCAGGAACCCTGAAACCATCACCTTTCCGAGATCGATACAATTGAATACCATGGAGTTGGGTAACAGTAAACATCCTATCGGTCTATAGTGCCAGAATACACCCCGGGAGGTAAATGTCCACTGTACAATCCTGCAGTCCTTGCTCTACAACCTGAGGGTCACACTTTTAAAACTTGACCGATCCACTCGCCATTCACAGATTATATGCAATCTATGTGCCTGTGAGAGGGCTATTTTAATGCTGGGGGGTGAGGCTGGTCATAATAACGTGTTTTTTTATAAAGCTCCTGCTGACACATTATTTTACATTTGCCATTCTGTAAATAACAGTGGCTACTACTAACCAATTTAAAGGTATCCAATTTAGCAACCCCCAAAGGATGTAGGGCGAGTTGGCCCTGCAGGCATTTGACGCTGTGATCTACATGCTGCACTCAGATGCCAGCTGTGAGTACTCAACCGCCTTGTTAAATTGTAGCTTTGAATCCAGGGTCTAATCCCTGATTGGGGGGGGGGGGAAGATGAGGCTCAAATATTCAGGAACCTGAGCCACTCCATCATATATGATGGCACCAGGATGGAGATGCAAAGTTTAAAACGGGTTTAAGTTTAAGGTCTGTCAGATTGGAGAACGTCAAAGTCGTAATCAGAAGAGCAGCAAACGCGTGGAGTACACAATCACAGTGGAGGAGATGTTAAGTGTTGGCCTGGGACACTGGAAAAAAACAAGAAGGCGTTCCAAGACCACAAACATCAGCTATTCAGTATCGGCCGCAACTGACACTGTATAATATGGCTGGCTCGAAAAGATACTGAAATCATGAACGCTCCAGTTCAATTGGCTTGAGTAATGAAAAACTGCAATCTTTATCTTGAAGGGATGAAGATCCATTAAGATCAATTAAGTCAGCCACAATTGCTTACATCAGAAATCAACAAGTGCTCTTCAATAATCTGCCTGGTAGGGCATATGGGGAGGGGCTAGATTAATAGCGGTTATCCACTTTGAAAACATTTATCATGACTCCACTGTGTTCCACCTGCACTGCTTCAATGGCGAGCATCCCAGCCCACAGTCGCGAGGAGAGCGCCAGCAAGAGGAGTGCAATGGACCTCAGAGAAAGTCCTGAAATGTAAGAGTAGGCCTGATGCAGACCCTCCTCCAGGATGCAGCCAGTGATTTCGAGGACACCAGAGCTCTAGCAAACCGACATCGCAACAGTCACCAGACACAGTCTACTGGGAAAAGAAAGGATAACTTCTCAGGTGCAACTGGGTCCTGCTGACAGGCATATAAAATGGAAACAAAGTACCCACAATCACATTTTCTAACTGTGCTGCAGATTTGAGATCGTAACTGCTGTGGATAAGAACCTCATTAAATGAATGTTTGCCATTCAATCACCCGAAGCTGAAAGTGCTGTGACAGAAGCTGCAAAAGGTAGCGTAGACTGGCAACCGAGTCATCTGTGCATGGCAGGCAGCATCTCCTGTGGTAAGGAGTCAATACACAGCATGAAATAAATCCAAGACTGTAGTACAGGCTGCGTGAGGGCCAACCTGGAGAAACACAATCATTGGCGTGAAGAAGTTCTTGGAGGGATGGTGCAAGGACTGATCCAAATGATGAATAACAGGAATGGAGTCCGGGATGCAGGGGATCGGGAGCCAGGAAGATTAATCAGAGCTGAGACTGAATGCAACGCAGCTGGACATTTTGAAGAGTAATAACCAGATATGAGAAAGATGAAACCTCAGAACACAGTTCTTTCTACTGATTGAGTTAGTGCTGTATTTGGATGGTGGAAGACTAAAGTTAGGCATATGGGATGATACTGGAGTTGCTTGTTTATTTAAATAAGGATGTGGCCTGATAGATTAGTTCATACTCCTGCTTTTTGAGTAAATGTTGCACTGACTTGCATACACTATTATCTCTTTGATAAGGACAGAGCAGGACACAAAATACAACATACATTCCTGGCCCATGAACCAGCATATAACAACAATGCATGAAATAAATTAAAGACAGCACAATTGATTTTGAATTCAGCCGAATTGTTAGTTCATTACTGCTGAAAATCCCAGCCCTATAGCACTTAATTGGGCATAGCGTATGCCGGCAATGATTTCAATCCCTAGCATCACCCCAGCAAGCCTTAGCCCAGCAGTCCTAATGTATGCTACCAGCTATGAGGCTTGGGCGTCCAAGGGCACGCCGCAATATATTCCCAGGCCGAATATGAGGTGGTCACTATTTTTGGTGAGGGCATGTAAAACTCAATTATAAAATTGGGTACTTAGATTGTTCATTTGAGCAATACATCCAATTATATGACAGTTCCTTAAGGAATAGGAGAGTGCAATTAATGTTGGCGTCAGCACACAGCCACTCATTGGAAATCCAGGGCTGAACCGGTTAGCTTTGGCTCTTTTAAATTTCCAACTGTGCTTTCCCGTTACCCTGTCCATGACCCTTATGGATTCCGACCTCTGAGCTCGCAGCAAACCAATCCTACAGCTGTAGCAAATTGAGGGCAGTGCGCAGGCACCTGCATGCAAGTAATGTCTCTGCCCGTCAGCGCTTTCCCTGTTGCCATCCTCGATGCCAGTGCCAGTCCAGCTGTACACTTGGGCACTTTGAACAATGGGTTCATCTCATGGGGCAAGGTACACCTATAGGTTTTGTGCCATAACAGATGTAAGTGATGCGTCGGACATCCGAGGGGATGTAGACTGAAGGTAAATTGAAAACAACATGGATGGCACAGTTCCAGCTTATCCTACATAATACAACATGCTCACCCAGTTGAAAGCATGTACACGCAGACATACAGACAGACATGTGAATATAAATATTCACACTCAGACATAAAGACTCAAACACATATAAAACTGTCCGCTGTACATTGAGCTCGGCACGTCTAGATAAATAATGGCGCCGGGTAAACAGGGCAAAGTAAAAAGTATTGTATACTCAGAGCAATTATCAGATCAGGCAAACCTCGAAGTCAACATTGATATTGGGACAGCAGTGTTGTCCATCTTTTCAGGCTCTTTGTTTCTTTTATTGTTTATAAAATAATAATGTACAAGTTGAGACTCCTCAGGTCAAGCAACGAAATCCGCCTGGAACTAAAACCATACCGTAAGAGATAACTTGGAGGCACCTCCTAACACTGAGCCGCAAAAACCTGGAACAATATCCCAAAAGAATAAGAAACACCAAAGATCACCTTAAATTCAGTAAATTACTACAAACCTGGCTCTTCAACACCACAGATTCAAACTGAAAACCGAAACAACAGCAAGGAAAAAGGATGACTAAACTGGAGAGGACACTGACAGCTCCCAGAACCGACAGGGAAGCTCCCACGGCACCTGGACGGGTGACGCCAGATACAGTGGAACACAGGTGGGTAGATTTGATTTTGATTTTACATTTATAAAGCGCTCACACAGCCCGCAGGCATCGGGGCGCTGTTACAGGAATTGTTTGTTTTTCTTAGTTGCGTAGTTGTGTTTTTTTTTTGTAGTATTTATAACGCGCTTAAACACCCAGAGGTTTCTAAGCGCGGACCCGGGGATCGAACGTGTTGTTGCTTCGTGTCGTCTTGCTTCCAAGACGCGCACTTAGAGTGGAACAACCCCAGCCAATCCCACCTCAAATCGCCACTTAGTTGCTACCAGGTACCACAGTGTTGTGGAATTATCGGGTTATGGGCAATCACCACACTAGTTGAGTTGTGGACATTGGCAGGGGCACTGGTCATATGAGTAGGAAGGGAGGTCAGGTGGGGTTGTGAGGGAGGCTGGTAGAGGTGGGGGCCAGATGTGAAAGGGATCTTAAATGCCGGACGGGCCCAGATCAGGACAGAGGCGCAGGGGCATCCCACAGGGGCATCCAACACCCCATCTGGGGAGATTACGCAAGCCCAGCGCCTCAATTCAGGATAGAGATGCCAACAAACCAATTCCACTAACAATTTCCTCCTCTGTATACACATCTCAAACTCCAAACCAAACACAACCACAAACCTACAGCACAACAAACCGCACAAACTTCACAACATTGCAACAAGAAAACAAAAAACACACATTGACTCGCACAACAGTACACGACGACTACGGGCCGCAAACACCCCAGGCCCAGCCAACAGACCCACCAGGCTGAGGCTGCCAACAGCACATCACTGCTTTCTTGCAGTTTTCCAGCTTCCTCCCACTAACTCACCTTCCCTTCCTCTTTCAGAGCCGCCAGAGCATCAGGGGACCACTCCGGTGGTGATAGTGCGTGGTACAAATGTCCTTTAACATTAACATTGTAGGAATAGAAAAAGTAACAGAAACCCTGGTGCAGTGCAGCAGCTGTCAAGAATGCTGCACGCTCAATTTGCAAAGTTATGTTATAGTGATTTATACCACGCAACGCTGCCATTTTCATGGTCCCCAGGCGCTGTGGCGGATCTGAAAAGGAAGGAAGTTTGGAGGGCTTGGGGGCATCTAGAGGGAAAAGTGCAAGAGAGCTTTGATGTGCTGTTGGTAGCTTAAGTTCGTAAAAAATGGTCACTGTGTGCTGGTTTGTTTTTAGTTGGTAGACGTTATGTGGTGGTTGGTGCATGAGTGTGTATGGGGTGATCTTCACACGATTGGTTTAGTTTCGTGTTGGGTGTTGTGGAGTGTCTGTTTGCTGTGTTTTTTTCCTCAATGGCAGAGGTATGTGTGTGATTTGTTCAGTGTTTGAAGATGAGTATACAGAGTATTAGAGAGTTTTTAGTAGGGTTAGTGTGGGGTTGCCCGAGTGCTTTTGTACAAGGTTATGTTGATCCGTCGTGTTAATATTATTCTGTGGTGATTTGCGGTAGAATGCTATATTTCTTTGGGTCGCCCTGTTTCGGTCTATCAGGTTTCTGTGTTTTCGATGGTTCTATTGTGATATGTTGATGGTTTCCCTTCAATGAGGTTACCTATTTAGCTCAGCGAGTTAAAGAGGCATGTTTTTAACAGTTTTCTGAATTTTAGGTGATCTTCTGTTGTTCGAGTTTCCATTGAGAACAAGTTCCAAAGTCTCACCGCTATGCAGGACAACGCTGTTCCCCCAAATGTACGCTTTGACTATTGTTTAGGTTCTAGACGAATGTCGCTGCTGGACCTTAATGTTCATTTTGTTTTGTAGATGGAAATATTTCCCTGTATGAATTCTTCTCCTTGGCCGTAGATTGCTCTGTGTGTTATGCAAAACGTTTACAAAAATATTCATTTTTTGACCGGTAGCCAATGTAGCTCACTGCTGGTGTGATGTGTTCTCTTTTAATAAGTCTGAGGAGTCATCTTGCTGCTGCGTTCTGTAATAGTTGTTTTTTCATAAGGTATTCTGGCATTCGTAGATAGATGCTGTTGGTGTAGTCCATTCTTGAGATGACGAGCACAATGACGGCAAGCGTTCTATGTGGAAAGGTGAAGGGAAGTATCCACTTGATTGTGTGTAGGTGGAAGAAGCATTTCTTTACTACTGAGTTTGTTGCGGTTCAAGTGTTAAGTCGTCCATTAATATTGACAGATTTTTAACCACTTTCGATGGTTCTGGTGGGTTTCCCAATTCAGTAACCCAAGATATGTGGTGATGGTTCGACTGGTCATTTGGGGCGACCATGATTTCTGTTTTGTCTGGTTTGAGTTTAAGGCTGTTGGTACTCTCTAGTGGTTTATTTCTGTGAGGCAGTTGGTAAGGTTTGGGTTTTGTTCTTCACTAGTGTTGATTTTGTAGATGAATTGTGTGTCGTCTGCATAGCTGCAGCATGTGAGGCTATGTCTTTTGATGGGGTTGATGAGGGGGGGGGTTATGTAGATGTTGAATGGTAGTGGTGAGAGGGATGAGCCTTGTGGGACTCCACAAGTTGTTGTGTCAGGGGTTGAGATGAAGGGTGTTAGTCAAAGCTGTTTCTGTTCTTTCAGACATGAAGAATTTTAGCCAGAGTAATGCTGTGTTGCTGATTCCTATATCTTTTAGTCTTTTGGTAAGTGTTTCATGGTGTACTGTGTAGAAGACTGCTGCTAGGCCAAGTAAAATAAGTGCCGATTTGACGTTGGGAGTCTGAGTTGGTTTTTAGATCATCCCATATTGATAGTAATGCTGTTTTCGTTCCTCTCATTGTGTGATACCTAAAGCCCCAACATGGTCCGACTGGTAATAATATAGAAAAACACCAAACTGAAGCAGGTACAGCAGACTGGATGGCAGGAGAGTCTACCTGGTCACCCACCCAGCCCCAAGGCTGGATAGCCAGGGTTGCATAGGATTTCCAGGGAAACCATCAAGGGGAAGAAAACCCTGTTCTTGCTGGGCAGGTGATGTTCCCTCTGAATAAAGGGATGAACCTCTTATGTGGAAAAGGATGACCTTCAATTGGGGGTAGTGTCAGGATGCGTCAGAAGGAACTGGAATGAAAAGGGACAGGTTTAGGGCAGACAAAAGTGAAGGCTGTTCTGTAATATGTAACACAGCAAAGGATTATCCATTATCTGATGCCAAATAACTTAGTGAAGTAGGCTGCTTGCAGGGGTCTCCGGAGGCAGAGGAACGAAGACCTGATTAACAACTATTTGCAAATAGAAGAAAGGGTTCGTACCAGAATGCTGAGGAAGCAAGTGTGTACTGAGCGGAGACTGATCGAATGGAGCCTACCGTGAATGGAATTACGTAGGAAATTGCGTGGCATCTCTGCCGTTGCAGGAATGGGAGACAGGGAGCGCGTTCCGGCAAGACCACAGTTTGAGTCGAGACTCTGTGGAAACGCCAAGGTAAGCGCCAAGGTAAGTGCCGGGTGTAGCGAAGAGTGGAGATCAACACCAGGCTGCACTGGGGAACTACAGAAAAGGCATATTGGACTTAAACATACCGGGAGAGGTGTGGTCTCTGATTCGTACACAGCCTGAAGGAATCGGGAGTGTGAGGCGAGAGACTCGCTGCTGTGAAAAGGGTTTTGCTCAGAGTGAAAGTTGTACAGAATTAGTATGAAGAGATTAAACAGTGTGAAACAAAGAATTTGCGATGGAAAGAAATACAAATTTACGAGCGTAGCCTTGTAAGGAGTATCAACGCACCACTGCGCTGTACACGCCACTAGACAAACTCTTTCAGGAGCCGGGGGCGGAGTCTGGGCTGTAGGTCCAAAGTGGATGCATGCAAGGCTGCCTGCTGTTCCTGGAACCATTTTGGGAGGGCTGTAGATCAAAGAAGCAACCCAGCGTCACCTGTGCCAAAGGGGCCATCTGTGCAAGTGAGACATGACAAATTGCCTGAAGCAGACTTGCGCTTGGTCTAGTGTCTGATTCTTTTCTACATGTTCCAGGATTTGTTTGCAGACGTAGCTTTCTAGGAGGTCCGCACGGTATGGGATGTTTGAGATTGGTCGGCAGTTGGTTAGGTCTTACTTGTTTCCCAATGGGTCTTTAAGGTGTGGCTTGCTGTATGCCGATTTGAAGGCTTGAGGCACAGTTTCTGATGCTAGTGAATGGTTGAAGAGCTTGAGGAAATATTCTGCAGGTATTGTTTGTGTGAGGATAGTCTTGTATAGGTCTGGCGGGTAAGGCACCGTTGCTTTTTCTCACTAGATTATACAATTTTTCTGTCGAGATTCGTGGGATGTTATTTAGTCTTGTAGATGGTTCTGGAATTGGCTGGTTAGGGGGGTTGTTTTTGTTTTAGGCATGCTCAATGACTTGCTGGTTGTTGCTGATTTTGGTTCTGAAGTGGTCTGAAAAGTAATCGTATTTTTTTGCGATGGCTTGGTGTATTTCTGCATGCTGTTTGGTTTCTTAGCTCGTTAAGGATGTTGAACATCTCTTTCTGGGTGTTGTCTTGAGTTGGCGATCTGTCCGTTTGAATATTTATTTTTGCTTTGAGTATTTCAGCTTTGTATAGTCGTATTGGTCTTTGGTATGTGATTTTTTTCTGTTGCTCGTAGTTTTTCCTTCATTCTTGTTCCAGTTTCCTGTTAGATTTTTTCAGTACTCTGAGGTGGGGTGTGACCCATCTCGCTATTGTTTTCTTTACAAAAGGGGTGAATGGTTTCTCTGATGCAAGGTCATCTAGTGCTTTCTTGATCCATTTATGGATTGGCTAATTTCTTTCTTCCATGCTGGTTGAGTCTGAGACAGTGATTGATGGTTTTGTGGCTTTCAATCTGGTGTTTAGGTCCGCAATATTTATGGATTTCCAGTTTCTTTTCGGAATCGGAGGATGTTTTGTGAGGTTAGATAGTATTCATGTTGGCGGGTGGATCACAAAGGGCATTATGAGGTGATTGCTCCAGAGGATTTGCTTTGAAGGTGCAGCTGTGACCATGTTTTTGTTGCAGAAGATTGCATCTAGGGTGTGGCCTGCTGTGTGTGTTGCTCCCTTCACCAATTATTGTGGATGCATCATTGCTAGTTTATTTGTTAGGGTTTGGGCGCATCGTTTTCTTCTTCGAACCAGATGTTGAAATCTCACAGTATGATCAGGTGATCATGTGTAATGGCTATGTTGGAAATGGCGTCCGCAAACGTGTCTGTGAAAGTAGCGTTGTATGTCAGTGGTTTGTAGAGGAGTAGGCATCATAGGTTGGTTAGGTGATCTAAGGCTAAGTGCAGGCGAAGTGATTCACAATTTGTGACGTTTAGTGGTGGTGCTGTTATCTTTAGCTGGTCATTATATGCAATGGCGAGACAGCCTCCTCTTTTTCCTTTTTGGTGTGCTTCTTTAAGTTTGAAGTTGTTAGATAGGGAATCGTGCTGTCACTTTGAATTTTGAGTTAGCCAGGTTTCGGTGAGGAATAGGATGTCTGTTAATTCATCGCTAAACAGTTTGTATATTTCTGTTGTGTGTTTTGACAATGATCTGGGGTCTATTTGTCCTTTGGTGGTGCATTGGTAGTTTGAGTTGCTATTGATTCGTTTTTCCATCAGATTGTGCCTTTGATTCTGTAGTTTCTCTTTCATCGTTGATTAGGTCAAAAAGGTTGCGTTCTAGGTTGATGTTTTCTTCGGAGTCATCTGTCTGCTCACAATGATGGTTATTAATGTCATGTGTTAGGAAAAGGAAGAGAAAGGTGGCCCGCGCTGGAGAAATTTGGAGCATAGGGAGATGGAGGCTTTGGCGCGGGACTACATTACCCAGGCACCCCGGGCTGAGGTCATGCACAGGGCCACCTTGAAGCCAGTGTACTTCAGCTGGTGCTTGTGATTGCACCGGGAAGCGCGTCCGCTATGCTAACAGCCACAAAGGTGACCCCGTGTTAGAACGGTGGGCAGGCATTTCTTCGTTCAATTGACCACCGCAATCCTGGGGCGCAGCGGTGAAATATTCAGACCCCCAGGCTGCATCGGTGATACTTAAAGCCCCCGTGTCGCAGGGTGATGGTGCTCATTTTATTACAAGGAACCGCAGGAACGCTTCATTGACTCCCGGGCCATCACAGTGATTATGGAGCCAAATTTTACGTTGCAGGAGTTGGGGGCTCAACCTGCAGCTGTTCAGGCGGATTCATCTTTGCGCCTCTGAACTCGCACGCTGGTTCAGGTCCCGCAGTTAAGTGGCCTTGCATTCTGTGCACAATTATTCTTTTGTTTTGTAACAAGGGGCAAAGTATGACCATTCTGCTTTGATTTTCTTTGCAGGCACCGGTGAGACTATCCTGAACTGTGAATCCTCTGAGGAGTGTGAAGTTCCCTGCCCTTGTAGGGTGGGCCCATATTGGGGGAATTGGGGAATGTGGGGTTGCATTATTGGGTTTTGAATTGCTAACATAGGAGAAATGTTCATTATACTCCATCCGGAAATGTGCATGGATCTCATAGCAGTTTCTATTAATTAATATCAAGAGTATGCAAGGATAAGCAATGTGTTTGGGTTTCAGGAAGGGTTGGACAAGAATGGGAGAAGTAATGTGTTCTCCTGTCAGGAAGGTCTGGAAATAAATGGGGCAAACAATGTGTTTTGGTATCAGGAAGGTCTAGCAATAAGTGAGGCAACAGAGCGAACAACACAGGATGTCCATGTTTGTGTTGTATGTATTTACCATACTTTTCCCCCTGCCTATCCAATCGTTATTCCTAACACTCTTTGCGGTTTTCCTACCTCCCCCATACCTACCCACAACCTCTACTTAAGCTTCTTCCCCACATTGGTTGCTTGGAGGTGGCCTGTACTTTTGAAGTAGGCAGAACAAGTCAACACAGGTGGGAGGGTTGTGTGCATGCAGCATCCATGGTTGGCGTGAGAGTGCCAGTACGTTGCTCTGACATCCTGCCAATTTTTTGGGACAAATGGTGTGTTGAGGTCATTTCTTTTAGGTGTGCTTCTGTGGGTATCTAGTTTGTCTGTGGGTTTCTTGCTATTCTCCTTATGTGCTTACGGTTCTCGTGGTTGGTTAGTTGTCCAAGTGGGTGGTAAGTTGATAGGTAGCACGATAAGTAGAGTGATTTTGGTCTTGTTCCAGCAAAGGGGCTCTTTTTGCAGTGGGTGGGTAAGTGCACTATTTCTCGGTGTTGTTTGGTTCCTGGGTGTGATGGTTTGCGATGGTTAGGTTTGTTCGAGTTGGTTTGTTCTGTTCTGGCTATTTCTTGTGTGTCGGTCTTTCCTTGTACGGCGCATTTTGTGGTGTGGACTTGTTGCTTGTGGTTGGGTTGCTAATTTCTATTTTTCTCAATCGGGTTGGATGTTCTTTTTTTTCTTCTGGTGGATTGTCTGTCCTCGCGATATTTCTCTTTGCTTGGGCTGTTTTTTCTTTTCCAGCAAGAAGCGGAGGTGTTGAGAAGGTGTAGCTTGTAGGATGATATAATAGGGCTGTCTCAGTGTTCTAGCTGTTCTGGGGGCTGGACTGTTTCAGGCATTAATCTGTCCCATGATAAGCCTATCCAGGGGCTAGCCTTGTCGCAGGGGCTAGCTTTTTCACAAGGGGTAGCTTTGTTCTTGGTCTAAACCTTATCACAGGGCCAGTAACCTTAACTCTGGAGCAGAGCCTATCCCAAGACTGGGGTCATCCTGGGGCAGAAACTATCCCAGAGGTGGCAGCCATCCCAGGGGCTGAGTTGCTTCATGGCAGAGCTATCTCAGGGACAAAACTGCTCCTACGGAAGGGCTGTTCCTTGCTCAGAGCTATTCCAGGGCAGAACTATTCCCAGGTAGGACTATTACAGTGACAGGGCTGTCCCAGGGGCAAAACTAACCTGGGACTTGGACTATGCTGAGTGGAAATTACCTTAGGTTAGAGTATCCCAGGTGCAGTATTATCCCTTGTCCCAGGTTTTCCTGTATGGTTTTCCTGTAATGAAGGCCTCTTAGTGCTCAGAACTTGTGATGGGGGTGGAGGTGGGGTCTCCCAATGGTAGGATATTCGAGTGGCAAGTCCTTACTGTGTTAGGGTTACTGGTTGTGAGCCCACATAGGGATGGTGCCTTGTATTGGTGAAGAGTATATGTATAATCAAGCATTTGTTTTTTTAACATTATGCTCCAGAGTAAACACAGCAACTCTATATAGGGACCTGAAGTGTGCAGCCAGTCCCACAAGAGAATTTAATTACAGTACATCCTTTGACAAAGTATTCAAAGTGCACAGTATGCCCCTTACACATTGCACTTATGTGCAATATGCATACAGGCTTACAGAAGAAGGGCGATAGAGCTTAACCCACCTGCAATCAGCCAATTTCCGATCTGGAAGTCTATGCAAAGTTTCTTCTATTCAAATGGCTGAACTGTGTCACGGAGAACGTTCTGTAAACAGTGTAGGGAGGGGATAGGCATCCTAGAACAGTAATTCTTAGTGGATATATGATCTAAGTATGTTGAGTTAAAAGAGCCTTGAATCGAGTGACAGAAGCCCAAGGGAGACCATTAGCTCAGCAGGGCTTAGCTAGAACCATAAGTGCATTTTAAAGTTTATCAGTACAGAAAACTGGTTAACAATACTGCCAAGAGCAAGATCTTTGTGCCATGGAGATTGGCCAAGCAGTATAACTTCTTTTTAGCAGGATCCCCTCTTGAGAAGGGTGCATATTATGCTTATTCTAGGGTGGGCTTCTTGGCCCCTTTAAGTACATAAAGACAGAACCTTATAGATTGCTCTTTAACCTCTGCTTTGGGGGAAACGCTGGGGCCGTTCACTTCAGTTCCATCAATGGAAGGCGGTAATGGCAGCAGGCTATAGACCATAACTCTGGGTTGTGGTTCAACCAAGGTGGTGGGAGTAGCTGGAAATACATTATTCTGCCGAATGCTTGGAATCCCATATGGGCAGAATCTGGGGTTTGATCCCTTGAGGAGCAGCTGGTGATTGGGCCACTTATTTTGGGTAAGACTATGGCTCAGTCCACACTGTATAAAAATATAAAAGTGCACAGACCAAGGTAGTGACTATTGGGAGTGTAGTGAACTTCTGTTTTGAGTAAGTATTCAGCCAAATTCTGGCAGAAAAAAAGCTATTTGGCTCCTGGCAAATAGTTTATTAGGCTGTAGCCAAATTCCAAGACTTTGTCTACTTTGTTTAAAGAAACATAACAAATCAGAGAGGCAAATATGGACTGCAGAATGCAAATGGGTATGGAATTAAGAATTGCCTGAAAGCATTCCTGATTAAATAAAATACTATGTTTGTGTATTGTAGAGAATAAGTGGTGAGAATGAGAGGTTTGCTCATATTGGAAATGTTCATGGAGAAACCTGAGGAATTCCAAACAAGTATTGGAGACCTGTAGGGGCTGGGGTAATCTGTTTACAACTATTTCTGTTTTACCTGTTAATCATTATTCGGGTTGACAGGCAGTTGGTTTCACAGGATCCCTCACCACCTAAGCCTAATGCCCCCTTTTTTTTAGGGGACATTATTTATGTACCATGCACTAATTATGTTGGTTTAAAGATTTAATTTGTGGTCATTATAATTCAATGTTATGCAAATTGATGTGCATGGGAATATGTGTTCAGCATCTATGTTTTAATTTCGAAAAAAGTGTCATACTTGAGTCTCTAGTTTAGAATGTTTTCGACAGTTAGGGTATTAATGTACAATATAGTTTGCCAAATTCACCTGTGTATAATCTATATATATTTGTTTATAGTCTGTTTAGGCCTAAGAAGAAGAGGTGTTCATCCTCGAAACATGTCGCCAATTGAAAACAGACTACTAGCAACATTTCTTCGAATTGTTTCTTTCCTTTTGTAATAATATGTTTGTTCTTGTCTTTGTATTTAAGCTGTAATCTAAAACAAAATATATATACCTTTGATTTTTACAAAACTTGTTTTTGGTTTATTATCATCATTTACATACAGTGATTATTATCCTTAGATCAAAGTAGTTGGTTTTTCCAACACATAATAGTGTGTAGGAGACGGGAGGGTTCAAAGTTTAAACCTTCTCCTTCTTTGTTTAACAGGCAGAGTGACATACCCACACCCAAGAGGCCTGTCAGAGGAACTTTAAATCCCTCTTGTTCTAGGTGTGAGGACTCTGTATGGGACCCGATGAAAGAGTTGTGCTCCATTATTAAAATTGGAAGGAGGGAAGGCTGCTAGGAAATCAGAAGACACTGCAATAGGCCCGCTGCCTTCTATGTCAATAAGGCTGGGGATGAGTCAGTTACAGGTCAGGCAGCGAAAGATGCAGTTGACTTTCCCAACCCACACTGGCCTCTTGGGAGAACGTTCCTATTGGAAAATCACTTCTATAACAATACATGCCAGTCTGCCCCAAAAGAAGTGGGCTGAAAGATGACAGTACTTTTCTTTGTGTACATTCAGATAGAGAGCATGTAATCTGCTCATGTTGTGGGTGGAGTGTTACAGAGTAAGAAACACAGAAAGGTCACATGTCATTTCCTTCTGTAGTGTGGTGGTAAGGAGTTGGCATAAGTGGATATTGTTTGAGATTTGTTGGAATTGAGCAACTGCCTATGAGGACAGTACTTTCTTAGAGCTCAAATATTGGGCAGATTTAGCCATAAAGGAAAAACCTAGATGAAGGGCACACCACTCTCTGTAGAATGTATGTAAATAGACCTGTGGGGTTATAAGAACAAGTTACTTACTCATGGTAACGTTCTTTCGACTGGATGTTCCCACGTATTCCTCATCTTTGATATTCAAGTCTGCTTGCAACTTACTTGTTCAGAATTTATTTTCATAGGGTTGAGAGTCGTGCACCGTTAAATTGATTTTCAACTGTCCCCGTAGCATCCCTCGTGACTTCAACGCTGGTATATAGAGCATGCGGTCTGACCGTTACCGCAATTCTTCCTCCTTTAATTAGCATGGTGTGTCATAGGAGGAGACAGTCTTGATGTTGAGGGAAAGGAAGGTGTAAGACACAGAAATCCTAGGCAAGAGAGGATGGATGGGTGGGCAATGAGGAATGTGTGGGAGGAACATCCAGTCGAAAGAACGTTACCACGGAGAAGTAACTTGTTTTTCGAATGGATTGTGTCCTCCCACGTATTCCTCATCTTTGATAGACTCCCAAAGCAGTTTGAGTTAGGCGGAGGGTGCCAAGAATTTGACTTATTTATGGAGGACAGCTTTGCCAAATTTGGATTCCTCTCCTGAAAAAGAATCTACACAGTAGAATTTACTAAATGTATGCAGGGAATTCCATGTTGCTGATCTGCAAATGTCCCTCACCGGTACATCTCTTTCTAGAGCCAAGGAAGCAGCCACACCTCTAGTGGAATTCACCCTCAGTCCTTCGGGCAAATCCTTGCCTGTCAACGAATAACACTCAGTTATATAAATAACAATCTATCGTTTGTTTTGTGACTGCTAAGCCTAATCTTTGACCAGCATACCCAATGAAAAGCTGATCATCTTGGCGTATATACTTGCAGTTCTTGTAATATAAAAGCTTAGAACTGTTTTCGCGTCTAGGCGATGTAGTCTCTCCTCCTCCTCTGATGGATGCGGAGGATAAAAAGATGGCAGTACAATACATTGCGCCAAACGAAATTCTGACAACTTTTGGTAGGAAAGATTACTCAACCCTTAAAACGACCTTACCCATGGAGAAGGTTGTGAAAGGTGGTTTGTAAGATAGAGCCTGTAGCTCACCCTACGGGCAGATGTGATGGCTACTAAAAAGGCAGTTTTTATGGCAAGAATCCTTAAAGGGCATGAATTTAAAGGCCCAAAGGGAGACCCCATAAGACACCTTAGTACAACATTTAGATCCCATGATGGCACAATGAAGGGACTAGGCGGAAAAACACATTTTTTAAGCCTTTCAGAAACCGTACCACAATCTGCACTTTGAAGTATGACCCCCTCACCCGGGGATCTTTTGAAAATTGATAGGGCCGCTAAATAGCCCTTCACTGTGGCCACTTACAACCCAGAATGGGTCAAGTGAAGTAAGAAAGACAAAACATGGGTAAGGGTACATGAGAAAGGATCTACTTTCTTTTACCTGCACCAGCTGCAAAATCTATTCCAACGGCAGCGGTACAGGGATTTAATTGTTGGTTTTCTTGCTGAAAGCAACACCTCCATTACGTCTTCTGGAAGGTCCCAATCTTTATATCTCACCCTTTCAGAAAAAAGGCGTGAAGGATGTATCCTGATCTTTGGGTGAATAATGCAACCTTCCTCTTGCGACAATTGCTCCTCTCTTTGGGGAACACGAATTGGAGGGCCGATGGCCATCTCTAGAAGGTCTGGGTACCACGTTCTCCTGGCCCAATCTGGAGCAATCAGGACCATAGTTTTCCCGAACTTCCTCAACCTCCTTGTTACGCAAGGACTGGCAGAAATGCGCACAGAAGTGGCAATTCCACCAAAAATGCGTCCCCTAGAGCTCCTCTTTGGGTAAAATTCCCTGGAGCAGAACAGCTCGCACTTCCGGTTGACACTGGTCATAAACAGATCGACTTGAGGGATTCCCCAAAGGGCGAAGATCATTTGAAGGACTTCCTGAGCTAGTTCCCACTCGTGGAAGATCGTGCTCTGCCTGCTCAGAGCGTCCGCTGCTGTGTTCTTTTCTCTGGCTAGATGAACTGCCAGAAGAGTTATTCCTTGTCTTAATGCACATAACCAGAGCTGCATTGCCTCTCTGCACAGGGGCAGTGACCCTACACCCCCTCTCTTGTTGAGGTAATGCATGGCCACTGTATTGTCCGTCATTATTAGGACACTTTTCCCCCTTATTGAGGACAGAAAGGCCATCAGCGCTAGTCTGATTGCCCTCGGCTCCAAAAGTTGATAAAGGAGTGTGTACTCCGACTGAGACCAGTGGCCGCTGATTGAAAAATATTTCATGTGCGCTCCCCATCCTGTGAAGGAGGCATCTGTCACAACTGTTGCTTCCGGCCATATGTGCCAAAAAGGTTCTCCTTTCATCAAATTCTCCCGGCTGGCCCACCACTGGAGAGCCTGGGCAGCCTCTGTCGGGACCTGGAGAAAGTCCGTCATTCTGCCGGAGAATTGAGACCACTGGGATCTGAGAGCCCACTGAAGGGATCTCATTCTCTCTCAGACAGGCTTCTGACACCAGGAAAATGCAGGATGCCATGAGGCCGAGCAACCTCAGGAAGTCGTAGACCGGAAGACGTTGTCCACTCTGAAATCGTTGGACCATCTGCAAAAGATGTTCAGTCCATATTTTGGATGGCAAAGTTTTTCCCGAGGCTGAGTCCAGGACTGCTCCGATGAATTGAACCTTCTGAGAAGGTGTCAAATGGGACTACTTGAAGTTCACGGAGAAGCCCAGTTACTGGAGGAAGTGGCAGGTGCACCTGAGATGATTCTGACCCTGTTCCGGAGAAACAGCTCTGGCAAACCAGTCCAAGTAGGGGTAGATGTGAATCCCCTCCCTTCTTAGACTTGCTGCCACCACTGCCATGAGCTTGATGAAAAACCTCTGGGCTGAGGTGAGCCCGAATGCCAGAAACCGCCAACCGTGAACCTCAGCTACTTTCTGTACTTCTGATGTATCAGCACATGAAAGTAAGCATCCTGAAGGTTCAATGACACCAACCAATCCTGGATTCGAAGGGCCTGAAGGATCGGCTAAAGCGTTACCATCCTGAACTTGTCCTTCCGGAGGAACTTGTTGAAGCATCTCAAGTCCAAGATGGGTCACACTCCCCCGTCCTCCTTGGGTATCAGGAAGTAGGGAGAGTACCAACCCTGATTTCTCTCTGCTGCAGGTCCCAATTCTATTGCACCATACGTCAACAGGGTGAGAATCTCCTGTCGGAGGAGTGGATCTGAAACATGGTTGATCTTGCTCTTTGGGGGTAATTGGGAGGTCTTTTTAAGAATGGACGACAGTAACCGTCTGCTACTGTTTGTAGCACCCACGTATCCAAAGTTATTCTTCACCAACTCCGGACGTGATAAGACAGTCTGCGTCCTACCACAGATGTGTGGGTGAAGGAGTCATTTTGTTGTTCCACCTGCAGCAGAGGGCAACTCTGCGGGTGTTGAACGGGGAGTCAGTCCTCCTCTTCCTCTTCCACAAAAGGGTTGTGGGATGTATTTACCCATGCATCCGAGCCCTACCTCAAAACTGTGCAGTATTGACATAGAAAACATCATGATGGCCAGAGCTTCCCAGAAAATGCACAGGGAAATGCATGAAGAATAGGCTGCCACTCATTTTTGCCGATGTTATGGGCACAGAAGGACGCTGCCTAAAACCACCATTGGACTACCCACACAGTAGTCTGAAACCATTGGGAGTGGCAATGCTGATTGCCAAAAGCAAACCATAACTGTTGGGAATTCATTTTCTTAAATCCCAAAAAGGGGTGCAGTACCAGTACTCACCACTATCCAAAAGCCGGCGTTTTAAAACCACCAGATTTTGTAGAAAACTGAATAAATGAACCCAAAACATGCCAATGAAAGACATTTTAAGAGGTGGATCCAATGTAAAGTTATATTCTGAAGTGACTTGAAGGTTTATAACAAGACTGGCTGAGCTGGGGATTTCAGCAGTTTAAGTAAATTTGGACTGAAATACATTAAAAATCTCAAGGTTTAAGAGAAATGAGTGACCTACTTTGAGTGTCACATAGGTTGCAATTGTTTAAATGTCATAGTTTTGAACTTAGAATCAGCATTCTAGCTGCATATGTAAAAAAATTGTCTTGACTTAAACTGGGAAACAAAAAGTGACATTTTATCTGAAACCTGGCTTAAGGAACTGAATTCTGCCTGGCAACTACCCCCATCAGGAGTGAAACTTGAGTCACAGCTGTGTTCCCAGGCCTAGCTGCCCTTTTGCTGCTCACACCAAAAGGGATATGACACTTCCCTGATTGAATTACCTGGGCTCTGCAGGAAATTGAACAAAGCCCTGTCCTGACTCAGGCAAATGTTTTATTGGCGGGAGTCGTAAATGGAGCTTCCTCTTGGCAGAAGCTGGGAGGGGCAGGGTCTCTGAGCTTGCCAGAAACTGGAAAGACTGGTTTCTGTACCATGTGACATGAAAAGACACACCTCTATAGCCAGAATATGGTTTTAGAAAAAGATGAATAACTCATAGAGCGGACATGTGAAAATTGTATAAATGACACCATAATTCTTGTGATTTTTCTGCCCACATTTTAAGAGGTTTTTAGAACCGGTGGCATGTTCAGGGGGGTTTTAGCGGAAAAGAGGATATTACTCAAAATGTGTGCATGTGAAAAATCTGACACTTCATCAACTAATGTCCATACTCCTTGCGCACATGTGTGTAAATTTGGGTCAATGTCCGGAATTGCAAAATCAGTTAAAAAGTGAAATATGTGCCATTTCTGAATGCAAGCCCCCAGGAAGAGCAAAGTTTGGACAGGGTATATCTCCTGTGATATGTGATGTGTGCATGTAATTTTAAACCAATGTTTACCTGTGCAAATATGTCTTTTGTTATCAAATATAGAATGTGTGCAATTTGACTGGGGAGTGTCCTCTCTGCAAGCCATAAAATGACATCACGCTGACACACACTTCCTTCCCCAATCAAGGGAGAAATGGAAGCTTGGCCAATGATAAGTGGAGAGGGGCTGGCTAGTGATGCTGCTCACACACACCCATTTTAAAAACACATAAAAACAGAGAGACAGGACAGATAGGGACCTTTCAAATCCATTTGCAGCTGGAAGCTCTGCCGGGAAAATCCATACTTTACCTCCATCAATCTCCAGAGAAAGCTGTGCAGAAAGATCCAGACTTTAAATCCCTCAATCTTCAGAATCCAGAGAGAGAGCAGACCCAGATCACTGTGAAGTGCAGAGACCAGAGTCCCGTCTAAAACCTGACCAGATCCATGGCGAGGCCCAATTAACTCAAGAATATAGTGTGAGTACCTAGAAAACTGTGCAGAACCAATCTCCTAGTTAAAATAATATAATTCAATCTAGTTTAATCTAAGTAGAACTGTCTCCTAACTGTCACCTGTCATTTTCTAGTTGCAAGCTGCACTTGTCTTTTTGAACTTTAAAATTTCAAATCTGAAAAACGACCTTTATTTAATCGCTCATATCTCCGTGACCGTTTGTGCTAGAGACTTGCAGTAACTTTCATCTGGAAGCTGAGATCCTAGGCTTTCCTAGGACCCCAAAACGATAGTGATAGTCCTTGTAGTTCCTCTGTAATCGCGCTCGGCGCATTCGCAAATTTAGCCGCGATTTGACATTTTGCCGCGATTTGAAAATTTCTCCACTTGCAAAAAGATAGCTGCTTTTGCTTTCCTCTGAAAAAAATCGTTTGCCTCATAAAAATTATCCCTGAATCATTGCTAGTGTGAGCCTGGACTAATATTAACTAGATACCACTCACCCTGAACCTCTAGAGGGAATTAAAAGCATTTTAGCATATTTTTTTTCTTCATTTCCAGCACATTTAAAAGCATTTGGGCCTGTGTTTTCAACTTCTGTAGTCTAAGTTGCTGGGGTGAACTGAATCACATTTAATTGCATTTCTGAGAATTGTGTGCCTTCCTTCCATTTCCCTGCATTGCATAAAAGGGGGGGTGAATTGTCCAAGAAAGTGATTACATTGTCTTTGCTGAAATCCTATCAAGTTATTTTCTTTACTGCATTTCATTCCACATTGCATCCATTTGAAACCATAAAAGTATTGTTGCTATCTTATCCATTTCATGTCAACTCCTTAGTGATTATAAAGAAGTGTGCTAGTGCCAGATTCTCCGTTGTTAATCTTTATCATATCAGATTAAGTGTGATATTCAATTATTAATTTATTATAAAGTGTGATATATATATATATATATATATATATATATATATATATATATTGTTTACATTTTCAAATAAACCTTTTAACTTGCAAAACAGAACCACTTCTTGGCTCAGTGGGGTCAGGCGGATTCCAAGAGAGGGGTGTTATATAGGGGTAGTCATCCAGAACGCATGAACTGGACATAAAGATATATCAATAAGGGTTTTCATTCAGTATTCTAGACTAGGCGTTGACTTGGTTGTAGTGCTGAATTGAATCCTCTTACAGGGTCTTCTTTGACCTCTTTTGAAAACTGACCTCTTCCTCTAGATATGGAGGAATAGAAATGAAAAGAACGACCTCTCCATCCTTGACCTGTAAATTGAGGTGGTCTTATTGCAGCAACTAAAGATTTTGCTGCAGTTCTAGAAGCTTGCAGTTTTTCCGGACTGCTATCGCCCTTCTGACCAAACAGAGAAGTACTATCAAATGGCATGTCTAGCAGACGTGCCTGGACGTCTGCCGAAAAACCAGACTTTCTTAGCCAAGACATGCGTCTAAGTACTGTGCTGACAGCCATGGATCTACTGATCCGAGTCCACTGTATTCAGACTAGTTTGTAGGGATTGTCTCATGCACCTTTGACATCTTGTATCAGGTTTACAAAACCGTCTTTCTCTTCTCCCTCCAGTACATGTTCTGCTGCCAGAGCGGCCACACCCCAAAGGGTATGTGTGTATTTTGCTAATGCACTGGTAGCATTGGTAGAGGTTAGTGCCACACTTCCTGCACTAAATACTCTTTTACCCAAAGAGTCAATCCTCCTATCTTCTTTATCTGCCGGAGCAGGATAGGCTGCAGCTTTCAGAGAAACTGCTGCTGATTCAACTACTAAGCTCTCTGGTGTTGGGTGCCTGTTCAATAATGGAGGGTCTATGGAAGCAGTCTTGTATTTTTTGGTTAATACTTTATTGACAGGTGGAAGAGAATCTGGTTTTAGCCAGTTCTCCATTACTCATACTCTCAAGGCTGTATGAATTGGCAATACAGCTTCTCCGACTGTCCCACTGTCTAGGATATCAGTGGGATCATCAACCTCCACAACAGTTGCAGGTCTGAATCATGCAAGATATTCAGCTACCTTACCAATTACTGCTCTGTAAGAGGGATAAGCATAACCAGACATTTCGGGATTACCAAACTCTGTCTCTGGTGATGTTTCCCATCTACTGATTTCCTTTAATGTCGCCACAAGATTCTGCACCTTGGATTCATCTGACATTAATTCCTCTGGAACATTTGGTGTTCCATATTCATGCTCAAAAGGGGGCTGATCCTCTTCAGTCTCATCTTCTTCAAAGATTGAAGCAATTTTCCTGAAGAAATCAGGCCTAGGAATGGGTTGGAAACATTTAACATTATCAGGTATACACTCAACAGTCTTCGAGAGCAAAGAAAGCTCTGACAAAGCTGAAGGCGTCGATGAATGCGTTGACAATTTATACTTCTTCAAATGCCCTATATGTATCACATGCCTCGAAGGTTCAAGCGATAAACATAAATATTTTGATTCCTTTGAAGAAGGCTTTGATGCTGTAGGTGAATGTTTCGAGGCAACAGACACAGGCTTTTTCCTGTGCGTTGTGCAAGATTCCTTCGACTAATGTCGAGGAATCTCTCTTCCCAGGCTCTAAGGCGCGTGAGAAGGAGACACACGAGACTCCCTAGCGGTCTTAATAGTCGCTGAGGGGTGGGCACTTTTTTCTGACGTCTTTAGAGGAACACTCGGAACATGTCTAACATTTTTACTCTGAAGTTTTCCAACTCCGCTGGTGTCGGGTTCTTTTTTGGAAAAGAAACTCTTTCTGAAGAGTAAGACGAAAACGACGAGGACCTGCATGCCGTTTCTTATCCTTCTTATGGGAAGAGGAGGAGCGTTGTGAACGGGACCTCGAACGTCTATATTTAGGACTTTTTCTTACAGGTGAGACATCTCTTGAGCCGGAGGATGATTTCCTTTTCGATGGCGTAAGGCCTGGGGATTTGACGGAGGGCTTACCTGCATCGAATTTCCCCTTCCTTTCCTGCAAGGCCTTAACAGTCATCGATTGACACGAGACACAGTTGTCAACCTTGTGGCCCAATCCAAGCACCCAGACAAACGCGGTGAGGGTCTTTAATAGACATCTTGGCCCCACAGTCCGAACATCGCTTGAAGCCCGTCTTCGGTTTGGAGGCCATATTGAAAAAAATGCACGGTACAAGGGACGCTACGGAGATCGCCGAGGACCAACATTTGACGCTGCATGACACTCAACCCTATGAAAAATAATCCAAAGCAAGTTGCAAGCAGACTTGAATATCAAAGATGAGGAAAACGTGGGAGGAAACAATCCATTCGAAGTAGTACATTCTATCAAAGATCTGAGTAAAGAGACTAAGGCAAGGTGCAGAGGAGAAAACAAGGTCCTGGCACATGGACCCTATACAAACATTCAAAAGAGAAAAAGTTCCCAACATAGGGAACTCCCGTCCTCTGCACAGTATCTGTGGCATAATGAAGCCAAATAATTCAGCATTATTTGGCTTCATTAGGCCGCAGATTCAGCCATATGTCGGATTCTTACGTGTGATTACCTCTGTTCCAATCCTATAACCTCTGTAAGGGAGTCATCTTCCTAGATTGGTGTACGAGGGGAGGTAATAGTTGAGAAATGCAGTCCACTCATCTCACATGTACCATCAGCTTATGTCCTGTATGAGCCTACAGAAATTGTTTCTATGTAAGCTGAAAATTAGGTTCAAAACTCACATTCCACCTAACCTACCTTACAAATTGAAAGAAATTTAATGTCTTTGATTTGCATTGACAATTACAAATTGCTGTATCCGTTTTGTTCACTGCAACCTAGCATTTTTAGTAGCACAGGTTTTGCATAAGCAATATCCTTAATGTTTGTACACCTTGTTTGCTTTAAACAAGGAGATGTTAATTAAAATAAGGAGGAATACATGAAAATAAGGGAACATTTTAAAGAAGACCTTTTTTTTCCAAGTTTGGAACATGATTTATTAAATGAAACAGCTACTTGGCCAATTTTCACACTGCCAGGCGGTATGCGCTCCGACAGTGCTATGGGGGATCGCTTGTGATGCTACCCGCGCTAGCGTCTGTGCCCGGGTTTGGGGCACTGCACCAGTGTCTGTAATGGGAGAAGCCTGCAGCTGAGGATGCATCCATCCGCTAGACCAGGTGGATCGCAAGTGACATACCACACCTGCACCATAGCGATGGCCTTGGGTATTTACACAGCAACCATGACGCGGGAAGCAGCGTTCAAGCTCCTGCTCTGTTATCATATAAACGCTTAGCAGCCATTTGAAACCTGCGTCTCAGCGCTCTTTCGAGGCCTTTGAATGGTCCTGCTTTTTCATGTTATGCTCTTGCCACTTTGCTCTGCCCTTTTGCCTGTCTTGCCTTTTGCTGTTCCATGCCCTTTTAGTTCTCTTGTCTATCGGCCTTTGTCCCCCTTTGTTTTCCTTTTCCTTACAGCGTCAGCTTCTGGCCTTACTGCCTTGTGTCCTGATTGCCCTTGTATACTGCCCTAATTCCTGTTTTTGGGGCACGCTTCATCTTGCAAGAGTGCTGCCATCAGCCATTCTCTGGGATTTACTGTGTTCCTTTCGGATCCAGTACTCCAGTCAGATGTCTTACAGGTACCCATCTCCAGTGTGTGCCAAACCATGTAAATTTACTACATAATGTGGTTTGAGGGTTCATTTCCTCTCGGTCCCGGTGATATGTTCCCAGGAGTGGCAGGAAGAGCTTTACCGCATTACGCAACCTGTTTACCAGGAGAGATTGTGGATCATCCATTGTGGACCACAATGGAGAACACAGACTATTATATTGATATACATGCTGCGAGCGTGATAGCCTGCTTGATACCGAACTGCTAGTTATTTTCTGGCCAAATACTAAGCATGCTATTCTGTGCATTCTTTATGTTATGTTATGTTATGTTATTTTGCACTTATATAGCACCTTATATACCATTGGTACGCTTTATGTGAAATCTATACTACAGCAACTCAGGCTTGTAAGCGTACGGGACACTACAGAGGAAGATGTAAAGCGTGATCCCAACAGACATCAGAGGCAGGAACAGAGATCAGTGAACAGTACAAGAGCTTGCAGGTGCATACTTGCCAACGTTCTGTGACCAAAAATATGTAGGATTTTTCAAGTTTCAAAAATAATACTTAGCATAACAATGACATCACAGGAAATTACAAAACATACATTGTTGGCACCACTGGAGCATTCGAAAATGCACAACCCATCAAACAGCACAATGCGCAAAGATGCTCAAATGTTTAAAATGTATAATTGTGAATGGCAAGTTAACACCATATTCAATTACCTAAATTCACAGAAAATAAAGGTGGGGATAAGATGTGTCGGAGAAACCGTGTATTTTGTCATGTCCACAGAGGCTCCCCATCGTGGTTTTTGTGGTTTCTCAATGTCCATGGAGGGCTTTGAAACAGCAGGGCATCTGTGATTGGTAGGAAGGGGTGCAGCAAGTTGGTAGAAAATGCCGGGGTGATTTTTTTTACTGAATGTAACAACCAACCACTTTTTCTTTTATCTAGTATGTTTCATAAGATCCATCATTTTTGTTAATTAATATACCGTGTATATCTTTATACCATTGTGTTTTCGAATGATTTGCAATGAAGAATTGGAGCAAAAATCGTACATCGCAAGTCTCAACTCCGTGGCCCAACACAAGTTTACTTGGAAATGCTATAAGCAATAAGCGCGAGACAAGGCACTGACCTGAAAAGGCAGAACGCTGAGAAAGGGCAACAACGAGAGGAATATAAAGCAAAAGGAAAGACAGAAAGGAGAAGAAAAACAGCTTGCGGCTTCTAAATGAGGCGAACTACCTTTACCCATACATTCACCTAGGCACTTGGTGAACAACAGTTCACAATTTCTACATGCACCAACCCCCTCCCCCAAAAAGTAGATATAATTATTAACCAATATCTCTTATTTGAAAATAGAGCCAGCTGCCAAGAAGCCGACAGATCATGAAAGACAAGTCACAAAATTCCCACCTGAGAAAAGACAATAGCTGAACTCAAAAACACCTAGAAACATAGCCGCTCCTGACCCCCCCACCCCCCTCCACAAACCAGAAACACAAGGAAGTAGGAGGTAACAAACGCGGTCAACTGGGACCGAGCCAAAAGCAAACAGATTTGTATTTGATATGTGTATAGTGCTGCATCGCAGCTGGAGAATTTTTGAGCAGGTGGTGTGTAAATACTTAGCCTGAACAAAAAGCTCAAGCAAGTCTGTCCACCTATGCTCCCAGATGCTCCTGGCGGCAAGAGTCGTAGGGTGTCTGCGAGCAGATGCACTCCTCCCAAGAAAAGTATGAAAATATTAGGCTGAAAGGGCGCACTGTGCTACTGTACTGTAATGTGTTGTCTGTAGTACGTTAGTGCGTATAACCGTCACTCCTAATATGCCGTGTGAATGACAGACAGTTCTGTAGAGGCTCTAATAAAACATTTCAATGATTCAGACACTATGTCCAAGACTGTACAGCAGAGGTATCATTCTTGTGGCCATCTAACATTGTGTGTCTGACACTAAACACATATGGCAGTTACATAATTGTAGCAGTGGCTGATTACATGAACTCCTAACGCAATGCGAGAAAATTGTGAGTTATAAAACGCACGCGAGTAGAAATTAAACCAGTTTTATGCATTGTGCAAGGAGAAATAATTGAGCATTTTTTAAACGCCATGTAATAATGTATGCCATTGTTCCTGTGCTTGGTGATTAACTGCACGCATAACTATCTAATTAAATAGAATTAAAAATGCATTGATATGGTAAGATGCGTCCATCCTGTGCTCGGCTTAGTTCAAAGACTATCGGAGTGTCATTTAAATAGACCAGGTTGCTGTCAATAATCAGATTATAGTGCTCAACCATGCAATGGCGCTGCTAACAGTAGGATGGAAAATGCGCCAGACAGGGGTTCTGTTTACATAAGCCATGTTACTTTCAAATATGGCCGAGGACGGTTCAATGTGCCCACCTGTCAGTTTAGGCATTGAAGTAGAACGTTTCACATTGTCCTGTTAATCACCCCAATTAATCACAAATGATCAAGAACGTTTTAACGGTGCCATCCAGCTTCTGTCTCATACTAGTTTCTACACTGCCCAGAGAAAATTACAATGCCAGCTTCGACAGTGTCATGTTAGTTCAGCCTATGTTGTCATGCCAGATTCCAAATTGTTCTTCCACAAACTGTCCTAAGCCACTTCCCAGCGTCACCACAAAATGTGCCTCTACCACTTGGCGTAAACTTCCAAGCCATCCCACACTATAGCATTCTCGTGGTGAGTACAACTGTGGCCTGGCAACGGGTGTTGGGTCTAGGCCTAATCGACAAGCCTGCTTGTAGCAAATGCGCTTTAAAGACTGCACATGTCTGCGATGCGCATTCTGTCTTGCTGTGGAAGTCAGGCAGGGCAGAAAGGCCGGATGGAGGTGTAATACCGGCCCAGGTGGTGTGGAGTTTGGTTATTGCCATGCTGCATGCCTGATGAGTCCTCAACGGCTCTGCTTCGGCTCCATTAGCGGATATTATTTGATAATCCCTGCGCTCTGCTTCAGATCAGGTAAAGGCTGGAGAGCTCACCAAGTCTCTGACTCCACCTTTGCCTGTGAAAGACATCAACAGGCTGCTATGCCACAGGCAGCCACACGGGCCGAGTTTAAAGCCCCCGAATAATCACTCCAACATGCACATAACAGTATTTGTTTACAGGAGATCATTCTCACTCTTTTTATGTTGAAACTGCACTAAAATGCCCCAAATTATCAGTGAGACAGGTTCCATGTTATACCAGATTGCCCAGAAACAATCGTATTACAAACACATAGACGCAAGTAAGAACGTCGAAGGCATTTAAAGGCACTGATGTTCATAAGTTAGTCAGAGAGTTCAAAGATAAAGTCTCTAAAGTAAGCTTGGAAGACAGAAATGAGAAAGACGAACCTCAGCGATGTTCCCGGTTGAAACTTATCATGGTTTACTAGTCTGAACTGCTAAATTGAAATGTTATGGTTGACTTTCAGAGGATGAATTTCCTCTTGAAGGATTCTGGTGCCTGCCATGGTAAGTACAGTGGGCCATGAATAGGGATTTGCATTGTATCCTATATCTGACAGAGGCAGTGGAGTGTTTAGGCTGCTGGAGTGATGTGTACGTTATTAAGGAACGTACACATCAAGGAAGGAGCTACTGGCATAATCTAGCCTGGAAGTTACTAGTTGTGGCGGGTCAGAAGAAGGCCACAGATTATCAAATGACATGTTTCAGGATGTTTTTTTTAAATAAAATATATAAGGCCTAACTTTCCCTATCACTATGGGTGGTCCTTATCTAACTTACTAACTAAGGCGCTCGCCAGTCTATCGTGGAAGACCAAATAATGCAGCCCCCTGTCCAAACTACCCTAACTGACCCCACCAATATATAAACTAACTCAGGTTCTTAGAATGACTCCCTTCGCCTCAAGATACTTTTACTATCAGTCTATAGATTAGTATATGATCCTTAAATATCTTGTTACTTCTTTGATCAGTCTGTGTAATTCTTCAAATGAGCTTGTGAGTAATTTCTCGTTCGTTAGGATCTCCCTTTAAGGTTTCTTTTTTCAATGTTTAGCCTCTAGTTTAGGTTTTGCAGTATCTTTTTGGATATTTTCAGGGCTTAGGGTGGCTGCTCCTCTTGTATTATATTATATTTCAATTCACTTTGTTCTCTCCAACTCTGTCCCTGTAATAATACTGGTCTTATTCTCCAGGTATTATCATTGACTTGTCATGCTCATTGATCAGCTTTTCAACAGTTTGTTCTTGCATGTTATCACATTTTTAAATTACTTTAGATTTTTTCCCTTTTTCCCAGGGAATTAGTGAATACTGGGTATTCTCTTTCTATATTAAGACTTCCCACAGTTTTATTTTTCATCTTATCCCTCTTTAAATCATTTTTTTTCAGTCTTAACTTCGATTTGTGGTTAACACTGAGACGGCTTGAATGAATGGTATAGTGATTCCCTCTTTAAGGCCACCCAAGACTCCCGTACTCCTGGTTAACTTCAGTTTTGGTGTGGTAGATCTTCCGAAGTTGGGTTCCTCAGAATCCTTCACTCTCTAGGTCTCGACCGCCGATGCCTTTCCTTCGTCGAGGTCTGCTTTCTCGCATCCTCTCCTGTCAGTCTCGTGTCTCAGCTCTTTCCAGGACACTGGTGCTTGGGTTTCGGACCAGGCACCCTGTGGCTTCACAATCACAATGGTCTTGGGGAAGTTTGTTGGAACCACAGTCCACCAAGGGTTTCCTTCCATGATCTCGTTTCCACTGACTCCTTGGTTTATTCCCGTCAAAATTCTCGAGCTGCAGACACGCTGTAGCTATGGCGGTCTGCTCTGTGCACTTGTGCAAGTTCCAAGCTCGTAGACTCTATGCTTCCTGCAAGTGTCACGCTGCTCGGGGGCTACCCGAGCTGAAGATTGCATTCCTTTCTCTCTTCTGTCTCTCTATGCATCCTCAAGGCCATCTTCATCAACTTGCTAGTTTCAGTAGATTGGTTCTTTTTATTTAAAAAGGGACATATTCCTTTTCAGTAAGATCCTGGCATCGCTGCAGTGTTTCTTCTTCCCAGTCCTGATGTAAGCAGGTTTCTGATTCCTGAGGGTGTCCTATGTAGGCCATAATGCGTACAGTTGTCGGGAGCTTCTCACGGGAACGGGAGTCCTTGTCCCCGAAGGGGGAGTCTCTCCTGGTAAGCTCACCCCCCTAGCCTCACAGGGGGAGGAGGGGATCACACTTGGCGAGAAGGGATGAATTCCCTCGATTCATCCTGTTTGGGAAGGTCAGATATGGAATAATGTGATAAGAGTTCGGAGTTGGAAGAAGCAATTTCTGATAGTGGCAAATTTACTGCTACTGAATCATAGATTCAACCACAACGATTTGACATGCTGCTTTGCATATTTCAAGATGATACACCCTTACAATGGCTAAAGAAATATCCAAGAAACATGGTACACAAAGTAAAATTGAGGAATACACCACATCTCCCCCAACGACCAAACAGATTAAATCTACACTTTACTGACAATGATATGTCTTTGACTACCAGTTTCTTTCTCGCTGACATGCTGGCGGCCATCAATCGGCCATCAATGAATCATGGTCATCGATGGAAAACAAAATAGACACTATTGGGATCATTGCCACTTTGCTATGTCAGGATCTACAGAACATGTCTTCATAGGAGTCATCTAGAAAGCCATTGCCAAATCCAAGGTCACACTTCATTTGCTCAAGCGCCAAGTGTCCGATATGACACATCGCACTATGACATTGGAAGAGAGTAGAGGAGTCAGACGGTAGATATTGCAGAAACAACTTCTGGGTGCTGGGATTAACTGAAAAAGTGGAAGGTCCCTCGAATTGAATTATTCAATGAAAAATGGTTCAAAGACATGATGGGCCCCTAAGATCTCACAAACTTCTTTTCCATTGAAATAGCCCACAGAGTACCTACCAAACCCCACCATGGGAAGCCCACCAAAGATAAAGGTGGCCAAATTACAGAATTACAGAGATCACAATGGGATTCTTCAGACGGCAAAGAGGATAGGCTCTCTTATCTTTAATGGATCCAAAATCTCAGTATTCCCTTATTTTACCAGAGCTGTTCAGAAGGCAAGTCAATCATTTGAATTAGTGAGAAAAAAAAGCTACAATCCATTGAGAGGACATATGCACTGCTCCTTCCAGTGAATTTAAAGATCTATCAAAACAGGAAAATCGTTCCTCTTCACAGACACAAAAGATGCACGGAAGTGAATAGAACTACATTTGGATAAAACCTCAGGAAGGCAACATCGCAAACATAACAATACTCGGCCTGTACTAGAACACAATCTCCCACAATATTATCCCTAAAATCGGCCGCCCACTGTCTTGGAGGAAGACAAAGTGAACATGCACATGGATACAGGCTGATCATTTATTCTGTGTACAATCAATTCCTCTCTACTGGAGGGGAAGGTCTGCAATACGCTGATAATTAAGATGTCTGGGAAATTGCATGCACAGACAGACACAATGGCTTTGACCATTTTGGTGACCCCACTTTTATTGTTTTTCCGGTTACTGAACTAGGTCATGCTGGTACTTAACAAGTTAGGGGGACATATACTCCAATTTAAAAGGAAGTATAGGACGTGGGATATTGGGATGTTGTATTTTTACTGTTTTCTCTTGTATTGCAGGACTTGATTCCCCACCTGGCTTCCCAGAAACAATTTCCCAAATCACATGAGAACACTCACTCTCCACATTATTGAGACTTAAACACCCTAAATAAAGGATCCCCAACGGATTGTGTGACAAAATGAAGACAGGGTTCAGCCTTCAATTTATCAATCAACACAAACCAGACTTTGTATTTGTAGTAAGGGGGGACACAAAGACACAGTGATGGGATGTATTTAGGCTTGTATTGCATAGAGCCCTGCCAGCCTTCACACTTCTCTCTGTCCTTTTCCAACCGTCTCCCTCTTCCTCGCTCTGCTCTTGGAACCCTGAGCACGTCAGCTGCGTGGTACTGCTGGCGGGAGTCTCACTACACATCCCATTCTCTTCATGAAGTTTCCTCTTTCAATGAGGGCATGATAGCTGAGTTATTACAGTGTAATACTGTAGTGAGTTCTGAACTTCCTGAGCTCTGCAGCGTTATGTGCAAGCTCCAGCAATCCTTGTACAAAGGGGGAAGGGACCACCGCACAGCAGTTATTCAGTTGGGAAAGCTGTAAGAGGGTTCGGAAAGGATCAGTTTGCCTTACCCTGAGGCTCATTCAGCTCACTGTTCTCCGCACATGGTGCAGTCGGGGTAAGGTCACACAAAAGCGGCTATGGGGCTCAGATGGTTCTGGATGTCCTCATCGCCATATTTGTAGTAAATGGGGATACAGAGACACAGTGAGGTGAATTATTTAGGTTGGTAATGTATACAACCCTGCCAGCCTTCACCCTTCTCTCTGTCCTTATCCTACCGTCTCCCTCCTCCGAACTCCGCTCTTGGAACCCTCAGCATGACAGCTGCATGGTACTGCTGGCAGGAGCCACACTACAGTGCCCAGGAAACCCAATTGGCAGGAGCCAAATGTAAATTATTTTTAAGATTCAGTAATAAGACTGCTCTACATGTGGGTTTCTCAGTCTTCCAGAGGAGTCATGATTATGATTAAGAAAACTATCCCTATCAAACGCATAAGGGTCATGAAAGACACTAATGGCAGATATGCATACCATCACTCAGTGAACTTTTGGGGGAAGCCATTGGCATTATCAATATTTTACATACATATATGCACCACCCATCTCCTACATGAAATTCAGAACTTAATGGCAAAACATCAAGCAGATCGCTGGATTCTGGGAGGGCATTTTAATGATGTGATAAATACAGATTGGGACTGCTCCCATGCCTGCGTCTGACATTCAGCTGGACATATCAATCTATACAATTTCTCCAGGGCAATGGGTATTTCAAATTTATGGCGGTCACTCTACCACCAACTGAGAGGGTTTCAATTTCATTCTAGGGCACACTCTTCTTTGTTAATACTTGAATATTTCTTAATTCCACAAGGAGAAATATACAATGCATCCACAACTAGCTTCCTTCCGAGGGGAATTTCAGACTATCCGCCCTTGTTGCTTGAACTGCATGGTAACAATCCCAAATTATGGGAAAATAGAGCCTCGACTCATTATCTGGGGTTCCCAGAGATTGTGGAAAACCATGATGCAGAAATTGATGCATATTTTTAGATGAGTATATCGTCACTGGGAAGTACTCAAATGCCCTGGGAGAGATACAAAGCTGTAATACATGTCGAAACTATTTGTATATTAACTGCAAGAGAAAGGGAAAGAATGAAAAACCTTTAAGAACTTAATGCCGATATAAGAATTCAAGAAGAATTCCTCATCTACCGATCAAATGAGACCCAGATACTATTATAAAAAACGAGGGGAAATTATTGCAACTGTGCTACATACAGTGCAGGTCAAGTATACTGGAGCTCCAAGAGAAGACTTTATGAGTCAGGTGACAAAGCAGAAAAACGTGTAGCTTGTCTCGAGAAGTGTGAAAACACCTCTAGTTTTGTTAGAGAATTAGATGACGCCACAGGGGTGGGGAATTTTCTAACTATTATGAAAATCTAGATCATATTCTCCATAATCAAGCAAAAACAAACATGTTAAATATCTTACAGAATATCAATCTTCCCCACATAATTGAACCACAGAAAACTGAGTTTCACTGTGAGGACTCTATGAGGAGATTGCATTGGAAATCTCTAATTTATAATCGGGTAAAGTGCCTGGTCCTAATGGGTTCCCCATTGACTTTTAAAAGAAAAGGAGCAATGCAATTTCTAAACCCATGCTTAACTTATTCAAAGTATGTGCAATAGCAGGTGAACGGCCCCAGACCTATGACAAATGACAATCTAATTGACTTATTAACAGTGAAACCTTGAGCAAATCCTCACCAATTAGTTGACAAATATTATGCCCAAATTTTATCCACTGAAACAAATGCGGGTACCTTGCAGATCCACTAGGATGAATATAAGGAGACTCCATATTACAATTGAACGGGCCCCCCTCATCTACACATCATTTTTTATCCTTGCCATAGATTTTGAAAAGGCGTTTGATTTAGTGTTTCAGCATTTTTTTTTATAGAAGATACTTCTGAAAATGAGCTTAAGAAATAGATTTTAGGCTGGACCAAGATGCTTTACAATAAACCAATGGCATTAGTCAATGTAAATGGGATAACATCCCAAACCTTTCCTTTCGAAAGATGTACACAACAGGGTTGTCCTCTCTCCCCACTCCTATTCACCCTGGCTTTAGGACCAATAGCAATCTGGCTCAGATCTGACCCAGCTGCACAGGATTTGTGTGGGCCACAGAACATGCAGACAGAATTGCATTATATGCAGATGACCTTCTAATTTTCCTCGGAAATCCTGTTTATTCCGGCCCATAGGTAGACCAAGGTGGGTGGACTACTATTTAACTGGCATAAATCAATGTTAGCCGTACTGCACAGTAAACACCTTGCAATACCCCTTAATTGTAATTCCAAATTGCAAAAGACATCTTTAGATACTTGGGTATTCTCATCAGCAGATATCAGTAAATCTTCCTATAATGGAACCTAGGGCAGATAGCAAATAGTTTTCTTAATAATACAAAACAATGAAAATCTTCACCAGTATCGTTACTGAGTAGAGCCACACTGTTTAAAATTCGAATGTTCCCCAGATACTTATACATTCTAGAAAATACATTAATCTCCCATGGAAAGACACCCAAATCCGAATTGCACTACAAATTCTGTACAGTTCAATCTGGGAAGGAGGCATCAGTCTAACCAACATTAAAAAATACTACTGGGCATCTCAACTAAAGGTTGTCAATGAATGGCCATATGACAAACAACACATCAACCAGCATCAAAACCAAATGAGCATGGATGGGCAAGTTCACATCTTTTCAAATGTTATATGATAGGACCAGAAAGCATTCACTACCCAGATCATGGCAACATATTATAAGAATCAATGAAGAAGTGACTAAAACTGTGGGGCTGGGTGGGTAAAATCACTCTCTCCGCCCCTCAATGGAATAATCTCGATGTATCAAAAGTCAAGAAAATAGATATATTTAAATTCTAGACCATGAAAAACATTACTGTACTTGGGGATGTCGTTGGTAATTGGAAAATATTGGCACTTCGGGAACTCATGCAGAAATTTCCCTCATATGAAAATAAACCAACTTTCACACTAGACCAAATCATGTTATACTTTACCCCGCCCTCTTGATCAAACTTAAATCTAAATGGGACAGTGACATTGGCCCCTTACACTTAGAGGAATGGATCAAAGCCCTAACAGGTACGTCTGACTGGACAGGAGTCGTTGAAGAATTCTTCCTACAATTGTAACTTTCTGCTGAGTATTTCCCAGACAGAAAGATCAAATAGTTGGAAGAGTAGACACACCCTTGGAACGCCAACTAGAGATAAAGCAAGGAAAGTAATCAATACCAGTGACTGTGTGCCAAGGAACACATACAAAACAGGGTCTGCGCACCAACCTGAAGAAGGTAGTAGCGGAGAAGACGAATGAAAGCTGGCAGGGTGTGATGACAGTACTCCTCAGGGTGTTAGGGAACTAAATACCTAACAAAAGGAGATACAAGCAACAACCCACTATAGGATTACTGATGAAAAGAGAGGACAAAGATAGTTCAAAGTAACCAGGGAATGGTCTTACCGGGATATGACAGTGTCCCTCTCCAAAGCGTGTTGGTAAATCCCAGATCCTGGTCTGATGGAGTAGATCCGTGAGACAATCCCAAGTTCCACGATCCTACCCGACGGCACGAACACGCCTAGAGTTCCGTGACAGTCCCAAAATCCAGGATCCTATCCGGCGGCACGAGGACGCCTATGCAGATGAAAACAGCAAGCGTCTCTGCAAATATCCTGATGGAAAATTGAAGAAGGATGTGGTCGGAAGTAGTTCTCCAGAAAACAGAGGGAAGAGACAAAATGAGTGTTGATGTAAAGACCTATGAGCAACAAGTGGCTGTAGTGCAACAGACACAATTAGTGTTGTGCCGGCACTCCGTTAGAACAAGAAACGAGTTGGCAACGTACGGGCAATGGAGGTACAAGTAGGAACAGGCAAAAGGCAGTCCGTTATGCAGAAGGTAAGGTTTAGTAGGTGTAAGTAGGAGCAGACAAAGGCAAAAACGAAACAAAGCAAGGTCGTAATCCCAAGAGTCAAGACGGAATCCATGAAAACAGATAAGAACCGGATGCCAAGAACGAAGTCTGTAACTTCAATCAGAAGCGGCGAGCAACGGGCTGGGGGTTGGCTTTATTCTCCTTACGCTACGCGTTGGGGTGTCACGTGAATGGTTGTTGACGGCAGCGCGACATGGAGAGTGTTTACCTCGTCACCATAGCAACCGATAACAGGCCAGAAACGGCGCTCTCCGTTGCAAAGCATCAGAGCGTGTGTTCCTGGAAGCCATGGTATTTCTTACTGGCTGCATATTGCGAACAGAAGTATGCGGCAGGGGCAACCCTTGGTGGGGATTCCTAACACATCTTCTAGACTTCAACTGATCCAATTTAATTTACTACTTACGCACATTACTTTTTAGATGTGGTTGATCCAGACACCCGTGCAGTTTATGTTGCAAAAATACTGATGGCTCCTTCCCTGACATTTTTGAGAATATGCCCAAATACAAAATATTTGGAACTCTACTCGGACACAACTGTGCAGGATTATGGGGAACTAAATTCCTACCGACCCCAAAAAGTAGCTGCTAGATGTTTAGTGCAACTCTCCTTTCAAACAATATGATACGCTGTTTCTTTCAACTGCCTGAATGATAATCAAGTGAAACATTGGTATGCTTTAGGGGAGTTAAGAAACTCCCACCATCTCCAAGTGGAGTGCTAATCTGGATTTATGCATGCTAATGGACGAGAGAATGTTCATAGCAAGTGGATGTCCAAAATAATTTGGGAAAACATGGGACAAATGGGGGAGCACAGGATAATGACACTACATTTTGATTTTACTATGCTGCTTAAGCGGAATGCACAGATGCACTACCTTCAGATCTCCTGGATTTTCTTACAAATGTTCTGCATGTGTAGATGTTTGTACATACAACCTTCTTGCTCTGTGCCATCGTCTGGAGTCTGGAGTGAAAATGTGTTGTTAATCCAGGTCTTCTAATGGACCAGTAGTGTGTATTGCGGACATGTATCTTTATTTAATGGCATCCTGCATCACCATCTCATGAAGCTTCAGAGAGCATATTGCCATTCAAAGTCTTTCAAAAAATGTGTGCAGTGAAGCAAATGTATGCTGAAAAGTGTCTATTACTATTTCAGGACTTCTGTTGGATGGGTACAGTGCATTATGGGATTGAAGTGAGTTAAACATATTGTGGGTCGAGATCTTTCAGCAGACAGATACAGTGCATTGTTAAAGACGCGTCTCTCTTTGTTTTACTTGAGCATAATAATTTAAGACTTTCCAGTCCTTGACTAGTATAAAATTGCAACCTCCCTGGACATAGCACAGATCCTAACAAGCATGCATACTTATCTCAGAAGTCACTTTGCCTCACTCAATAGACATATCCCCATTAAAGCATGTTCCCTAATGCACCCAGCTCAATGATGAGGATGGAGAACCACAGAAGAAACAGCAAGCCTCCCAGTCCCACCCTTTCGCCCACCCATGTAGACAATTATTGGTTGAGTACTAGGGGAAACGTTTAGTGGGAGGGATGGAAGAGCTGCCAAATGGCCGACTCATTCAGAGAAGGCAGGAGGAGGTGTCCAGCTCACATGAACTGTTTCACATAAGGTGACACTTTGAACAACCAATAAAATGTGCGTACCACAGACAGAGACAGTGTAAAGAACCGTGACTTTCAACATGCTCGTAGATGGCTCAAGTGGAAACTGTGGGGGATAAAATATACTAGTGTAATGCAACCAGCTCTTTCTGCGGTTATTGTTGAACCTATTAAATAGACCAATACAAATTTGATGTGTACAATGTTCCTGCAAAAAAAATGGATTCTACTTTGCTGCAGTACAAGGATGAGTAGGGGTAAAATAGTCCACTATGCCCTCACACTTAGCCCTCACACTTATATAAACCAAAACACAATACAATTATAAAGGTACAACAGGGACAATTAGGAGACATATCTTATTCACCTTTTGTGGTTATGTGGGCCATGGGAAGACTATGCGCTCAAGAGGGGGGGGGAGTGAACTAGTAGTGATCCAAACAACACAGTCTAAAATAAAGGGAATGTCCAATCAAGGTTCTATAAAAATATAAACACTTTAAACACACCATCTGCATGTAAATCGAAAAGAGGTCACTATTCAAAAACCCATCCTGAAGGAAGTACAGACAAGATGCAACAGACGGGAGAAAGTAGCACTCTGAGTGCCGTTCCAGGGGTGGCAGGCAAGGTACTACCATAAAAAGGATATATTGTAGAAAACACAAGCAATGGTGGAGTCACAGTACCTAGATTCAGTTCTTGGTGGGCTGTCACAGTCAGGTCAGGAGTCGAAATAATAAGTTACTTACCGTAGTGACTAGTCCTTAGTCCCCTTTCCTCCATACTTGACGGGCGTCCCTTGCTAGGGACGGGAGACGGAACCCTTTTCACCAGAAAAACCTTCTTCCCCTTTAAATTTAGAGGCACGCGAGGCACGGCCTTGGGAGCATGCGCTCCCCTGACTGCGCTCACCGGCGACACTCCTCAGTCCCCATTGACGCATCAATAATATTTAACATTGCCTAATGACACCAGTATTATTAGGGGGGAGGGGATGGTGGGACGTATGGAGGAAATGGGACTAAGAGTATGTTAGTCACTACAGTGAGTAACTTGTAATTACTCTTACGTTCCGTCCCCTTTCCTCCATACTGTATGGGCGATTACAACTGAATGTAGCCCCAGGGTGGAAAGGAGATACTCCTTAAACACGCAAGTCTCTTAGAACCGTCTGTCCGAAGGCCGCGTCTGACTTAGAGCCGGCGTCTAAACAGTAATGCTTACAGAAAGCTGAAGGGGTGGCACAGGTAGCTGCCCTGCTTCTGACCTGCCGCTGGAATGCGATGGCTATGCCTTTTCCCTGACGGCATGGGCGTGCATGTTGGCTTGCAGCGGCTTGAGCTGCCCCTCACAGGCCTCTTTGATAGCCGCAACTATCCACCTTGCGATGGAGGCCTTGGATGCTTGATAACCGGGTCTGGAGCCCCCAAAGGTGACAAAGAGTGTGTCTGACTTGCGGAAGCCCTTGTTCCTATCCAGACAGAATTTCAGAGCACATCTGACATCCAGACAGCGCAAGACTCTCTGAGCCTTGTCCTTGGGGTCAGCGAAGAATGTAGGTAGGGCTATTTCCTCGTTTAGATGGAACGCAGAGGGTACCTTAGGTAGGAACGCCGGGTGAATCCGCAGGACTACCTTATACCTGTGAAAGTGGTATAGGGTTCTGAAGCCACCAGAGCATGGATCTCACTGACTCTGCGAGTTTTATTACAAACTTTTTAAAAGGATGAATAAATGAAAAAAGAAGAACGAAAGGAGAACAGGCAAGCGTTCTCGCCATAGGGCCACATTTTCTGAGTTACGTCCACGTCTGACCACACCTTATTCAGGGCAGAAGGATGTTTACAGTTCCATTGCAAGGAATATCCCCTCTCTTAACCCCATTTCAATTTCAAACCCAGTGGTAGCCCGGTATAGTCCAATCCAGACTGTGTCAATGATCATCCATCTGTCCTGAGTCTTACTAGCAGAGCGACCTTGATGATGTCTGCGGACACCATTGACTCGAAGCGTTTGTGTGCCAAGGCGCCCAACACCACATTGAGGTCCCACACAGGGTGCAGCTTCTTGATGGGCGGGTAAAGCTGTGGGCTGCGGTGTGGAGACCAGAGGCTGCTGCGGAGGCTGGCTCGGAACCGGCTGCACTGGGGGCGGATTCGAAGGAGCCAGCAGTCTGGGCTGTGCTGGGGCCTGTGGTGCCGGAGTGAGCCATGGGAGGAATGACTAGAGGCAGCGAAGGAGTGACGGAGGGAGCAAGTCCCTGACTGCATCCCTTAGGATGGCTCCCCCTCTGGGTGGTTCGCATCAACCCCAAAAACATTTCGAACAACCTATCCTCAGAAGCAGAAGAGGAGGCAGGGGATACTGACCGAGTGGCTGGGGGATGCTGGGGCCAGAGCACACTGCGTCTGGGTTGCAGGGTGAACCTGCCCATCGCTACTGATGGATACACTTTAGGCCACATACCTGGTTGACACCAGTCCCACCATGAAACTCGTTCACCCACTTGCTCTGTTCCTAGGAGTGGCATCGGACGAGCGGCCATGTTGTCTGGCGTGGCGGCCATTTTGTCGGGCTGCGTGCCATGTGCCAGAGTCATGGTGCAAGACCCTCCGGACACAGCCTCGCCCAAGACTCTTGGTGGTGGAACATGAGGCCTATCCCGCCACCTCAGGTTTAGGCCTGGAAGGCACCGACTCGGACATGGAGCCGGTACTAGGGCATAGCCCCTCGGGTGTACGCCAGGTAGAAGAACCTTGCGGTCCCGCAGCACTGATAGCGGTAGGGTCTGAAGACCCCTCGGCCGTAAGGCCGGTAGCTGGGTAAGCCTTGGTGCGTGTGCTGGTAACAGAACCCAAGAGGTTTCTCCCTCTTGGGCGTTTGCTCTGGAAGGAGTCGGCCCTACAGGGTGTGATGGAAAATAACACCCCTCCCTTGGGCCTCGATCTCTACTGTACAAACTTCTTCAAGTCCTCTGGAGGTGACACTTCGAAGAGCTCCCTCTACCTAGCTATCCTGTTCTTCAGTGTGCGTGGAGTCAGAGTCGCACGCAGTGCAACCTTCCCAGCCGTGGTCAGGGCCAAGACAGCGGAGGCAAAGAGCGTGGGTGTCAGACATCGGAAAGAGTCCCTAGCAGGCTGCACACCTGCTGAAACCCGTTGAAGTCAACATGCGCCAGGGAGGAGCATGACGCCGGAGGAATAAGTACCTAGATGACAAATAAAGATAAGAGAAGAATCCGGGGAAGAGCGTGTGGAATTACATGGTAAGGCCAAACCCAGGAGCGCTGGTGAAATCGGCCCGTTCCCGTCGACGAGAAAAGGGGACTGAGGAGTGGTGCCAGAGTGCAGAGTCAGGGTAGCGCATGCTCTCAGGGCTGCACCGCTGCGCACCTTTAAATTTAAAGGGGAAGAAGGTTTTTCTGGTGAAAAAGGTTCTGTCTCCCGTCCCTAGAAGGGACGCCCATACAGTATGGAGGAAAGGGGACAGGACGTAAGAGTACGAAGACAGAAGCTGATCAGGCTTAGTTCGGGCACTTAGGGCGTTGGGTAGGGGCCAATGTGGGTGCTCTGTGAGGCAGAAAGGCAGCTCTTCAAAGATGCAGGTTGGAGCGGTCCCAGGAACGCTTTGCAGTTGGCCAGGGCGAGTCGGGTTTTAGACACTGGGAGGGGTCGATGAGTGACTCTTCAGTGGTTCGAGACGGCGGGCGACGGTCGAAGTGGTGATCTTGGGTGCGTCCATGTGTGGTCGATGAGGCAGCAGTTCACGGGCTAGATGGGCCGAGTCCTGGGTGTAACCAGGTAAGAGTCAGTGAGTGACTCTCCAGTGATTCGCTTCGGGTCCTGGGATTGAGCTGTCGCTTTGGGCAAACCACACAACGATCTTTGGCTGGGACATGATGCTGTGCCGAGCTGGTTGAAGGTACAAGCAATTGTTTGATCAGTGGAGGAGAAGCCAGTGCCGGTGACTTCCCTTGTGTTCTCGGTGCAGTGAACAGGGAGCCTCAGCTTGTCTGCTTCCTTGGTTGCAGTGATGCACTTTCGGGGGCAGGGTGGACGTGGGGAGACTCGAAGATAGGATGATTCTGTTCAGGGTTTGCTCTCCCAGCGTTGGGAGATTCTGGTGTTGAATGGCAGGTCCTGGTCTACAGCAAAGGTTAAACCCCAATGTGCCCTGGGAGTAGATAGGGAGCAGATCTTGCTCCTTCCTTGGACGGTTCCTTCTTCACCCCAGGCTGATGGCTTTGGAAATTGCAACTTTCCCAAAGGAAGTCCAATGAGTTCTTCTCAGGTGTAATTGTAGAGTGAATCTGCTAAAGGGGTGGAAGACCCCTTCTTTTAAGGGCAAGAGTACTCTGGTAATTGGACTGCAGCTAGCCTGCCTTAGTGGTGCAATCCCTGCTCCGGGATAGAGTGGACTTTGCCCTGTTGATGTCATACCCAAAGTGCTTTGCTCCAGAGGAAGCAGTTGGGACAGGAAAGAGAAAGAGGGACAGTGAAAATCAAGATGGTGGAAGCCGCCTTCCTTTGGACAGAGCCCTACTGCCTATCATGATCCCAACCCTTTCCCTTCTCACTGAGAACAAAGGCCCTTATAGATGCAGCAGCCCGGTGTGAGGCTACTCCTTTTGTTTTCTTTTTAACCTTTTCTTTATTGGCAAGATGTAGCAGCCAGTACCACACACATTACAACAAAGACACACATTGCATGTACAATCGTGAATGATGAACCATATGTTCTACAGAAGGTCCGATAGAGACCCACCAGAGATAGATTACAGGGAAGGCATGCATCATGTAGAGTTATCCGCTCCCAGGGTGGGGGAAGGAGGGGATGATACTAGCTCTAGGTCCACCTAACTGTTCAAGTAGCTACAGAACTCTGTCCATATGTATTTAGGGTGAGCATTGGCAGGGAGCAAGTTAATATAGTGTTCTTCGCAGGATTGCGTCCAGGTGAGGGCCTTCAGCCACATTTCCAGTGAAGGGGGGGATCTGTGCTTCCAGCATTGCAGAATGCATTTCTTGGCCATGCTCACCGCCACATTCAAAAATGTTGCCACCCGTTTCGCCTCAGCCCCCTCCCAGAGCCCAAACAAGAGAGACAGCGGTTCAGGGTCTATGCAGAACCCTACGATTTCAGAGAGGGTCTCAAGCACCGCTTTCCAGAACGGGGCTAATGCTTCACAGGACCAGAACATGTGTGCGTGGTCCGCTTCTTCAAATCTACATCTCTGACAGGGGTGGAGAAGATCCCGGGCAAATTTCCCAATCACATAAGGGGTGTAGTACAGGCGATTGAGCAGCTTGTATTGGATACATCTAATTCTAGAATTAAATGAGACTTTGCGAGTGTGCGTACACATACTGGACCAGATATCATCTGTGATGCCTAATCCTAGATCCCGACTCCAGGCATCACGAACAGTGCGGTGGGGGGTTCAGCGGCCCGGGCCATCAGCATTTTATACAAGGAGGATACAATACCCCTACCACCAGCGGAATTGGCTATATAGCGGACTTCGGGGGAATTGGGGGGTTTGTTCGGGTACGAAGGCCACATGTCCTGGACTTACGCCCTAATACGGAAATATTGCAGCAGCTCAAGAGGGGACCCGGAGTGCCCTGGCCTCCACGTATCTAGGGTGATGAATTTTCCGTCAGGGAAGAGGTCGGAGAATGATCGGTATCCCAAGTCTGACCAGTGGCGTATGAGCAGCTGATCCTGAGTGGGGGTGAGACCGGGGAAAGACCAGAGGGGAAGCCATTTGTAGTATGGGGGAGCAAGAACCAGGCGTCAGTATCTGCTGCCACGCCCTAACAGTGGAGGCCACTGGGTCAGCAGGGGCCTGCGTGCGATATGCGTGAAACAGGATCAAGGACATGACAATCACCTCCTCAGTCGCAAGGATTTCAAGTTTAACATGCGGGGGGGGGGGTTCCTGGTGGTGGTACCAGTATGTAGCATGTTGGGCCTGGGCGGCTATCCAATACTGAGCAATGTCAGGTGCATTGAAGCCACCCCTCTCGTAAGGTAGGGTCATATGCTGCCACTTTCTGCGCACAGCACCAGAATGCCAAAGAAAGCGGGCACACTCAGAGTGCAGATCAGCAAAGTATTGTTTCCCGGGCCAGAGTGGAACATTAGCAAACACGTATAGTAGTTTAGGAACGATAATCATTTTTATTAGCGACATTCTCCCTGAGAGCAAGAGGGGAAGGTTACGCCATTTTTCAAACCTGGCATGAGCGTATTTTGCGGCAGCCCCATAATTATCAGTCAATAGGGAGGATTTTGAGAGGGACACCTGGACCCCTAAGTATTTGATGCCCTCGGGAGCCCATTTGAGAGGGAATTCGCACGCAGGTTGGGAGGTACAAGGAGTAAGGGGAAAGATTTCTGATTTAGAGTAATTTATGGTGAAGCCCGAGAATGTACCAATTTCAATAATTTCACGCATGATCGGGTCGAGGTGAACTGAGGGGTCCCTGATATACAAAAGCACATCGTCAGCATAAAGTGATATCATTTCGGGAGTATCCCGCAGGCGAATCCCTTTGCGCACATGGTTGTTTCGTACACTATCAGCCATGGGCTCGATGGCCATCGCGAATAGAAGGGGAGAGAAAGGGCACCCCTGTCGTGTCCCTCTGTGGAGGGAGAAAGGAGCCGAAAGGTGAGAGATAACCAGGACTCTGGCCACCGGGTCAGTGTATAGAAGTTTAATACAGGACATCATGTATGGGCCAATCCCCATCTTCTCCAGCACCTCCCACAGGTATTGCCACGAGACCATGTCGAACGCTTTTTGGGCGTCTAATGTCACGGCCACTGCGTTGGCTTGGGGGTCAATTCTAGACATGACATTAAATAGCCGCCGAATGTTTAAGGCGGTGGACCGAGCAGGAACAAATCCACTCTGGTCCGGGTGAATCAGGAATTTCATGATAGAGAAGAATCTGTTTGCTATGATTTTGGCGTAGATCTTAGTATCGGTATTGATAAGGGATAGAGGTCTATATGAGCCGCATTCATCCAGAGGCTTACCCGGTTTAGGAAGCACGGTAATGACAGCCTCACGCAGGGACCGGGGGAGGGTGGTAAGGCGCATCGACTCCTCCCAAACCTCATGGAGGCGCGGAGCCAGTAGAGCAACATGTTCCTGATAGAACTCGGCGGTCAGGCCGTCCGGACCAGGGGCTTTCCCCTTAGGGAGGGCTGAAATGACAGTGGTGATCTCATCAAGGGTAAAAGGAGCAACTAGTTGTTCTTTGGTGGCCGGGGACACAAGGGACATTGGAATGCGGTCAAGGAGGTCATCCAGTTCTGCGGGCTGTGCTCTGGTTTCTGGGCATAAAGGGTTGCATAAAAATCTGCAAAGGTCTCAAGAATGGGCCGGTCGGACCAATGTCGCACTCCGTCGTTGCCAATAATACTATCAATTCGGGCTCTACCTCCCTCAGTCCGAACAAGGCGGGCAAGGGTGCGGCCTGGTCTCTCCCCCTCACCACACTTACGGGCAGCAATAGGGCGAGCAAGGTATCTTATCTCGCTTTGGGCGAGGGACTCAAAGTTGTCTGGTTCAGCTCTAATCTGCGCCAGTTTGGGTGGGGAGGGGGTGGCCGCATACTCGTGCTCCAGCTCCCCAAGTCTGGACTCCGAACGGCGCAGAGAGATTCTGATATCTTTCAGGACCCCAGCCTCCCTGGAGATACACATGCCCCTAATAAAAACCTTAAAGGCCTCCCATCTCACCCCGTCCGTTGTATCATGGCGTTTGTTGCAATCAAAAAAACGAGGTAATATCTGCAAGGATGTCAGCCTTAAAGACTATATCGTGTAGTGCGTCAGACTTAAACCTCCAGTTAGAGTGCTGAGGGAGGGCCGGGTGCAAGGCAATGTCCAAGGTGATCGGGGAGTGATCAGAGAATGTGCGAGGGAGAATCTGAGTGGTGAGAGTTTTGCCCATGAGCCCAGCAGAGAGAAGGAAGAGATCAATCCTGGAGTGGCTATCGTGGACAGAGGAGTAGAATGTAAACTCCTTCGACATTGGATGAAGTACCCTCCAGGCATCCACGAGACCAGCAGAGAGCATATATGCATCGAGGCGGCGAGCGGCCCTGGACAATGTTCTGGGTGCCGCACCGGATCTGTCAAGGTCGGCGTCAAGGATAAGATTCATTTCCCCACCCCAAATGATGGGAACCCCAACATAGGCAAGGAGAATGTCGAGGATGTGGTCGAAAAAATCGGGTGCATCAATGCATGGGGCGTATGTGTTGACCAGAAGGCACTCCACATTGGCAAGGAAACAGTGTAGGATCACATATCTACCCTGGACATCTATGTGGCTGGTGCGGAGGGAGAACTCCAAGGACTTGTGAATCAAGGTGAGGACACCTCTGGATTGTGAGGAGAACGAAGTGTAAATATCTGTTGGGGCCCCATGACGGGGCAAGAGAGGACGATAATGGAGCGAGGGCGCGGGTTTCTTGTAATAAAAGTATTTTGACCCCGTGCCTCTGGACATAAGCCATGACCTTACGTGCCTTCCTGTAGTTGCTGAGCCCTCTGATATTCCAGGACATTAGCCTAATAGCCATTCAGTAACTATTTAGGGGGGATCCGAGTAATGCGTGTCATACCTTGTCAAGTGAGCGTAGGTCACTTGTACAGCAACCAAATGTGTAATACCAAAGGCTGCCGCTATCTTGCCATTTTTGTTTTTATAACATCCCACAACAACCCCTCCCCCCTCCCTCACTGCCATCCCCAACATAGCAGTGCCCAAGGACCCACCCAGAGTCACATGGCTTTTGCGCCCAGCCCAACAGGGCTGGACCAGTCCCCAAACCAAACAGGGGAACAGCCACTGAACTAAAGAAGCCAAACAAGGCATTGCAACTGCAACGGGGGTAGCTGCTGCCGTGAGCCCGGTTAAGATAGTTGAACGGTGGAGTGCACCAAATAGCGTACAGCGGTGCCTAAGTTGAGTTCTTAGAGGAGACTACACAGTAGGATATAGTGAGCAGGGGCTGCAGGAAAAGGATCCATTTACAGGTACCATATTCAGTAAACCATACAGCAATGTCCCCTGATGCATTTCATGAAATTTCACCATGAGTTACGACTGTAGGAGATTACACGAGGAAAAGGCTAAATGAGATTACAAGGAAATTGCAAATAACAGGTGCGGTAGTAGTACCGCATTGCCACAAGTAACAGGTGCATGACAGGCCGGCTCAGCCCTCCTCAACTGGATCACCCTCGGGGCCTGGAACAGGAATATGTGACTCAATAAATTTCACCGCCTCTTCAGGGACAGTGAAAAAGTACAGTTTGTTACGGTGGGTGAGCTTCAGCCTAGCAGGGAATAACATGGCATATTCCACCCTCCTCTCTCTGAGCATTTTTTTCACACCGTTGAATTGCCTGCGCTCCAATTGAACATTAACAGAGAAGTCAGGGAAGATGCGGATAACCTGGGACTCAAGTCTCAGTTCTCCTCTTTCACGGGCCAGCCGTAGAATGTGGTCTCTATCTCTAAAGCTGAGAACCTTGGATATAATCGGTCTAGGGAAGTCGCCCGGCTTGGGGCGAGGGGCCAGTGAGCGATGGGCGCGCTCAATGGTAAAGAACGGGGAGAGTTGTGGATCCCCCAGAAGATCCCTCAGAAGGGTCTCGACTGCAAGCTCCATTTTGCCCTTAAGGGCTGTCCCGGGAACCCCTACGATGCGAATATTATTCCTGCGGGATCTGGACTCCAAATCATCGCACTTCGCCTTGACCTGCTTCATATCTCGCACCAAGTCAGAGACCGTATTCTGGAGCACATGCACCTCATCCTCGGTGGTCCCAATCCTGGTCTCGGCCTCAACCAGCCTAGTGCCATGCTGGTCCAGTTTGGTGCGCAGGGAGGCTACATTGGCATTTATATCATCTAATTTTTCGTGAAATGACGCAAAGTTCTTGGCCATAGACTCCATGATTGATGTGAGGTCGGGCTGAGGAGGACATGCGGATGCATCCGATTCGTCCTGCAGAAGGGCAGCCCCAGCTTGGTCCTGCTTGGCTAGGGCTTTGGCAAACTTGTCCATTGCTCCAGCCTTGTTTGCCCCACATGCTTTGCCGGACATCTTAGGGGGCGCCTTGATAAGAACAGCGAGCGCTCGCTGAAAGGCAGCAATGGGGGCCAGGGGGTTTAGAAAGGATCAGGGCCCGTAGTCAGTGATGGGTCGGTATCTGCCTGGGAGGAAGAAGCAAAGGTCCACTCCAAACTGATGTGCTCTGGGGGTATGAGCCCACTTCCATGGGTCGAGCCAAGAATCAGGGTGGGAGTTTGGTCCGGGGGGGACAGCACTCAGTAGCGCCCGACCCTGAGCCAGGGGGGTCAGGCAGAGGGGGGCAAGTATTGAAGAGCAGCGTGGTGCGTGGGTAGTAGGCACATAGATTGAGGAGATGAAGGTAGTGCAGGGTGGCACCAGCAAAAGGAGAGCAGTCGCAGGGGAGCCTAGTTAGCCTGGGGGACGATTACATTTTCATGAAAAGAACAGGCGAAGGCCAGGGATAAGGCAGAGCAGATGGGCGCAGTGCACTGTAGCCAGTTAATACCCACTCCTCATCTCGGGGCCCAACAGACCACAGAGTGGGTGCACATCCAGTCCAAAGCAGGCTTCCGATCTGCAAAGGTAATATCCAGGACCCCAGCCGGAGCCAGCGACGGGGAGGCCTCGGCACAGCCACCCGTCCCAGCCGCCGCAGGAGAGCTGTGTAGCGGGCGGCGGAGCCGGCGTGCTCTGATGGTATCCGTGCGGGGAGCGCTCCAACAGCCCCCGCAGTGTCCCGGAGTTCTCTATGCCCGCACGGGCCTGCACCGTCGCAGCCACCCAAGGGCAGGGGGTGGCGAGAGATCCGCGACAGCCCGGCGCGGGGCACGGCCCACTCCACTGGGGGAGCGGGACGCAGATGAAAGCGCCGCCGACACGGGGAGGGCCAAGTGCAGCCCCGGCCCGAGCCGCAACGGGGGACCAGGAAGAACGGTCGGAGGGCCGCAAGACGGAGTCCACAGGAGGAGGTAGTGCGCGGGCCGCTCCGGCAGCCCCCACCACGTCCCAGCGCGTCCTCACCCCCGGGCAAGAGCGGACGGCGAAAAGAGCCGCGCCGGGAGATCTAGAGATCCGACGCTCCTCGAGGGGGGAGCGGGCCGCGGCTGAAAGCTGAAAGCGCCGCACAGGAGCCGCCGGCAGTGTAGTCCCGGGAGGGAGGGTGGAGAAGGGGGGCGATGTCAGAGCCCCAGGCCGGCGCGCCCAAGCCACAGGCAAGCAACCCTCGCGGCCGATGGGGGGGATGGGCCTCAGATGATGTAGCGAGGCCCGCAGGCCTCCAACGGCGGCAGAGTGACCTCCGAGGTCCGTTTTCGGCCGAAAACCGGGCAGGATGCAGCAGAGGCGGTGGGCAGTAGAATGCCTGTGGTCTCGGTTCCCGCAAGCACAAAGCACCGCTGATCGTAGCGGATATGTAGCACACGGGCCACAGAGCTTATAAGCTAAGCAGCCATCTTGCTGGCTGCTCAACAGCGCCCCCCGGCTACTCCTTTTGAATGGGTGTGTCCATTGATGTCCAGGCCAGATGTGCAGCTGTCTCGGGTGGAGGGTGTGACCGGCCCTCACAAAGATCAACGAGGAGGCCCGGCCATCCAGGTTCTCGTCCTGACGTTTGGCAGACTACAACCTGCTGACCAGAATACACCTTTCATAGCTGAGCTGTCTTACAGGAGCTGACAAATGTGCGTTATCAACTGGAATGTGGCAGTTGTGATCATGAGTAGCACCATGCACTATGCCTAAACGTGTGAATAGCTTTTATTTAGAGTTTTCCATGCCACCAGCATGCGCAACCCATGATCACCATCGTTTTGGGGACAGAGGGGCATATCCTAAATGCTGCCTCTAAGCCGCACGGACATGGATGCCTCTGTGGCTGTTTAGTGGGCACCTCATGACCTTAAAATCTGCTCAGTGCCATGAGTAGAGCGGGTGCCGCGGAACAGGCGGTTGATGCGGGGGGCATGAATGCACTATGATTTTGGTATGGGGTATAGAGTCGACGTAGAAGGGGAATATGATTGACAGATGACCTCTTCTAGAGATGGAATTACACTCATTCTATTTACTAATACAAATCAAAAAAGCAAGGGCTTTGCACCCTTGCCGCATGGTAATTCCTCTACTAATACTAAATATCCTTCATACTGCATTTACAACATATTTATAGTTCCGCTTCTAGAATTCTCAATGCTCCTCTATAACAAGCTGCAATATATTCAGCTAAACTCATTACTGAGATATCCACAGCACTCACAGTGCACACTTTTTTTCGGACATGCATTATGTCCATAATAAGACATGGACAGAGCTTTCAAAATAAAGTTCTGTCCTGGCATGCAGCATCTAACTCCATCCCTCAATACTTCTATATATTTTGAACGTATGTATGTACTTCGTAGTAAGACACTGACAAAGCTTATGCAACGTTCCTGTGTCCTGTCTTTTATATCATGCTCGGCAAGCCCAGTACTGGGGCATCACAGCTATCACCTTGCACCTCTAACCTGGCCCAGATGATGCACTGTATCCCAGTACTTCGACATCTGACAAGCTCTCAGAATGACCTAGGGCGCATTACCAATGATAAGACAATGACAGGCAACTCACATTGGTGGCTCCATTATAACCTACACTATCCCACTAGTGAGACACCCACAATGCATTTCTACACCAACCTGTAGTGTGCACTGAATACATTTGCAGCAAAGAAACAGACATCTACAAAGGCAATGTCCTGTACACACAGTCACAGATAAACACAGATGGCTAGTTTCTGTGGACCACCCTACTGATATAGACAGACAAAGATGGATTTAATAGATATACAAAAGCATGAGAAGGTGATACGAGGGTACACGAGACGGAGAGTGAGACCGGTAGAGAGAGAGAGAGAGAAAGAGAAAGACACACAAGTGCAAAGGAAAGGTCTTCAAGTACAGGTTTGTTTCTGCTTAAAGTAGGTTGCAAAGCCCCTTTTCCTGCATTATATCAAGGCCTCCCTCTGATCCGTGGATAGCAGGGTAAGGCCAGAGCAGGCCGTCTGTGTCGCCCAGTTGGTATATGATAACATCACTTTTTGTGGATAAGGAGTCCGGGATCTCAGTTGAACAGGATATTGCGCGGAGCCCCAGCCATTAACATTCAAAGTCCCTGCAGAAAATCAAAAGGGTCTCATATGATCCTGGGGACTAGCTAGTTCCATCGCCTCTGGCTCGCTTCAAAATACTGCAGTCACAGCCACAAGACTGGCACAGTCACAACATGCTAACTGATCAGCTCAACAATACCTTCTCAGAGGCAAACAGCTGCCACTGCACAATTTAGCCTTACTATGGGATTGTGTAGATTGGTTTGGTGGCAAGGCCCTTTGGGATTCTGTTGCAGGACACTGGTGCAAAGTCCTTGAAACCCTTGTCCCTGTTTGCTGGAGCATAGCTTCATGCTGGAACTACACAGGTTGATTCTGTCCTTGGTATATTGATATGGGCTCTCCTCTTGAGTTTAGCGAGGACATAGGTGTGCTGCTGAATTATGTTTTAGTTCGATCATTTCTTAGGTAATTCTGCAAGTAGGGTGTTCCCAATTATTGTCTGCCATACAGCCTGTTTTTAGCCTGAATGAAATTTGCAGCAAACTATGGAGCTATTGTCATACAAGATACCTAGGCATCATGGTTTATATGGAAAATGTATGCTAATGTATAGCTAACTGTGATTAATCCTACGGAGTCACCACTAAAACCCAGCCTAGGATGATCTCCCATGCGGCCAAGGGAAGGCAAACGCAACCTGATCCTAACACTCGGGGTGGGATCACAAGGGAGGTTCACATAGGAGGAGATGGCTGTCAGGGGGAAGTGGTGACTCCTTTAGAAAAGATGTGGTATTCATCTTCTTCTGAGGATGAGAATCCTACATTTCCCAAGTGCCTAATGACCTTCTGTCACTGCACAAGTCCCTCCCATGAAAATATCCAAAGAACATGCTTTGAAGGGCCATCTCAACAGAATAGGGCTTGTACCCTGAGAGTTCAGGAATAAACTCTGACTTTCTCCAATTGTCGTAATCCTGTCTAAGGTAGATAGCCTAACTACAATGTTAAATCACAAACCCTTTTCATAACATCCCCTAACTTTGACAACCCTCAGTTTATAAAGCTAACTGAATATCAAAAAGCCAAAACCACTATGGATTTCAGGATCCATAATGCCTGCAGTGCCGAGATGAGGAAGAAGGGACCAGAGTTAGCAAGGATCAAAGATGCCATTGACCAGAAGGTGCAGTATAGTTGTTGTTGAGGACAGCACCTGAGTGGGACATTTAAACTTGGAAATGAGTTGCAGCTGAAGAGAGATGCGGGAGAAGTAGCTGAAGCAGAGGCAGTCTGATGTGCTGGGATTGCCACAGAAGCAGAAGGAAGAGAACCAGCTGATGCTGACGTGAGAAGTGAAGGCGTGCAATATTGCAGAGCGCGCACAGCAGGAAGTGGCATCGGGAACCGAACGGGAGACGTGCTCCCAACCCGACGTGTGGTGGTTTGTTGTGCGAAAGGAAGTAGAGGACCAACGGAGCTGTCAGAGCTCTGTAGAAGAGCCGTGCAGTGTGCAGAACATACGCGGGAGCTGGTGACAGAGCGAGCAGGGTGCAGGAAGTCTGCCGCAGCAGCAAGCAGAGAAGCAGAGCGGCCAAAGAAGACCGATAAGTTGGCCTAATGCTAAAAGTGACCCTGTGGCGCTCCAAGCAGGAAAATTGACAATAAAAAATGTTGAATACCGAATAAAGCAGCACAGAGGCGGCAAGGGTGCAACTCCTATTCTATGGAACACCAACTTGGGGAAACCTGTAACTCGCATTGCCAACAGCCAAGTGGCTGTAAAGAAAGAGTACTAAGGCGACAAGGGCACAACTCTCCTTTTAAGGGACACAAACTTGGGGAAACCTGTAACCAGCATTGCTAACAGACAGGAGGCTGTAAAGAAGTAGTATAGAGGCAACAGCGGTACAACTCCCCTTCTATGGGAAACAAATTGGGGAAAACCTGTAAACCACATTGCTTGCCAAAAGTCAAGAGGCTATAAAAAGAGGCAGACATTGTTCAGCCCTTCTCAGACAAGATACTGGTGTAGAGAATCATGGAACTATTGCCACTAACATCATTTGTAGTTCTAGGAGGTTTCTTCTTGGCAGGAGAGTACACCAGGAAAGGGATCACAGTAGGACTTCTAGGACTTATCTTGGCAGGCGAGTATACCAGGAAAGAAGAAGATGTTTTGAAGAAGTGTGCGTTTGTGGCAAAAAGGTGTGGTGGTCAGAACTTATTTACTCTATTATCATTCTGACAAACTGTTGCATCATCAGAAGTAGTTGCTGTGCTATCATGACAAAAATGTTCAATTTGAAGAACACGTGTGATGTGCTAGTAATTGCTTTAAATCCTGAAGAGAACAATTGCCTTGGTGTATGAACTTTTGTTTTGTAAGAAAGACATTTGCCTTATAACAAGAAGGGTAGTGTGGAAGATACCAATTCCTTTGATTTCTGAACAAGTATTTCTGAAATAGACATTCACTTTACCAAGTGGAAGGAAGCAGTGGAGGTAACTGACATTTTGGTTGAACTTAATAGAACTTCATTGAATCAGCACTTTTCCAGGGATATTCCTGAATTGATCCAGGACAATGGAGCCCAACCCTGGTCACAAGGAGTACATTCTGAAATGGAATGCTTAAACTGTTTTGTTGAACAGAAGACAGCCAAATATTCCTTCATACTTTTGTTTCTTTTTTTTTGTGGTCAGAGTGTGTTTGGACACTAGGTCATCTTTCTTTAGTTTGCTAGATAGGGGCATCCTTGTTAGGATAGGGAAAGATAAGCATTCATCTCATCCTTTTTCATTTAATAAATAGCAAACATTGAGAAAACTATATTTTTGTCTCGTCTTGGATTTCTGACCCCTCACACTACATATTACTATCATATATAAGATATTTCAAGGTTGGATGGCATATTAGTCAATCTTCCACTAATAGAAAGAGACCAACATTTCAACTAAGAAGATATGCCTGGATACATTAAAATGTTTTAAAAAAGTCCTATAAAAGTGTCTCTGTTTTAGGTGTGCAAAAGTTCATATTAAATTAAGAACAATAATTAAATGGAGACAAAAAGTGCAAAGGACATTAAAAGGCATAATCGTGCACTTCTAGCATAAGTAGCTATGGAAACCGAAAATGTAGACATTGCGATACATGGTTAGATATAGAAAATAAAAATCTATATTTTACCATTTGTATATCATCATTTTCACTTTGGTTTTATTTTTACTTTGTATGTTTCTTGTTATGTGATAAAAAGATGACCTATAACTTTATACATTTGATTTACAAAATGTCATCAAATAGACTAATACCCCCAAAACAATTTTTGCAAGCTAATTTCATACAGTCTTAACAATTTGTTGTATTCATGTTTCCTATGGGTAGTAAACTGAAACCAATGGCATATACCCATTTCAATCAATATCCTCTAACCTTGGAAATATGACACACCAGATGCCATGAGATTAAAAATGTAAAATTGTTGTCTTCGAACACCCTTTGTATTTTTACAAGTAACAAAGAATGAAAAATTTCGCCAAAAATGGCACCTTCATCATAGTAACTAATCTGAATATGTATTCTACTTCCTTTGCTTTCTTTTCTAGTTCCATTAGTAGCACATTCCTGTACACAGCAGGGTAGAACATATATCTTTTTCGGCTTCCAGTAGATTGTATTGAATCAAATGCTGTGATTTTGTAATTTGACACTTGCCGAATTCAAAGTGTTTACAAAATAACTGCATGAGCATCCTTTGGGATCAAAGGGTTAAAGTTAGTAAGGAACAAGTTACCTGCAACTGCTGTTCTCCAGCATGGGTCTGGCATGGATTCACATGCTCAAATATTCCCCGTCGTCAGGTTGGGATTCCTTGGTAAAGAAAAAATCAGTTTCAGTTTCGTTTCTGAACTGTCTTTCTACTAGTAACCAATCACTGGTCTCTGGGTCATACTGCCCCCAGCCAATGACTGCCCTAGACCTAAGCCCCTCCTGTGGCAGCCATCTTCAGATTTGGTAGTACGTAAAGTGGCAGTAGGACCAAGAGAAGAGCCGCAGAGGGGTAGGAGGGAGGGTTTGCATGTGAATCCATGCCAGACCCATGCTGGAGAACAAGTTACAAGTAAGTAACTTGTTCCTTCTCCAGCATGGGGTCTGGCATGGATTTACATGCTCATGAATACAAGAATACATAGCAGTCCACATATGCACAACCACGGGAGGTGGCAAGGCTCAACATTAAGCGTTTCAACAATTCAACATTAAGCATCTCTTACCTCCTCACCAGGCTCACCTTCAAGCCAACAGGTTGCACAGCACTGCCTGGCCGACTCTGGACTCCTCCCTGGAATACCGGTCGACGCAGTAGAATCTCGTGAAGGTGTGCCCCAAACTCCGCGTAGCAGCCCTGCAGATGTCCAGCAGGGGCACACCAGGTAAGAACGCTGTGGTAGCAGAGATCACTCAGGTCGAATGGGCTCTCGGACGGCCGGGCAACCGTCGGTTTGCCAACCATTGACAGTGCATGATGCAGCCGGAGAGCCATCTGGAAATGGAAGCCTTCGAGAGGGCCTTCCCTTGGTTCACAGGTCCAAAGTTTACAAACAGCTGTGTTGTCTTCCGAAGACTCTTCGTGCGGTCCACGTAGAACTTCAGCGCTCTAGCCACATCCAGCGAGTGCAAAGTCCTCTCAGGGCTCAGTGAGATGGAAGTCCGACGGCACCTTGGGCATGAAGGAGGGGTGCATCCTCAGCACTCCACTCGTCTTGTGGAATGTCAGGTATGGAGGTTTACAGGAGAGGGCCTGGATCTCTCCCACTTGTGTGCGGAGGTGATGGCCACAAGAAACGCTGTCTTCCACGACAGGAACTTCAATGGTGCCGAATGCAGAGGCTCGAATGGCGGCCCCATGAGCCTGGTCAGCACCACGTTGAGCTCCCACGCCGTGGCCGGAGCCTTCACCGGCGGGAACTATCGGAACAGTTCTTTCATGTACTCCTTCACCAGGCGATGAGACCACAGAGATGACCACCCTGGAGTTCTGGTGTAGCGGGAGATATCCGCCAGATGGATCTTGATGGAGGCATGTGCCAGCCCCGCCTTGGCCAGCGATAGCAAATACGGTAGCACTTGAGGGGCCGTAATCCGCAGAGGGTTAATCTTCGGTGCACGGCACCAGAGAACCTCTTCCATTTGTGCCCATAGCACTTGAGAGTCGAGGGCGCCCTGGCCTTTGCAAGCACCTCCTTGCAGTCCGCTGGGATATCGTACCCTCCGAACTCTAGTGCTGCAGGAGCCAGGCCTGCAGGTTCAACGATCCTGGGTCGTGATGGAGGATAGCGCCTCCTTCCCTGGCGAAAAGATCAGCGTCCATCGGAAGTTTGACCGGAGGGGACGCTGACATGTCCAGAAGGTCTGGGAACCAGATCTGCCTCAGCCACGCCGGTGCGACGAGGATCATACTGTATGGGACCGTCTGAGTTGACTGATGAGTTGCAGCAGCAACGGCAACGGGGTGGAATGCATACAGGAACAGGCCGTCCCAGGGGAATGAGAAGGCATCCCCCATACTCCCCGGCTTGGGAAACCTGCTGGCGAACCTGCGCACTTGGCGTTCGTCGCCGTCGTGAATAGGTCGATCTGGGGATTGCCCCATCGTCGGAATAGGAGATCCGCCTGATCCTGTCGAAGTTCCCACTCATGGCACGCAGCTCCCTGCTGAGCGAGTCAGCGATGGTGTTGTTTATTCCTGCCAGATGGAAGGGTACCAGGAACATCCCTTGGGCGACGGCCCAATGCCACAGATCCTGCACTTCATTGGATAGGACTGGGGATCTGGTGCCCCCCTGCTTCCGGATGTAGAACATCGTGGTGGTGTTGTCGGTGAGGAACCTTACCACTTTGACGGGAGGAACGACCGGAGGGCCCAGAACACGGCTCGGGGCTCCAGGACATTGATGTGTAGTGACCTCTCCTCTGGGAGCCAAAGGCCTCTTCTTGCGTGGAGATCGCCGGAGTGTGCTCCCCATCCCTCCAGGGAGGCATCCGTCGTCAGAGCTTCCTGATGTGCCGGGGTCTAGAAGTCAATGCCCGCCGCTAGGTGCGCGTGGGTGCCCCACCACCGGATCGCTTGGTGGAAAGTGAGTTTTTGAAGATGCCCGCCGCTTGCATCCAACGGGCGTCGAGGAAGTCCTGTAGGGGTCACATCCGCAGCCTGCATAGGCGCACAAGGTAGATGGACAAGGACATCATGCCGAGTAGGGACTTGATGGACCTCACCCTGGCCACGTCCATGGTCAACAGCTGTTGTACCATGCCCTGAATGGCCTTCGTCCTTTCCTCCAACGGCGAAGCCAATCGCGCCACTGTGTCAAGCCTGGCTCCCAGGAACAGGGTGACTTGCGGCGGTACCAAGTGGGATTTCGCGAAGTTGATCGAGAATCCCAGATCCGTGAGAAGTTGGACGGTCTTCGCTGTGTGATCGACACCTAGTTCTCTTGACTTTGCTCGGATGAGCCAATCATCCAGGTAGGGGTCCATGGATCCCCTGCAGGCACAGCCGCGCCGCCACTGGTGCTAGGCACTTGGCGAACACGCTGGGCGCTGACTTCAATCCGAAGAGAAGGGCCTTGAACTGATAGTGTCGCCCTTGGACTACAAATCGTAGGAATTTTCGATGTCCTTTCAGGATGGGGATGTGGAAGTAGGAATCCTCCAAGTCCAGCGACGATAGGAAGTCGCCTTCCTCCAGCTGTCCCAGCAGGTGCTGGAGGGTGACCATCCGGAACTTCTGGGACTTGATGTACTTGTTTAGACGACAAAGATCCAGGATGGGACGCCAACCGCCGGTCTTCTTCCGGACAAGGAAGTACTGCGAGTACACTCGGAGCCCTGGAGCCTCTTTGGGACGAGTTCTATGGCTCCCTTTCTTAAATTCACTCGTACCTCCAGAAGTAGTTGTGGGACGTGGTTTTCCTTCCTGGCCACGGGTGGAATACGGGGACACCTCTTTCGGAATTCCAGGGTGTGCCTGCGGGCCAGGGCATCCAGCACCCAACAGTCGGTTGAGATGGACTCCCGCACACTGACGAATTTCGCCAGCCGGCCTCCCACCGGGGTGCTCCGGTGCGGGCCCGACACCATGGCCGGTTCAGTCCTGTTTCGCCACGGCCTTGCCGCCTTGGCGACGACGACAGGATCCGCCTGTCTTGCCACGTCCTCTGTAGGCCTCCTGCGACGATTAGCGGGCCGCTTGGCGGTACGACGAGGAACCGCCGCCGAATCCTTTGGCGGCACCTTGCTTGCCTCCGAAGCTCAGAAAAGACGCCCATCGCTGCTGATGAACACCCAAGGCCCGAGCCGTCTCGTGTGTCCGCTTTGATGGGCTGTAGTGACTCGTCCACTTTCTTGCCGAACAGGTTGTTCCCGTCGAAGGGCATGTCCAGTACCCTGGTCTGCACGTCCTGGTGGAAGTCGGTGGCCTTGAGCCAACCGTGCCGGCGAAGGCAAATGCCGTTGCCCATCTGACGAAAGCCGGTGTCTGAGATGTCCGTGGTCACCGTAATGGTGTGCTCCGACGCCACCTCGCCTTCCTGTAGAATTTCCAGGGCCTCTGCCCTCTTGTTGTCCGGGAGGAAGTCCAGCAGGGGAGCGATCTTGAACCGCAGCTCCCTGTCGTAGGGTGCCACGATCGAGAGGGCGTTGGCCGCTTTAATCGTCGTCGCCGCCGACGAGATGACCCGTCGTCCCATGGCGTCCAGCTTCTTCCCCTCACCGTCCGGTGGGGATGTTGAAGTTGACGCCGTCATCCCTGCCGCTTTCTTCTTGGCTGCCGTGGAGACCCCCGAATCCAGGGACAGCTGTGCCCTGAGACACATAGGGGCGGATTCCGGGACCCGGTTCTTCTTTTCATACTGGTCTCTCCTAGCAGGAGCCGTGGACTGGTTCTTCAGGAGCGCCAGCCCCTCGTCCCAGATGTCATCCAGTAACGGGATTGAGAGGACAGTCTTCCTCTTGGCCTCCCGCCGTTGGTAGAGGAAACCTTCCTTCTTCTGTTCTTTGGGGCAGAGCTGGAAGAGCTCAGATGCCCTGGTGATCATGGCGTGGAAGGAGCCAATTTCGTCGGGGGGGGGGGCAGAGCAGGGGGGAGGCCCGAAGAGGTGGTGAAGGGAGGTCCATTCCATCATCACCAATGTCGTTGTTCATCCACGTTGTTGCCGTCTCCGTTCCAGTCTCATCCCTCGGAGGAGGGGATGGGGGTGAAGGCTGGAAGGGGGAGGAGGATGGACTCGTCTCCGCTTGCTAGGTGGGCTCCCCGACAGACCAGGCCCCGCTGGGTTGTCGGTGGGGGGTAAGGGCATCCTTGTCCTCATCTCCGCGCACAGGCTCTGTATAGCCATCATGATAGTTCCTGAATTGTCCTGAGGTACGAGTACCGGCTGCAATGGGACCGATGGTTGGGGCGCGGGGTCCTCCGCGGCCCTATCTTCCTCATCTGCCCCCCCGTTGCTCTCCTCTTGGCCTCGTCAGGATCATTCCCGTGGGCCCTGGATTCCTCGAACTTCTTGTCCAGGATCTTCTGGACGCTCGCCAACTCATCCTCAGAGGTGGTATCCATGTCCGTTATGGCTTCCGTGTCCCCCTCCCTCTTTCTCCTGCTGGGGGTCCACGGGGGTATTCTCGATAGGCAGAAAAGACTATTCCCTCCTGGGTGGCAGGCAAACTCTAGCCCCTGAAGTCTCCTACACTGGAGAAGCCTCCGTAGGTTTCGCCAGGGCCGCCACAACTCCCTCAATCGAGGCCTTAGCCGCATGAATCAGGGCCTTCACAACCTTTGGTGTGCCTGAGGCCTTCACCCTGGGGGGAGGGTCACCGCCTCGCTCCCCCTCGGCTTTCTCCGTCGGGATCGCCCGGGACTTCTCCCGAAGCTTACCCGGGTTCTCCGATTTCCTCTTCACCGAGCCAGAGCATTGGCTCGTGGTTGATGGTGTTGGTGATAATGCGCCCTGCCTGGCAGTCGAGGAGTCTGACCGCACGGCACTCGCGGTGCTATGCCTTTTGTTTGGCCCCCGTCGCCAGAGCGCCCACAAAGGTCTTAGAAGACCGCTCGGATTTCCTCTTCTCACCTGCTGCTGGGCTCCTCCCCTCCAGCCAGTTGGTGAGTCGAATAAAACGATCCTTCATTGTCTGTTCGGACATGTTCTTACAAAACGCACAGTCCTTATCCACGTGTGATTTGTCATTGTGGAGGCAGTAGAGGCACCGAGAGTGCTCATCCTCTTTAAAGACGTTCTGAAGTCCGCATCCAGGGCAGCTCCTGAACAGCTTGGATCCAACAAGCATCACACTTGCCTTGTCCTGGGCTATGTCCACGCAGGGTAGGCCTCAAGATCTTATGGAATCCTCAGAGAAGTGGAAAACACGATGAAAAGATGCCCTTGAGGGGCGTAGAAAATTCCAAAAACGGGTCCCCGTTAATCGGAAGTGAAGTCGGTGGAGCTTGAGGCTCGATTGACCGAAAATAAGAGTAAACTCTTTGAAAAAAATGCAAAATGCAGTAAAAGCTCGAGAGCTACAGCACGAGGACACCCAACACTTGAACGTGCGGTAAAAATCTGCAGATGGCTGCCAGAGGAGGGGCTTAGGTAGAGGGCAGTCATTGGCTGGGGGCAGTATGACCCAGAGACCAGTGATTGGTTACTAGTAGAAAGACAGTTCAGAAACGAAACTGAAACTGATTTTATCTTTACCGAGGATTCCCAGCCTGACGACGGGGAATATTCATGAGCATGTGAATCCATGCCAGACCCCATGCTGGAGAATATCAAAATCTAAAATACAATCTAATCCTAATCATGTTTTCATCAATAGATTTTGTAAACAAGGACCAGCACTGAAGTGCTGCAAGAAAGGTTTGAGATTTCACCACAGACCATCACAAAATAAGACACACTGATATGCATCAGGCAACAATCATTTGTGTGTGTGAGTACGTGTACACACACACACCCCTTTGAACCCTATGTTTACCAATGGCTCAAAAATGTTTACTCCATTAATTATCGGGTTAGTAATGTGCTGCAAGCATGTTACACTCAGAACAGAGTCCCAATTGCACTGCTCCAAAAACATTTCCCTGAATAAGGGGAGTAGGGAGTCTGTTGCTGTCTTCTGCCCCTTTTCCTGCATCTTTCATACTGTGCCTCTGCCCAGAAATTGGTTCTGTGTTGCAGCCATGTTGCCAGCAGGCAAGAGGAAGGGCATGACTAGTTTGCGAGCGGTGGTTGGATAATGTAATGGTGGAGTAAGGAGAGTATGGGCAAGAACAGGGGTGGGGGAGGGATCAGTGTTAGTGACAATGGATAGGCTTATGGCGGGTGACTCCATATTGGGTTTCTGCTTATGTCTGCAGTTGGAAAGGGAAGGGGCGTGGGGGAGCAGGGTCATATGCCAATGCACAATCTTGTGTCTGAACCTTTTGTTTCTGCAGTGGTGTTAAAACAAACAGTATATTTAGCCAGCACCCTCCTGTGCATAAGGGTGACAGACAAAAGTGGTGCATATTTCCCATCAGATGCAAAGTAGTCAGTGATTGGTTCTTCGAACAGGAACACCACACTCAAATGCACACAATTTTGAGACTTGGGCTTCAACAAAGCGCTCATTGCTATTGTACTGCTCAGCAGATTCTGTCTCGCACAGAGACACTAAAACAGTGGCCTTCAACAGGAGTGACGGACACACAGCCCAGAGATACCATGCATACATTTAATCCAACCATATTTTTAAATCTTGTCAAAGAGAAAGACATAAAAGATACTCACATCCTTCATTTTGGTTATCTTTGTTTGAATTGTAGACCTGAAAGAAAGAGCAGACCTTTTTTCAATGAACAGAACATCCTCATTTCCTCTGCTATCAAGGCGTACAATAGTTTTCAAAAACTGATTAGCAGAGTTTGCTAATGAAAATATTTTTGATTAGCAAATAGACTCAATTGAATAGCAATTTCGTACTAATATTGATAATGTCACCAGAAGTTATTTGCAAGCAAGACATGAAATGGGAAACAATCCAGCAGTTGTGCATGTCGCTGAAATAAGACATTAGTGAAAGGAGCCAGGCCTAAGAGAAAAGCACTTGACCAATAGCAACGGAGGACAACACATTTAAAATGCCATTCCTGTAAAATGGTGCATGTCACTACAAATCCACTTTATTTTGCACACTGCTGCCACCCAGAGGCCAGCCATGCACAGTGAAACTTTTATTTGATATTTACTGCAAAGTAAATGTTAAATGTTTAAAACATCTCTTGTAAATGCTACTCGCCTTTCATAAAACTACTCGACTTTGCGAGCCATAGATGGGTGTCTGTAAAATGTAAAACGTTAGCTGCATGAATGGGCACAAATAGATATGAGAACTCTGACAACTGTTTGGTCAACTGTCTCCTGCAGGTGGTAATATATAATACAACCATAATCATAAACCAAAGTGAGCTCTGGAGGCTAACTACAGTGTTTAGTAGTGCGGTAGATCTGTAGATATACAGACTGGATGGAACTATTGATCACTACTTTGCGTAAACATCTAGTTCGCTTTGTGCATTCATTATGCAAGAGGAGGGAAAGAGAATAAACAGAGTGGATTGAGAAGCAGGCAGAGAACTGGACAGACTAGATGGAATATTATAGTTTGTGGTCATCTCACTTTCAGGATACCTTGCATAAAGCAACAGGATAATATAGAATGTCAAGGAGTATGGGTTGAGCACCAGTTGCAAGATGAATGCAACCTGCAGGTTACAGAGCTAGGTTTGCCATCAAAAGCATTTGATCATATGATCATGTACATTTTCAAAAGTGTTAACTCATCAATATAATGCATATTATGCAACAAAATGAAATATAGTTGACACTATGAAATTTAGATACACTAACCTAAACTGTAAAGCATTGAGATGATGCAGTGTTTGCAGTATCAATTCTGTAATTATGCATTATGTAACAACTTACATTTTAGGAATGGAATTGCATGACTGTATTAAAAAAAAAAAAAAAAGTTGGCACAGATTGGTCTTTGCCAGATAGGATATAGAACGCTTAATAAAAGGATCATCCCGGTTACTTCAGGTTTGCAATTATTTGAAAAAGATAGTCTTGCCTAGCACTCCCACACATGCCTTTGGCACTTAAGAGTGGAGGAGATAATTACTGCTGCACTTTCTCACCATTAGCAATTGAAGTGAACAGAGAAAAGAGGGTGAGGAGAGCATCAAGGGCAAGAGAGGAATGCAGGGCAAAATGTACTTTCATTAAAGAGGGCAACTTAAATAGCTAACTTTGCTACTCAAGTGTCCATTTGATTAGCAAACCTACAGAATTGCATAGCAAATTGCTATGCGACACTGCTTATTTTATGCCTTGGATATATCTTGCTTGTAATGCATAAAAGGCTCCTTTTTCACCATAAGGTAAAAGGAAGACTGGACTATTTTTTATTTTGCATAATCATGTAATTTTATAAATAGGTGACCAGAATTCAAAAGCCATAAGACCACAGGGTTCAGACATTATGGAATACGTACAAAAGAATTGTGCTGATAAATGCCATGTCACAAAGCCCAGTGGAATCCAGAAAGTCTAGTCTATTTCAAAAGGTTTTATTCTGGACTATTTAAAAATGTTAGACAACACAAACATAAGGGATTAGAATGGTTGAGTAAAGGGAAGTCTTCCTGCTTCAGAATGATTTTCACCAAAAAAAAAGTATCTCCGGGTATCTCGCTGGTCTCACACACATTCATTTAGGCATAACTCTGCTTCATTGGATGATGTTTTGGTCCCTGATGCGTCCCAACGGTGTCCAGTCATTTGGTCGACTGAAAACGGGTCGAATGACATTTGGTTGACGCAATTTGGTCGAAAACCAAATGGTCGAATTTTTTTTTATTTATATATTTATTTTTCGGGTTTTCGTTTTGTAAAAAAAGGGGTTTTTAGAGAAAAAAAGGGGGTTGGGGGGACCCCCCCCAAAAAAATGAAAAAAAGGGGTGAAAATAAAAAAATAAAAAAATTCGACCATTTGGTTTTCGACCAAATTGGTTCGACCATTTGTCTGGTCGACCAATTTTTTTCGACCAAATGTCTGGTAACCGTCCCAACCTGTGGTCATAGGATAGCTATTTCCCTCCGGTAGAACAAGCACTTGTGTTGAAGTTCCAAGCTGTTGGAACAAACTCCCAGGTATGCCAGAGGGGCACTAGGAGTTTGTGGACTCTCAGAAAGCCCAACACCTTCCACAGGACAAATGGAGGACTCAGTCAACGGAAAGTTCAAACTGCGGTTTATTACAAACAAAGCCAACAGGGATCAGCACAGGGACAGAAGAAATCAGTGAACATCTCAACGTCTCCTGGTTCGGTGGCCAGTTTTGTACCCTGATTATGTCAGAGTGGCGTCACAACCTGGGCCCTTCTCCAGAAAGCCGATCTGACCACTGGATTGGGTACTGAGTAATATGCCACCTATAGCGGACACTATACATGTAAGTGTACTGGCCCTCGCATGTCAGGCCTGGTCCATCCCCAAGTCACTATATATAACAATGTTGCAGTGTCTGGGTCTTGGTATTGGTTCTTACCCTTTGCTACCCACCCAAAGGATACTAAACTGTGACTGGCTAGAGCCGACGTCCCCAGGCCTGGGATCCGCAAAGGTTCTCAGCTCTTGGTGTACATTTTCAAGGCAACAAGAATGACTATGTGTCTGCATTGTAACTTGTGTGTATCACCTTAGTCTATGAGAGTGCTCTCTTGCTCGGTGCAACACTTGTCTCACATTGTAGCATCTATATTGTGAGCTTCTGTCTGGTAACGTGAGATCGGCTCCCTCTACCAACGGAGGTTGCTGTCCATTGTCTGTGTCAGCCGCGTCATGTGTTCTGAGACCATGATTTTGAGCTAAGAGTTATTACTCGTATTTACTGCGGCTGGTGCTTTTGTCGGTCAAGGAATGGAAAGTCATCCGTATCTGGTGGCCTTGGCAGCAGGTCCTGTCTCACATGTATTGCTCTCGTCCAGCCTGAATTCAGCTAAGCTCGATCCTCGCTGAGAGGCCTGTAGCCTGCTGTAGTTTTCCTGAGCCATAATGCGGCTTCTAAAATGTTTATGCTATTCTATATTCTCCATTGGTTAGTCACACTTGGTTCTGTCAGGTCCCATAGGTGCTCCTGCAGTTCCATAAGGTTATTTGCATGTAAGCATCTAAGCAGGACACTGTAGGTTTTTCTTTCCTGGATTAGTGCCAGGGGACCTATTCTTTCCTTCACCACCTTAATCTCGTCACTCTGTCTTTTTCTCCACAATATGGTGCCCTGCTTACCACTTCACACCCCGGGATATATTGCCCTGCTCACTAGTCTGCACCCAGGGAGAGTCTGCATTAGTCTGCTTCCTGTTCAAGGCACCTTCTACTTCTTTTCGAGGCCGATGCCCTTGTCCTGCTCTGCCCTCCCTTTGGTCAAAGTCTTCGTCTTCACCTCCTTTCTGGGTTTAACAATCAGTTCTTCCACGTCAGGACTTAAAGCGAGCCCAGTACTCACCTTCTTCTATTGGGGTGTTACAATCAGTTCTTCTACTCCACGTCGAACAACCAGCCCAGCAGTCTTCTTCTCCTCTCTGGGTCTTATAATCTGGTCTTCCACTCAATGTCTTACAGCCACCCCAGCAACTTTTCTCTATGCTACAGCAATGTTCTTCCTCTTTAAAACCATAGCTCGAATTCTCTATACCACACAACTCACTTCTACTCTTGTCATGTCATGGAAACGTATGGAGTATTTGGACCGACTAGTGTGAGGGGTCAGTAATGTGAGGCAGACAACTGTTTCATGATTTATCAACATATACTGTTTTATTAAAGAAAATACGTTCAAAATGCCTCACTAACCCTACTCTGCTGAGGATTTTCCTGCCTAAGCCAAGCTAAGGGGAAACAATCGAACACATGATCACTGGCCCTCACACTAGCAACAAATACATAAAGAAAATATATGGAAAAACAACATGACATGAACAACATTTACAGTCTCTGAATAATCTTCTATGGTCCTGGGTGATTTTCCTTCCCCAGGATTCAAGATCAGTTCTATTAGTATTCAAAAAAAGAAAGAAATGTGTCAAATCCTTGATCTTTCTTCTGCCTTTGATATGGTCAACCATGCCATCCTGCTCAATAGCCTCTGTGAAAACCTGGGTATCACTGATCAGGCCCTGGCCTGGCTGAGAGGGTCGGTCAATGAGAACGGAGGTCCGTTCTCACTGATCGACCCTCTCAGGGCCAACTGGGGCCTTTCCTCTCTTCTATCTCTCTCTCTACCTGTGGTGTTCCCCAGGGGTCTAACCTTTCTCCCTGGCTGTGCAACCAATACCTGGCACCTCTTGCCCACTGCATTGCTGTTCTCTGCTCCAATTTTCAGTATTATGCGGATGACACCCAGCTCTCTTTCAGGCTCCCCTGAGCAGCCTCTTCTGCTTCCCTCATTCCAGATTGTCTGGCCGCAATTTGGGAATGTTGTGCCGCCATGATCTGTGCCTTAATGCCAGTAATAATGAGACCCTCCTCGTCGGAACACCAGCTCCCCTCCTTTCCCCTCTCTCTCTGGCCGCCCACTCTGGGCCCTCTTCCTACTCCTACCTGTGAGGCTAAGAACCTTGGGGTCATCTTCGACTGCACCCTCTCCTTACATCTCTGAAGTCTCTAGAAAGTCAAACCATCAGCTGCACCTCCTCAGAGGTATTGTTCCTTTTTCTCACTTTCCCCCAGAAACTCACTGTCTCCCAAGCTCTGGTCCTCTCTAGACTGGACTACTGCAACAGCCTCTTTCTAAATATTCCTGCCTCTACTCTCCAACCCCTACAATGGATCCAGAACAGGACTGTAACACTTGCCCTCAGCCTCAAGAGCAGGTATCGTATCTCTCCAGCTCTGAAATCTCTTTATTGGCTCCTACTGGTAGCAAAGATTAAGTTCAAGACCCTCTGTATCGTCCACAGGGCTTTCTGGGGCCTGAGACCGCACTACCTCCAACTTTCTCTTCATAACCATCTCCCTTCTCGAGCTCACCGCTCATCCACCGCCAACTCTCTGAGGGTCAGTCGCTTTTTCCAAGCAGATAGTTGGTGGGCAGATCTCTATTTTCAGCAGGGCCACCCTTTGGAACAGCCTCCCTGCTTCTCTCAAACTTGAACAGAACCATCTCCGGTTCTGGAAGCAACTCAAGATCTTCCTCTTCGCTTCCACTTTCTCTCTTCCTCTCCCCTGCTGATGTCTGGACTGCTCCACACACTGGTCACCTGGCTACCCTCTGAACTTGGGCCCAGCCTCCTGCATGTCCAGTTGCACTTTGTACTGCCTCCTGGTTTCCCCGGCACTTGTGGTCTGTACCTGCAACACTACAGTCCCTTCTCTCTGCACTTATGAGCCACCCATTGGCTGCACCTTTTGAGTTACCTGCACTGAGCCACCCACTGGCTGCACTTTTTGAGTCACCTGCACTTCTCCCCCACCGCCCCTCGGCACTTCTCCCCTTCTACTTCCCTGACTTGCGTGATCTGAATGACACAGGGCCTAGTAAGATCGTTGTTTTGTCCTCCCTCTGTTTCCCCCGCCTTGTCTTGTCGCGCCTAGAAACACTTGTGTACCGGCGTGTTATAAATGCCATATCAGATCATAAATCAGTTCTTGATATTTCAAAGTCAAGGTAAAAGTTTGTTAACCAAAGTTCCAATTAAAGCAAATCTCTTCTGCTTGGTGACATATCCACTTTACACTTCCATCAAATAGCACCAATGGTAATCCCAGCCACAATGCTTTGTCGCATCCTAAAGAAGACTTGCCACAGTTCAAAAGAAATACAATATTTACCACTATCAGTGATACACAGTTCTTGGTTAACAGTTACCATTTTCTTGGTAACAGTTTTAGCTGCTTCCACTTCAACAACTTCACATCATCGTGATACAATATGAGAACAGTCACCTTTGTCTCACAGTACTCCACTTCGTTTAGGCTACTACAATGTTGCATCTACAGACACTTGGATATACCACTACAGCTTCAGTACTTTGGGCCACTAGGAGACTTCTTCGGTGATTTGTACTTCTAGACAAGCTTCAACAAGATATACTTCATAGTACTTCAACAACTTCAACTAGGTAAGGCACTCTTCCTTTGAATAACACTCTTCAAAAGGGCATGTCTTTGCCTCTCTTGTCTGTCTGCCACAATAACAACCTGGGGTTGCCTTTAAGACTCACTTCTCTCTGTCTTCAACAGTCTCTGGCACTACAGGTTGTGTCAACTTCATAATAGTATTTACAAGCAGCCAGTTTCCTTTCCCCAACTTTACCTGCTCCTTTCTGCCAGTTATAGGTCCAAATGATTACCCAGAAGCCTTGGTGCCACCCTCTTCACTTCAGGTAATGCTTGTACAGTTGTATCCTAGGCCAAGGTACTGTTATCAACTTCATAGTACAGTTAGATTGCTTCTTAACTTTTAGAAAGGCTAGTTTCACTGTAAACATAGGGAGCCTATTGGCTTGGGCAAGGATTGTTCGCTTCTTAACAATGGAAGGTATTCCGGATTAAGATAAAGAATAGAATTGAGTCTTTCTAGAGAAATCTCAATTAGGAACACACAGCTACTTCTTGATATAGTTTTAAAGGTTTAAACATTGGTATATAATTGCATTCCTGTGTTTAAGTGAAGGATAGAGTTCGGTCCTCCTTTGGGAATCACAATTAGGCACATGTGACCACTATTTAATCTATTTTTCACAAGTTAAAGGTCGTAACACTTGTATTGTCAAGATTAGGTATTCGGTAATGGTTTTAGCATTGTTCCCGCTCCTTAATTAGGGACACACAACCACTCCTTCAAGCAGTAATAGTCTCTCAATGATCGAAAAAAGGGTTTAAGCAACTTTACCTACTCACGCAAGCAAAATGCCTTTCACTTTATACGCAAGTGCTACATTTCCATTGTTCCGGGTATTTCAGCTGCAACAAACAACTTTTACTCACTTTAATTCTTATATGAGTGAACAGGGAACTGGATACTGTTCCTGGCAATGCTCGCACAAGGTGTTAGAATGCTGTGCTTCACTCACCAGCTTCTAGTACACTTGCTCTGTGAGCCGCAATGCTTGCCCGACTACTGCCATAACTTCTACTACTTCTGGCTCGCTGGGGACCCACCAAACCGTCTTCTGTAAAGGTGTGTCTGGTCCGGCCAAATATTTTGGTGCAGCCTTTTCTTTTAATTGAGAATGCAGGGGATGCTGTCTCCATGTGCTGGAAGATGTGAGGAAGCCATACGTTCTCTCCTGCTAAATATTCCTGGTAGTGAGGAAGGAAGTGGGACACTGTGTGTCAATTAACTGTACGGGTGTGGAATGGGCTTCCTACTGCCATTCTGGATATCAAATGGTAGAGTGGTCTGTGTGTGTTTTCCCCAAGACTGCTCCCTTTAAGGGGTGGTAAAACTTCAAGTGGGTAACCCCAGTCCTTCCCATTATCTTCCTGAGACCAAATATATACAGAAGTTTTGCTAGTGCAGTCCAGGTGTCTTCTGTTGGTAAAGGGGGGTTATGGGTGATGTAGTGCCTTTGTTGTATATGTTAACATGTTTCGGCCATCTGGGCTAGGGAGGAGTTTTACAGCCTTCTTACTGGCTTAGGTGACCCGAATGGTTCTTCTGTATGTTCCGTTCCCCTCCCAATCCAAATTTCCGTGTTCAAGAGGGGAATTATGGCACATGCAGGTTTTTCTGGTTTATCCCAAAGGAACTAGTATATGACTGCAGATTTACTGCAGACATATGCTTTTGTGGACTTGGGGATAATAAACCCAGGTCAATGTGGCAAAGTCAATGCGGTCACATCACCACACCCATGCAGGCTGCCCAAATATATGCCAATATCACCATCCAAGTGCATACTCCTGTTGGCTTTAAAAGTGCAAAATGCCAGGCCACAGTAAGAAACTATGTCCAGGTTGGCTGCACCAATGTAGTATAGCCAGGTAATATCACTTATCATTTTTGCTTTACACTTGATGTTTACTAATAAATGTCATGTCACAGCAAGAAAACATCCAGACTGGCTGCACAAATGTACGTCAGCCCAGCCACGTAATACTACTCTTCATGTTGGTATCACTGTTGATGGCTAGTAAACAATGTCATGCAAAACAGTAAAGAAATACATTCAGACTGGTCCACCAATGTGGGCCAGTGGCAGGTAAGAACACTCATCGTGCTGCTTTTCCCTTTTATGCTGAAGTAAAACAAATGCCATGCCATAGTAGGAAAACATCCCCACCCTTAAAGAGTCCTCCTCCCAAAACCTGCAGAAACAGATCAGCATTCACAGAGCATCATTCATTCTTCAGTCACTCTCACATTCACATACACGCATACTCCCATTAGCATTCATACAGCATTCTTTTTTCCATTCACATTCACATTCATACATAAATATCAGCATTCATACCGCAGTCATTCTTCATTCACCTGGGCATCCATACAGCCTTCATATTTCTCAATCAAATGCACATCAAAAACAATATACACTCTGTCATTCACCCACGCACTTACAAACACAAACCCAAGCATACATGCACACACATACCTGTTTTATTGTCTTACCTGCAGCCCAGCTTCATATTGTGGCAGACTTAGCCATGCATTGTCGGGTACAATGAAGGCCCTCTTGCTCCCGTGTGCCATAGAACAGGAATCAGGAAGCAGAGAGGGCTTCCTGGTTCCTTCATATGCGTGGTGCAGCCCGAGAGCCCCATCACGCGGCCCCTCGGCTCTGGATGTGCGGTGGAGGTGCCAGGGAGCCCCTCTTAGACATTTAGCCTTGCAGTACCTGCATCCCCATTAGGCCATGTAAGGGTGTGCAAGCAAAACGCACTGGCCTTGCATGTACCAGTAGGCATGCGCGCAGGGTAACTACTGAACAGTCAAAGGGAAACTGCATTTCCCATTGGCAATCTAGTTAAAGCCAGCCCAGGAGCACTCCACCAGATGCCTGTGTCAGCTGGGGGAGTGGAGCACTCAGTATTTTGAATGGGCTTGTTAAGCTCGTCTTAAACAGGTGGTGGGTCTACACCCTGTCATCCATTATGGACGAGCAGCCCCCGAGTTATGCGTTGGTAAAATGACATCAGGGCTGAGCCCTAAAGCAGAGCGTTTACCCTCCTCCTGGTCTGTCTCGTTCAAAGGAAATGTTCTCTTTCCTCTACATGAGATTGACCATTCACTGGCCGGACCTCACTGCATTCCAGAGATCTCCAGCTTCCCTCTGTATTGTTCAGGAGTTAAGCATACTAAGGCATGGGTGTGGAGCCTCTGCCATTCTCTTAGCCTCATCAGCTTCTCTTTGCCTTTCTCATCGTTCGGCAAATCCTTCTCAAGATCAGGAGGGAGGGTGTGCTTGTTCTGTCAGTGGCTCCCTAGTTATGCAGCAAAACCAGGCTCCCCTGGTTACTTCAGCTGGCCTTTCCTTCGATTTGATTCCTTCCAAAAACTCCTAACCAGCTGACGTGGCTGGCCCTCCTCTACCGTCCCTTCACATGCTCTAGGCTCTAGCTATTAGCATGGCTGCCGAAAGCAAAGGTTTAGTCCATAAGGACATTTAAAAAAAACCTGGTTTGGGGAATTCAACACTCTAGGCTACCAGCCACATTGAAGTTGTATAATCGCCATTGGGCATCTTTCCCTGCTTCGCAACCCTACCACAAGTACTGTGAACCTTTGAGTATCAGCACATTTTTTACACAATGGTTTGCAGTTGGGCTTAGCGGTGTCCTCAAAGAGGGTTTCACGTGTGGCTATTAAAGCCTTAGGGTTCCTTAGATGGCATTGAGAAGGGTGAACCATATGTATCTCGTCTGTTATGAAGCTTCTCATCCTTCATGTCATCCCACCCGGTTCGAGACTTCCTCCTAGTTTTGCATGTTTCTGTCTTTAAAGGTAATTTTCTTTTGGCCTGGCAACTGGGAGAGTTGGGTGTCCTTATTGATGCCAAGCCATAGCACTGATTTTTGCCTGAGGGTCTGGAGTTTCACACTTCTCTTTCCTTGATTCCGAAGGTCCTGCCTTTCTTTTACTTGTCCCAGGAACTGTAAAATAATGTGGTACCTGAAGTAACACCCAGACCATCAGGTAAGTTATCAGTAGGTTTATTAGTAAGTAAATGCCAGGAAGACACCGGCACGTCCCTTCATACCAGCTTAGATCTCCAACTGTAACTGTTAGAACAGTACTTCAGAACATAACACCTCAGCACTCCACACTCACTGACATCACCACATTCCATCATCAGTGATGTCACCCACACTCAGACACAATACAACACTTCTACCTCCTTACATTTCTTGAACAAGAAGGATCTTCCAACTAAAACTTTCACCCAAAACAAAACCCACAAGTAGGTGTGACCAGCACGTAAATGCACCAACGAAACAGACTCCTCAAAAGCTGACCACCAAGAGCTTGCTCACAACCCCAACACCATACATTAAATGACAAGATGCCAACCAAACTGAAACCAACACTAACGGATACTGCTCCTCAAATAGCACTAAAACCACGGCACAACCATAACCTACGTGGCACCCCAAGAATATGCACCCTAACTGTGCCTAACAAATGGACAACAAAGAACCATAACCATGCCAGAAACTCCATACAAACTACACTGAAGAATCCTTCCAACTCCGCTCCATCTCCAAAAAACACAACAATGAGGAACCCAACGAAGTAGAATAAGAGCTAACTCCTCCCTTAAAACCTGAACTGGACGACACACGAGGAACAAAAACAATAAACTACGCACTCCACCTGTTTGAAGCTGCCCCTTGAAACCTAGAGCATGCCACGCTCCAGCGTTCACACCACAGTACACCAACACTACAACTCTGGACCCCCAGTCCTTGCCAAACAGATATGGGAACAACTAGCAGATATGGGATCCTTGCCATAACCCAGCTTCCATAACCTACAGTACCAAGAATGCAACCAAAACACCATACACCATCTCCTCTGGGCCCCTAGCCCCTGCCAGACCGTCACCGCGGAATACTACCTCCCAAAATGTAGGGCCTCCATACCCTAAAACAGATCGTAAAGAAATTCCTTAACCCACACGACACAGCCTTCACACAGAAGACAGAGAACAGAATACAGATATGACTTGCATAACAACATTGTTTTATAAATATTACTGCACCACGAAAGTTCCTGTTCTCTTGTGTAAATGTCAGAACAAATACCTGTGCAATACACCAGAATTGCACTAAACCCATGAGACCACCCACCCGCGAGTCCAGGCCAGAAGACCATTAGGCCCCACCGACAAAAGAAAATCATATTAGCAATACTCCACACTCACTGACATCACCACATTCCACCATCAGTGATGTCACCCGCACTCAGAGACACACTACATCAAACTGATTCGTCCCACTGTAGCTTTATTTATTTATTTCTTTTTGGATTTGTAGAGCGCACTAGAGCCCACGGGCATCGAGGCGCTAATGAACTTCACTGGGCTCCTCTGGCCTTCAGATCACATGTTGGCAGGGCAGACTGACTATACGTAAACCGGGCTACAGGTTTCGCTCGTCTGGCTTTCTCATGTATGTCTTTGGTCCAGGATGCAAAGGCAAACAGTAGTCTATGGCTCCTTTGAGTAAAAAAGGTGAAGCAGTCCATTGTTATTGCTTAGTGCTCTGCCAAAAGGGATTCAGGGTCCTTCTACTAGAGAAGCAGATGACTCTTAAGCCAAAACAGGGTGGGTATCCATGCCGGAGAACTGTCCTGCCAGCACATCAGTTTTCCTTTCTCCATTTATTAAGCATGAGAGACTTCTTGTTGTAGCTTCTGACTTGGCAAATGTCGGCACAGCCCTGTTGGAATCTGCTGTGTAATGGCTGGTGTTCTGTTATTAGCAAAACAGAAGTGTTTCAGCAGTTGCTTTTTCTGTATCTGTGTACTGGCACTGTCAGGATGCTTAGTACATCTAGGACGGGGACAAGGAAGAGGGAAGAAGGAGTAAAGTCCTGGGTACTTACCGGTAATCTTCATTACTCTGCATCCCGCTATTTCTTGTGGCAGTCCCCTTCTTCTCATCTCTCTCCTACCAGTGCCAATCTTTTTGCTCTAGTATATGCCTGGCGTGCAGCAGAAACCTTGGGGTTGGATTGACCTATCTGTACCTCCCCGGGGCAGGAGTCCCTTACAGGGGCAAACTTTTTTTTGATTGAACATTTTGCCTAGTAGCAGTGGTCGAAGCGGGTGGAAACTAGAGAGTACTATGTTCTTCTACTTTTCCAAAAACGAAGCCATCGTTACCTTACCTTTTTTCTTATTAAGGACCATTCCTGGACGGTGGTGAGTGAAGAGCACTTATTTCTTCCCAGCCTCCTACAAGGATTCAAACCTGTGCCCTGCACGTAAGGGAGCGGTGTTTTAGCTCGCTGCTCTATCTTGCTGACTGCTTTGCTTCGGTTTGGGAGATGGAGCCCAATCCAAAGCCGCCATACAACACTGCACCCCGGAGATAAGCGCTGGAAGACCAACTTCCTAGCTCGGGAGATCTATGCTCCATTTTGTCTTTTGCGTTTAAGCACGATTAATGTTAGATTGCTGGACAGCTGCGTTGGGGTGGCTGCGGACTTTGGCATGTCCCTTAATTGGTGTGAAGGGTGGGTGATTAGAAAGGTACATAACGGTGCATAAAGGGGGGAATAATCCCTACCAGTAGGTGACTGTATAATTTATTTTCTTTTACTGTGTTCCATTCAGTCTTGATAATACAGTTGTAAAACGCAGACTGGGGGAGGCGGGTTAGGAGGGGTTTTGTTCACACAAAGATGGTCGGGAGAGAAACAGCTTCACCACTTTTTATGTACACTTCGAGCACTGCTTAGCAGAAGAGATCTCCCGGGTCTGAGTCCTTCATAGCGTCAGAACCGGGATAAGGAAGCTTAGACTCGGAGTATGATGATTACCACCGGTAAGGTATGGGAGCATTTGGCACTGTGCTTCCCTAGCAGCTGGTTAACATCAACAAAAAACAAAGGCAGAGCAGCTGGCAAAGTAAGCTGTGTGCAGTTCTGGAGCAGGGTGCAGAAGTAACTTGGCATAGAACGAGATTTAAGAGTTTTAGACACTGTCATGGAGCCAGTAAGGCAGAACTCAGCAAATCTAAGATGCTGTAGGAAGGTTTCGCTTACTGAGGTTACCTGAACCCTTGAGGTGTGCAGGTTGTACTCCAATCAGAGAGGAGACTGCCATGTTTCAGTTAGCATGTGTGGCGGGCAATTAATGTAAAAAAATAAAAATAAAGAAATAATGATCGGCCACAAAATTATGGCCTCAGGAGAAACAGAGTTATAAGTTGGGGAAGAGTAATTATCCTAAGATATAGTTGCCCATCCCACGGCCTATACGGCTATTAGAACAGTGGTACTAGCAATACATGTTTTGGAGGTGAAGTTAAAATGTTGCTTTAATAGTATGTGAATGAAATAGACTAATTGAGTTTTTAAATATGTTTAAATTGTGTCGTTTTTAAATAAGGTTGTCTTCATAAGTTAAGCATTTAAATTGCAATTTTGGTTACTCTGGGGGGAGGGGGAGTTCAAAATGTGCACGCCTTAGGTGGCATTTAAAAGAAAAGATAGATCTATAAGAAAGTGAAAGCATTTTCTTATGTTTCAACTTTCTCTTTGGTTTGTTAAATTGGATGGTGTAGCAACACAATCTCCTCAGAAAGAGGGTGTCTTGTTGAAAAAAATCTTGCATCAAAATTGCATTGTGGTTTCTCGGTTTACTTTCAAAGGCAGACTGTTCAGAATGCAGTCAATGCCGGTAGATATTGACTGCACTCTGGACGTTCTGATTGGCTATGGGGAGGTTAATAATGATCGCTGTGTGCCGATAGATGTTATAACTCAGCTCAAAGGTACTCAATTATAAAAACATCAGATGGAGGAGGAGCTGAATCAGCTCTGCTGTTCCTGTGGGGCACACACGTATATTATATGAAGTGAGCCCTTATCTCGCCTTACAATCTTGGCAGGATGCAGGTCACTGAGGTCGAGTAACAATGGGTTTCATGGCGAAATGCACACCCGAGTGGCTTGCTTAGCTCCACAGTCCAACCCGAGCTAGAAAAAGCTCCAGGTCTAGCCTCCTGCCTCCCCACCTCAACACCACAAGACCCATACTGAGCATCCTGCTTTCTTACCCCACAAAACATGAAACCCATACTTACCATCCAAATTGTAGCAGGTAAGGTAAGGTGGGATAAAATGAAATACCCATGTTCATCACTATAGATAGGATAGGAGGTGAAGCCAGGATTTGAACCCAGTCTGCCCTTTTTACCACTGTGTAGAAATCAAGACCCGGACCGGGGTTGGGTTGCTGAAATTATACTTTATTCAGGTGATTTTAAACTAATGAAAATATAATCCATGAACTCCTTGAGAGTTACTCCACTCTTAGGCAGTCTTCCATGTACAGGATTTAAACCCTCCTAGGTCTCCTTGTTGTCCGGATAGGCCCACCAGTTGTTCCTTCTCTCCTCGTCCTCTTCGTACGACTAGGAAAACCAACAACAAACGCTGGATTAGTTCCCGGGCTTTTATATGATGTGAGTGACTTGCTTCCCCCCCAATGGAAAGCTTCCCTGTCAATCAGACTTCTCATTGGCTGGTATTGCCATGTCCCGCCTCCTTTAAAGGCTGCCGTGGTTTCCCAGAGTGGCTGATTCTGCTGCCTGCCAGAAGAGTCCCGCTCCCAGGCAACTCCATCCCGTGAGTCCCTCCCCCCTTTTGAAGTCTCTCCCTCTCGCCATGTGTGTTTGTGTCTGTGGCTGTTCCAGAGCGGACCGCCCCGCCGAGCAAGCCGTCTCTCCCTTCTCTCCCTTCCTGGTGGGGAGAGACGTTCGGCGGGCCGTGTGGGCCGGCTTTCCGTGACTGCCCGTGTTTCCCGCGGGTTCGCCGTCACCAACCCGTCTCCCGGGCTGCAAGCCGCGGCGTTACCCTTGGCGGGTTCAGGTAAGGCTGGGCGGGAGGGGGCCGCTCTTTTCATGTCGCGGCCCGTTGCCGCGATCCTGTAGAGTCCCGGGGTGAACGGGTGGGACGGGGCTGCGTTTTCTGTTTCGCGGCCCATTGCCGCGATCCCGCGGAGTCCCGCTACCCCTCCCGGCACCCCCTCCACTCCGGGCTCCTCCTCACACACTGATAACATATTTTCTGCTCAGGCTGATACAATATGTTTGGGCAATCTCTGATAAATAGTTCAAATAATTCTCTGATTAACAGAGGTGACGTCACAAGTACATAGATCACATTATAAATTCAAGTGAAAAAAATATAAATCCTCATGGTCAGCCAAAAGATAACTAGTGTAGCTTTGCTTTACCTCAGCCTGAATGGGAAACTAGGTACCAGAAAATAATACTGCATCAGCCTTAAAGTTCTCTTCTGTGTTTTGCAACTACACTTTCAAGACTTGAAATACAAGAATAGAAAAATCTTTGGGACATGGTCAACTGCTTGTAATCAGCATATGGCAAGGATTGCAGCTTGTTATGCAAAATGTGGACATTTGGTGAAATAATGATTTGGTTACAACTGCCCCATTGGTACAACATTTCAGAGAACAAGCACATTCAGAAGATGTGAGAAGATGGTCTGTAATAAAAAAGATCAAACACTGCCTCTTTAAATACCTTCCTATTCGAGCTCTTTGCTCCTCCACCGCCAACTCCCTCTCAGGGTCAGTCGCTTCTCCAAGTGACGAGTTGGGGGTAGATCTCTTTCTTCAGCTGGGGCCTCCCTCTGGACCTGCCTCTCTGAAACTTGAGAAGAACCATCTTTGGTTCCAGAAGCACCTCAAAACCTTCCTCTTCGCTTCTGCCTTCACTCTTCCTCTCCCCTGCTGATCTGTCTGCTTCAGCATCGGGAACCTGGTTACCCTCCGATTTCGGGCCCAGATCCCTGCCCACCCAGCCACACACCCACACTGCCTCCTGGCAACCTTTGCACGTGGGTCTGTATCTGTAACATTACAGTCCCCCTACCTGCACTTATTAGACACCCCTTGTCTGTGCTTAACCTTGCACTTGCCACCTGCTGGCTGCACTACCAGTTGTTTTATCCCGTGTTCAGCACTTTCCAATCCTCTCCTCCCCCTCGCACTTTCCCTCTTCCCTCTCCCCTGCACTTGCGCGTTCTCAATTTCACTGGGCCTATTAAGATCGTTGTTTTTGTCCTCCCTTGTTCCCCTCCCTTGTCTGAAACACTTGTCTATCAGCGTGATACAAATAAAATATATCACACAGAGGACCCGATTCTGCGTTGCATGCAAAAATAGGAAAGTGTTCTTCGATTAAAAAAAAAAACACTTTCGTGAAAAGCACCATATTGTGGTGGCCTGGCATCAAAGCCTCGACTTTTGCATGGGCCTGATTTACAGCTTGACAATAGCCCTAGCAAACCATGATGAATGCAAGGCAGGCCATGCGAGGGGATTCTCCTTCAAAACAAGGAGTTAAAATGTGGCACCTGTGAGGTGCAATTAAACTCTATTGCACACGTTTTTCCCATATAGAAAATAGCAATTTCCTAGATTACAGCACCACTTTTCTAGTTTACTGAAAGCTTAAGGACACTTCCGTAAATAAGAAAAGTGCCAGTCCTAAGAAATATTCCCAGTGTCACTGGTGCAGATGTCCCTATCAAAATTATAGATGTAAGTAGCTTTTGCTGCTGGAAAGCACAACATCTCCCTAAATGTCAGCTTTCTTCACTACATTTATAGAACCGGGCCCTGAAATGGCAGAAAGAATGATAGATAGAGTGGAACAGAGAATTATATTCATTACCAGAAGCCATTTGGTGGGATAAAATGACTGCATACAATGGAAACCTTGTAAATAAATTGGTAACACCTCCGGCAGACGACTGTGGAATAAGAACTTTCTTGCATGAGCTGATCTGTTGTAAAACACTGCAAAGTAAAAGCCAGAGCTGTTTATACTACATGCAGATTTTTGTCAATTAATGTTTATAAATTAATAGTTACTCAACGTAGTGACTAACGTGACTAACGTACTCTGATTCCATAGTCCCCTCTTTCCTCCATACTGCATGGGCGTCCCTCGCTAGGGACGGGAGACGGAACCTTTATCACCAGAAAAAACTTTCTCCCCCTTTAAACTTAGAGGCACGTGGGGGTGCAGCCCTGGGAGCATGCACTTCCCTGACTCCGCCCTCCGATGACACTCCTCAGTCCCCATTGACGCGTCAACAATATTTAACATTGCCTAATGACACCAGTATTATTAGGGGGAAGATGGTGGGACGTATGGATGAAAGGAGACTATGGACTACGAGTATGTTAGTCACTACGGTGAGTAAGGAACAAGTTACTTACCTGTAACTGTTGTTCTCCAGCATGGGTCTGGCATGGATTCACATGCTCATGAATATTCCCCGTCGTCAGGCTGGGAATCCTCGGTAAAGAAAAAACCAGTATCAGTTTCGTTTCTGATCTGTCTTTCGTAGTAATAACCAATCACTGGTCTCTGCGTCATACTGACCACAGCCAATGACTGCCCTCTACCTAAGCACCGCCTCTGGCAGCCATCTTCAGATTTGGAAGCACGTGAAGTGGCAGTATGACCAAGTGAAGAGCCGCAGAGGGGTAGGCGGGAGGGTTCGCATGTGAATCCATGCCAGACCCATGCTGGAGAACAACAGTTACAGGTAAGTAACTTGTTCCTTCTCCAGCATGGGGTCTGGCATGGATTCACATGCTCATGAATAAAGAATACATAGCAGTACACACATGCACAACCACGGGAGGTGGCAAAGGCTCAACATTAAGCATCACATAAACTCAACATTAAGCATCTTACCTCCTCACCAGGCTCACCTCAGGCGAACAGGTTGCGCAGCACTGCTTGGCCGACCCTGGACTCCTCCCTGGAATCCCGGTCGACGCAGTAGAATTTCGTGAAGGTGTGCGTCGACCTCCACGTAGCAGCCCTGCATATGTCCAGCAGGGGCACACCAGATAGGAACGCCGTGGTAGCTGCGATCGCTCTGGTGGAATGGGCTCTCGGACGGCCAGGCAGCGGTCGGTTTGCCAACCGATGACAGTACATGATACAGCCGGAGAGCCATCTGGAAATGGAAGCCTTCGAGAGAGCCTTCCCCTGATTGACAGGTCCAAAGTTCACAAAGAGTTGTGACGTCTTCCGAAAACACTTCGTGCGGTCTACGTAGAACTTCAGCGCTCTAGCCACATCCAGCGAGTGCAAAGTCCTCTCAGCCGGCGACGAAGGCGACGGGAAGAACACAGGCAACACCAAGGGTTCGTTGAGATGGAAGTCCGACGGCACCTTGGGCATGAAGGAGGGGTGCGTCCTGAGCACTACCCTCGTGTCGTGGAAAGTCAAGTACGGGGCCTTGCAGGAAAGGGCCTGGATCTCTCCCACTCGTCGTGCGGAGGTGATGGCCACAAGAAAAGCTGTTTTCCACGATAGAAACTTCAACGGGGCCGAGTGCAGAGGCTCGAACGGAGGTCCCATGAGCTTGGTCAGCACCACGTTGAGCTCCCACGCCGGGGCCGGAGCCTTCACCGGCGGGAACGATCTGAACAGTCCCTTCATGAACTCTTTCACCAGACGATGAGACCACAAGGACGTCCGCCCCGTGGTTCTGGTGTATCGGGAGATCGCAGCAAGATGAATCTTGATGGACGCGTGTGCCAGCGGATCCTTCTTTTCTTGGTGGGGGGAACACCAGAAGGTCCCGGTTCTGGATCCCCCGACGGGAGAGGTTCCTCCGTCGGTAACGGTAGCCTCGTCCTTATCTCGGAGCATAAGGACTGTATGGCCAACAAAATGGCCGCCGAGTTGTCTTGCGGCGCTGGCAGAGGGGAATCCGACGGGCGAGCAGGGGCCCCGTCGGTATCCTCGACGATGTCGTCGTCGTCACCTGCGTCGGGGTCCATTCCGACGGGCTGGCCTTCTTCCACGCCGAGGCCGTGGCTTAAGACCTCGATCAGCTCCTCTTCTGAGGTTGAGGCCGAATCTACGACGACGCCCTGCCCCCCCTTCTTCTTCCCCACGGAGGGTTTCACGGGGGTCCTATCGATGGGCACAAAGGAAGACTCCCTCCGCGGAGGCAGGGAGATTCTGGGCCCTGAGGTCGCCACCACTGGTGTAGCCACCACAGGCTGAGCCAGGGCCGCCGCGACCGTTTCGATAGAGGGCTTGGTCGGATGGATCAAGGCCTTCACCACCTTAGGTGCGCTCACCGCCTTATCCTTGAGGGAGGGGGCACTGCCACGCTCCTCCTCTGCCTTAGAGCTCGACCGGGGCCTCTCCAGGAGCTTCGCCGGGTGCTCGGCCTTCCTCTTACCCGACCCAGAGCGTTGGCTCGTGGTTGTGGACGGGGAGGAGGGCTGGACGGGGCGCGACGGTTGAAAAGGAGGGTGGTGCCGGGGAGGGTGCGCCCTGCCTGGCACCCGTAGAGCCCGACCGTTCGGCGCTCCCGGTGCCAGCGGACTCGCGGTGCTTGGCCTTATGTTGGGCCCCCGTCGCCGGGGCGCCCTCAAAGGTCTTAGAAGACCGCTCGGATTTCTTCTTCTTCTCGCCAGACGGGCTCTTACCCTCCAGCCAGTTGGCGAGACGTTGATGGCGGTCCTTCATGGTCCGTTCCGACATGTTGCCGCAAAACGCACAGTCCTTCTCCACGTGCGTCTTGTCCTCATGAAGGCAGTAAAGGCAGAAAGAGTGTTCGTCCTCCTTGAAGACGTTCTGCAGCTGGCATCCAGGGCAGACCCTGAACAGCTTTCCGGGCGTCGAGCTTCCCTTCTCCTGGGCCATCTCCGAGACCGGGCCTGAGAAGCTTCTGGAGTCCTCCGAAGCGTAGCTCGACGAAATCTTCACCCTTGAGGGGCACAGATGAATCCGACACGGGTCCCCGTTGATCGGATGTAGGATCGGTGGAGCTTGAGGCTCTTTTGACCGAAAGAATCGAAGTTTTTTGTGAAAAAGCGCGAAAAATAGCACTAACGCTCGAGAGCAATAGCACGAGGATCCCAACACATGAACGTGCGGTAAAAATCTGAAGATGGCTGCCAGAGGCGGTGCTTAGGTAGAGGGCAGTCATTGGCTGTGGTCAGTATGACGCAGAGACCAGTGATTGGTTATTACTACGAAAGACAGATCAGAAACGAAACTGATACTGGTTTTTTCTTTACCGAGGATTCCCAGCCTGACGACGGGGAATATTCATGAGCATGTGAATCCATGCCAGACCCCATGCTGGAGAACTATTAATTACTCTTACATCCTGTCTCCTTTCTTCCATACTGCATGGACGATAACAACTGAATGTAGCCACAGGGTGGAGGGGAGACCCTCCTTAGGAAAACAAGTTCTTTAGAACCGCTTGTCCGAATGCCGTGTCTGACCTAGAGCCGGCGTCCAAGTAGTACTTGCAGAAAGCCGAAGGGGTGGCCACCCTGCTGATGACCTGCCACGGGACCCGTCTCTCGAATGCTACGGCCGTGGCTTTGGCCCTGACAGCGTGGGCAAGCATGTTAGCCGGCAGCGATTTGTGCTGCCCCTCATATGCCATCTTGATGGCTGCAACCATCCACCTTGCTATAGAGGCCTTGGATGCCCGATACCCAGGCCTTGACCCCCCCCTAAGGTGACAAAACATGCGTCCGATTTGCGGAAGCCCTTGGTCCTGTCCAGTTACAATTTCAGAGAGCACTTCCTGTTGGCACAGGGGGAGATGAGATCCACTTGAGGATGCCCTATCTGTTGGACATCCAGAGAAGGACCTGGTTGTTCAATTGCCATTCGTAACTGTCTGCTCCCAGTTTGCTGAGCCTGTCCGCTTCCAGGTTGGACTCCCCCGGGAGATGGATGGCAGACTCCCCTGGGAGATGGATGGCAATCAGGTAGATGTTCTCCAAGGCACATTCCCACATGCTGACCGCTAGGCTGCACATTAGAGGGGACCTGGTCTCACCCTGCTTGTTGACATACTACATGCTGGTGGAGTTGTCCGTCTGGATGAGGACGACCTTGCCTCCAATGAGCGGGAGGTAGGCCTGGAGAGCTCACCAGATAGCTTTCAGCTCCAGCCATTTGATATGGGACTCCTGCTCCAGAGTAGTCCCCCAGCCTTCAAGGGACAAATCCATGATGATGGTGACCTGAGGGGCCCTCTGCCGATAGGGCTTGCCCGTCCTCAGGTTGCAGTCCCTAGACTATCATGCGAAGTCCGGGTGGAAAGACTGAGAAATGCTCATAAGCTCCTCTTGGGAGCCCCGCTCCTGATTCCATGGGGCTGCGAAGTGCAGTTGTAATCTCCTCATGTTGAGTCTTGTGTGGGGGACGGCCAGTAGGACCGCTGCCATGAGCCCCACTACATGCTGGTAACACCAGGCTGAGGTCACCTCTCACCTGAGTAAGTGACTTACGGCCCTCTTGATGGCCATGATCTTGAGCTCTGAGGGGAAAATGCTCTCGGAGCTTGTGTCCCAGAAGAGGCACAGAAAGGTCAGGCTCTGAGTAGGCTGCAGCTGAGACTTCTTGAAGTTGATAAGAAAATTCCAGCTCGTGGAGAGTGATCATAAGAGCGGAGGAAGTGTGATGAACCGCCTCTGGAGATCTCGCCCTGACGAGCCAGTCGTTCAGGTACGGGTTGACGTGATGACCCTGGGCCCTGAGGAGGACCACCACTCCATTCATCAGTCTGGTAAATACCCTGGGGTCTGAGTTGAGGCCGAAGGGTAGAACCTTGTATTGGAAATGGCAGCCCATGATCCTGAACCGCAGAAAGGAGCAATGAGTTTGCCAAATAGGGACGTGCAGATAAGCGTCCTTCAGATCCAGGGAGCACATCCAGTCTCCCTTGCACAGTGTCTTTGTTATAAGTGCTGGCATAACCATCTTGAATTTTTGAAGAGGGAGCGAGAGGTTGAGGGTGGACAGGCCCAACACAACTCACAGGCCAGCCTGGTTTTTCTTTTGTATGGTGAAAATCCTGGAGTAGAAGCCTAAGTCTCTCAGGGAGGTTGGGACTTCTTCCACTGCCTGGCTCTCGACGAGCGAACAAATTTACGCCAACAGAGTTGCTGTCCCAATCTGTGGGAGTGGAGGGAAGGAGAGGGAGGGATTGGTAGACGGTACCCCGTGGACACTACAGATAGGATCCAGGGCTCAACGAACGTCTGACGCCAAAACTGTGCGTGAAGGGCAAGCCTGCCCCCCACCAGAGACACGTGGACCCAAAGGGGCGCATCATGCCATCTTTCCCTCTGAGGCTGTTGCGAAGGAGGGGGACTGAAAGGAGCCCTTGCTGCCCCCCCTTTTGTCGTTTGTGCCGGTGCTGACTCGCAGAATGATCAGGCTGTCTAGACCGTTGTTCTTGGAGGCCGTGGAACCCGCCAAACGCCCGCCCCTTAACGGAGCGTTGATGCGACTGGGTGTATGCCTTGGGCATGGCCTTCGTAAGGATAAAGACTTTGCAGTTTGGGAACTGTTTTTCTTTTTATCTAGTTCCTCATTGGTGGTGGAGTGAACATGGTCGACACCCTCGAATGGAAGGTCCAATATGCGTTCCTGGACGTCTGGATTGAATTTAGTAGCCCAAAGCCAGGTAGTCCTTCTCATGTCCGTGGCGATGCATATGGCCCGGCCAGAGGTGTCAATGTGGACTCTATGATGTCTTCTGCCACCAGCTTAGCCTCTACCAGCCCTGCCTTGAAGCGTGCCTGGCTCTGCACCTGAAGTTCTTGGAGGAAGTCGGCTATTTCCCACCAAAAAATCTGGTTAACGGCTGCCAGCACGGCATCCGCATTGGATTGACGAAGGTGCAGTGAGGCATTGGAATAAAGCGACTTTCCTCCTTGCTTAGCCGTGCAGAGGACGAGGTAGCCAAGGACGACTGGGGCTTAAAGTACAGTGACGCTGAAGCAATCACCGAAGAGTGTGGCTGAGGGTGTGCAGACAGCAAGAGTGGATGCTCCTCCATTTGCCTATACTTGGCATCAAGGAGATGATTGACAGGCTGGGTCGAGTGGAGCTTAAGCCATCCTTTTTTGGCCAGAGCGACAACGTCCTTCTGCATCAGAATCCCTGTTCCAGCCGTGGGGCGTAGAGTGAGGACTTCGGTCAGGACCCCCGCCTCCAGTTGTTCAACATTCGGGGTTGCCCCAAGTACTCTGCCAACCTTGCGAGCTGTTCAAGGAAGGCCTTGGCTGTCGGGGTCCTCCTCCTCCTCCTAATCAGTGTCCACCAGGGTGTACGGGTTGGTTCGGAGCGGGTGGAGGAGTGCTGGGAGCCGAGGTCTGCGGTGTTGAAACCAGAGCCAGTGGCTGCGGTGGAGGCTGGTGTGGAACCGCCTGAACTGTGAGAGGCAGGGGAGACAGAATTGAAGGAGCCAGCAAGGGCAGCGGTTGCTGCACCAGAGCCTATGGCGCTGGAGCCATAGGAGGAGGAGCCGGAGGGAGCAGGTCCCTGATGAAATCCCTAAGGATGGCCCCCATCTGAGATCATCTTTTAAGAGAGGAATTTTTTTAAAAAACCTGTCCTCTCAGGCCGGTGGGGTGGCAGGTGATGTTGACAGGGTAGCGGGCTGCTGCTGAGGCCGGGGCGTACTCCATCTAGATGACTGCGGGGTAAACCTGCCCTTCGCTGCTGATGGATAAGCAGTAGGCCACGTACCTGGTTGACACCAGTCCCACCTTGTAACTCGTTCTCCCACCTGCTCTGCTCAGAGGGGTGGTATTGTACGAGCAGCCATCTTGTCGAGCTGCATGCCACGTGCCAAAGCCGTGGTGCTTGGCTCACTCGGCCCAGCCTCCTCCTGGACTCTTGGCGGTGGAGCATGAACCTACCCTGCACCTCTGGACAGGGCCTGGTAGGCATATTGCCCTCGGCAGTGTCGCTGGTAGTGCTGCGTGAAGGAGCCCCCTCAGACATCTGCCCGGTACTAGGGCGTAGCCCCTCGGGTGTATATCAAGGAACAGAACCTTACGGTCCCTCAGCACTGTCTCCGGAAGGATCTGATGACCCCTTGGCCTGGCGGCCTGTAGCTGAAATAGCCTTGTTACCAGTGCTGGTGCGAGAACCTGATAGGTTCCTCCCGCTCGGGCGTTTCCTTAGGAAGGACTTGCCCTTGCAGGGTGCGTTGGAAAACTGCAGCCCTACCTTGGGCCTTGACTTATGTCTGACCAAGTCCTTCAAGTCCTCTGGAGGCGACTTTTCTAAGTGCTCCCTCCAATGAGCTAGTCTATTCTTGAGATCATGTGGTGTAAGCGCGTCGCACGCGGTACAACCCTCCCAGCCGTGGTCAGGGCCAAGGCAGCTGAGGCAAAGAGCGTGGGGATCGGACGTGGGGAAGAGCCCCTCACAGGCTGGACACAAGCTGAAGGCTGCTGACGTCGACATGCGCTGGGGAGGAGGGTGGCGCCAGAGGACCGAGTACCTGATTGATAAAAAGAAGACAAAAAGACAGAAGAAAGTAACTGGGGAAGAGCGCGTGGAATTACAAGGCCGAAACCAAACCCAGGAGCACTGGTGAAATTGGCCCGTTCCTATCGATGCAGAAAAGGTGACTGGGGAGTGGCGCCAGTGGGTGGAGTCAGGGGAGCGCATGCTCCCAGGGCCGCACCCCCGCACGCCTCTAAATTTAAACCGGAAGAAGATTTTTTCTGGTGAAAAAAGTTTTGTCTCCCGTCCCTAGCGAGGGACGCCCATGCAGTATGGAGGAAAGGGGACGGGACATAAGAGTACATGCAGTCCATTATGTATATAATGCAAGAGTTGATACACTGTATTAACTTGTAGTCAATATTGTTGCCTTAGAGTCATGTCAAAAACATTTGCGTACTTGGTGTGAATATTGCTAATCCGTGTTCGGAGGACCGAGCCTAGTTGTAAATGGAACAGTATGCTTACTCAGTTCATTCATTGAACAATCAAACAATTCCAAAGCGTGGTAGTGTGGTTCACATGCAATAGTACCACGTGGTTCAGCATTACGCATCCCCGGATGCACATATGCCATTGCGCAGGTGGCATTATAACACTAACAAGATAAACATACAAGGCGTTCTTAGATGTATACGCTGCCACATATACGCTATGGCCCTATATTTCATGGAGCACTGATGTACCAAATATTAGGTATTTGTTAATGTACAAACTATTTCACTAGCCTAATATGCTAGCCATCTATGAACATTTCGAGGTGGTGCCTAAAACAGTTTGTTGCCAAATTAATATTGAAAAATATAAATAATGAATACCAATTAAGCAATGGCTTATTTAACTTTACCCAGTCTGTTGGTAATATATTATGTTTCTATTTGTAACCATGTGGCGCAGACATAACAGCGATTTCTGTCTGGTTCGGAGTAGATATTCACAACCTTAGTGTTTCTTGCTAAAGGTCAGCTCATTTTTTTTTTACATGTCTGGTTCTAATAAATCAACAATTCAATTCAGAACATTCCAAGGTCCCCATTTGATTTCTGTCTTTCCTCTCTCTCTAGAACAGTGTTCTTAGAAATGTTACAAAGATACCTTCTGCTTCATAAGGCACCGTGATGGCAATGGCGACATCTAATTGCACTGCAAATGAGGGTAGAGTTTTGAAACCCATTATACGGAAAGGTCATTTTCAATCATTACCTATCTTGATGTCAAAACACTGCACGCATTGCTGTTAACACTCAGTTATGTTTCTGCTTCACAGAAAATTCCCTCTGAACATTTCCTGTACTCCTTTTTATTGCCAAGGGACTCTGGAAGAATTTCCTCCATTACCATCCAGGAAATAAACATGTCAGGCTAGATTGTGTAACTGACATACTCCATCTAAGAGGTTTTTGAATGATAAACAGTATAAATGGGGGAAGGGTACATTGGTCCTAGTTTGCAACTTTATGATATGTGTACTGTTGAAGCAATTGGACTAATTGCCCAAGTTGATTTTAGAAAGTATATATAGTCTGGTGAACCAGAAGAAGGACTCAGCCTAAGGTCTGCCATTTTTAGTAGATGTTCATTTAAATAAAATAAAAAAACACCTACCGAGCCCTACTGCTATGAAGGAAGTTCCCCGCCTAACCAACTAAAAGTAAGGGTGCTCGACAAAGTCCAAAATAAATAGTCCTTAGTCCAAGTATAATTAGCTAACTGGCCCTACCACGTTTGAAACAACAGAAAAAGGAGTCTGGGGCAATAGCCTCTGTCCTTGGCTTTTGCCTGCCCAATCACTTGGATTCCTTTGTCAAGGGTTTTTAAAAGTTCATCAATGTATCTTGTGAAGAATCTGATGGGATTCTCCCCAGAAACCTTGGTCTGGGAACCTCCTCATGTGGCTACGGAAAGGCAGACACTTTCTGATCCCGAGACAGGGGTGGTGTACTTCAGGAGGATACATGGGGGGAAACAGACCAGGAAGACTGGGATGAACCCCTTTTTTAACTTTTCCCTTTATCCCACCCTTTTGAGGGCTTTTTGTCAGAAGTAGAAAAATCTAACTTTGATAAACTACATATCCCAGAACCATATAGGGACTGAGACAAAGAAGAGGCCCGAAGAAACATGTAGATTTAGTAGTCTGGCAAATAGGCCAAACAGCCTTTGCAAGGGTCAGGCTATTGAAACCAATAGCCCACACCTGAAGCCAATTGCAAAACCTGCGACGCATAAAAGACTGCAGCAGGAGAGAGGAGAAGGAAAGAGCATGAGCTGGAAGGCTGGCAGCAGAAGCAGTAGTAGAAAAGCACAAGGCTGTAATTCATAAGGAAGTCGGACCACCGAAAGGACGCCGGAGCGTGGAAACATCAGATTTCACCTGCAAGTTCTGAGGGGGTCCTGTGGTCTCAAACCCTGTATTGCTGTGGCTGCACTGAGGAAGACATGCCGAGAGTGGAGCTTTCCCCATGTGCGCTGAGTAGCTGTGACCATGCTGAAGCCCAAGGCCCATAGCAGAAGACAAGCCGAGGGACTGAGGGGTGAAGGAGACTCACAATTAGCGTGGCCGGACACCAGAAAGCATTGCTGCAGAAGGGTGTGTCCCCCAAGAGTGCCTGAACCATTGGTAGCAGTTGAAGAAGTTTGGAAAGTGAAGCAGGCGAAAACTGCAGTGTTCCTGGAGCCGGTGAGTGAAGCTCAGCGTTCAGGTTCACTCAGCAAGCCTTGCCGGTAACTGTTACCAGCTCAGAAGTAACTTGCACAAGTTCAAAAACGTGTGTAAACTGTTTGTCATTGTGGAAGTTCCTTTTTATAATGGAAATGTAACACACGTACTATTAGTGAGAGCAATAATAATGTTCCCGTAAGAAGAAGAGCCTATTTCCATTGTTGAGCCATTTATTGTTGCCGGAGTGGCCGCGTCTCTCTCATTAAAAAAAGTAACACGTGTTACAAAACATTCAGAAAACTTCACGTTAACTTCCACAAGTGGAACACTCAAATGCAGTATCAAAATAAGGTTGCGTGTGACCAATTTTATTTCCTTAAAGGAGCCTGAAGCCGCCTTTGTGATTTTGAAAAGAAATACAATCACTGGTATCTCTTTAAGGTTAAGATCTGTCGTAGAGTGGTCGCGTCCACCTAAATACGTTTTTCCTTTGAAGGCTGAACCTTGTAGTACTCAAAACATGTATTCTTTAAGTCCTGAAGTTGTTGTACTGATTAGAAGAACAAGCATTACCCAAGCCAAGAGGCAAGCCCTTTCCATTTTAAAATCTTATTAAGAACTATCCACCTGTTCTGCGAGGTTGTTAAAGGTCCAGTATCCTCTGATACAAGTGTGACATTGTTACCTGAAGCTGGAAGAGTGGCAATACAACTTCATGGTAGTTACTGGAACCAAGAAGGTGTGACCAAAGCTGGGGAAGGGAGCTGGGTGCTTGTAAAAGAGTCATGCAGAAGAAGATAATCTCTAATGCTTAACACTGCTGGAGTTGAACGTCAGTATTGGAGCAGAGGCAGGTTATACTCAGTAAGGCAGACAGAAGAGGCAAAGAAGTTGACCTTTTCTTGGTGTATAGGAAAGAAGAGTGCTGTGCCTACCTGTAGATAATTGTCTTGTCTTTATTATAATAATAATAATAATAAGTCTAAACATTTTGAAGTATAAAGTTGTATAAGAAGAGGCAGAAGTACCTGAACTGTGTTGGTGTATAAAGAGTCAGTATATGTCACATTGAAGTTGGTTGAAGTAGTAGCATACTGTGGAGCAAAGGAGACTGCTCCCACGGTAACAGTAGTAGAAGCATGGTCGTCAAGAGCTAAGCAACAACCCAAAAAAGCATCCGGCCAATTATATCAGTTGTACTGCAGAGGTCTTAATCAATTGCAAAGTTGCAGAAGAAGAAGTTGTTAACCTAATCTTTGGACTGGGGCTATTGATCTTGGAAAGAACATATCCAGGATTACCATTGGTGCCATTTTCTTGACTAAAATTGGAAGGGGATCTTTTCAACTGAAAGCTGAAACATTGTTACCAGTGGATTTTGGTTTGATGAACTTTTGTATTGACTTGGAGCTCATAAGAACTAGTTCACAACTAATCTTTTCCTTTTAACATTTGTAGAATTGACTTTGGAAAGCCCTGGGGAAAGGATTTACCCAGGACAGGTGAAAGTCATCCAAAATACAGGTTAAATACTGTTTATTCTTTTACGTTGTTTATGATTTGCTTTGAATGTTTTGTTGTTTAGTGTGAGGGCCAGTTTGTCTATGTTAGGAGTTATTCCCTTTGCCATTAGATCCGGTAGGGCATTCTCTGATAGTAGGACTAGCAAGGATTTATTTACCACATTTTCTTTAAATAAAATGTCCAATTTTGAGTAAAACACAAGTAGTTGGCCACCTCGGATTACTGACCCCTTACACTCTCAACATAGTTCACAAACTCAATCACTTGGATTCTTTTTCCAAGGGTTTTAAAAGTTCCTCAATTTCTGGCAACACAGTTCACAACCTCTCTGCAAGTTCTGTTTGCCAAATCCCACTTCCGTATGAGTCCCTCTTTCCAGAAAGAAAAGCTTTTCTTAATACAATTCCACCATTTGCGACTTGATATTTGTTCTTGTTTTGTACTTAAGGATTGGAACCCTCCAGAATCTCTCTCTTTCTTGTTCTGTTCATTATATTTCGTGGTTCTTGGGCTCTGAAAGCCCTCTGGCCTTCTGATAGGCTTGCTTTAGCTCGACTTTGATAGGGTGTCTATCCTCTCTGGGTTTATGGGGCTTCCATTACCTTAGTGGCTTACCCAGCCTCTGTTATTAATGCCTCTCGGTTTAGGCGTACTTCATCTTAATTTAGGTAGGGCCTCTGCACACTCAGGTTTATCAAGCTTCCGTTCTCTGTGTGGCTTTGCCAGCCTCGACTATCACTGTTCGCCCCTATCAATGCAGCTACCTCTTTGGGAGAGCTTGCTACCCTCCAGCTACTCAGCTCGGCAGGTAATGTATTTCTCGATGCAGATCACAGAGAACCATTCTCTCCGCTGCAGTCTCATCTCAGCGTCAGATAACAGGCCCCTCGCAAACAACGGCTTCCGTCTGAACATGCCACCAGGTGAGATGGTAACTTTACTGTATGCATCTCTTTCTTGATTGTGGCTTCTTCACCGGTCAGGACACCAGCCTTCTGCCATCTTGTGAGCGATTTGTTCGCTCCCCACACTAACGGGGGCTCTGAGGTCTAGCATGGCTTCGCGTCTCCAGGACGTCTTCCGGTCAGAGGCTCGCCTTTGCGAAGAACTTACTCTCTTCCATTCAAGGTTCCTCGTGGTTTTATGTACGTTAATACAAATAAAAGGGGTGTGTCATTGTTCTTTGACTGTTGCGTTCAGATGGAATTCAGCATTAACTGAAGCACCAAAAATGGCACTATTTGGTAAAACCAAAACAGGGTTAACAACAATCTTTCCAATTCCCATGTAGACAGTTAGCGTGTTCTGGACAGGGAGCACCTTGCAGGAATGGGTGTCCTTGTCCCCAAGAGGGGAGACACTACCAGTGAGGTTCCACTTCCCAGACCCCTTTAGAGGGTCTTGCTGAGAGGGTTCACCTACCGAGCCTTAAAGGGGATTGCTGTCCTCAGGGGAGAAGGGACGAATAGTCCAGATTCATCACAATAAGTAGAAAAGAAGATACATATTAACAAAGATATACTTTTGTATCATAATAGAAAGTGTGTTTACCGTTTTGTATTGCGCAGCGAATAAAATTGGTTTATGAGGCATTGTTAATGGTCAGAAAAGTGGGATTGGTGTCGCTTGTTCCAAAGGGTAATAATTATGTAGTGACAGTGAAATAATGATGGTTCCATGTCATAAAAACTAATCAATAAATAATGAATGAAATTGTAATGAAATAACGAAACACCCTCAAACCCATTTCCCCTTTCTAAAAACCCACTCCAAACCACTCACCACAAGATTTAACCCTTTACGCCACCCCACATATATTTTCTTTAAAACATTCTGTATTTTTTTGTTATTTTTAATTCGTTATAATTGTCATTCGCTATTTCTTTTTCGTTATATTCACTTCACACCATAATGATGAACACATACCAGAAAGCGGAGTTCAGCTGATCTATTATTTGGTGTTGTCAGGATCTTTTTAACTGTCCTCTGGGTCCCACTGCTTGCCACAGTCCTCTGATGTTTCACCTCAATAGGCTTTGGGTGATCTGTAACAACAGGTTCCCACAAGCAACGACTGTTTGACGTTTCCCTTTCTCACATGTGGTTAGGATCTTAGACAACAAGTTCTAGTTCTCTGCGTGTTCCCTTTCTCAATGTTCGTTAGGAACGTTGACCACAAAATGTAACATGTTACAGCTCTCAGACCGCTCAACTTTTCAATGGTTTTTAAAATTTTGGACCACAAATTTCAACTTGAAACAGTTCCCTCTTGATTTACTTTCGAACATGTATTTGCAGAACTCTATTCTTAAATTCCTGTGTGCAGGTATATATTCCATGTATTAAACTGTTCATGGCTTTGCTCAGGTGTTCTAGAAGGCCATATTCTAAGTTACAGCATGCAGCTGTACTTTTCAATGTGTCTTTTTTAAGGACCTGTACTTTTCAGGTTTAGCTCTGGCTGTTTCTCCTGGACGTTTCGGCCATCACTTTTCCTCCCTTCTCGAACCTCGGGCTCCTCTCTATGGGCCTTCAATGCTGCCCCTCTGGGGGCGTCACCTGTTCCTGGTCTGCTGCTCTTCTCTCCAGATTTTCGAAAACACATCAGGAATCAATAGCGGATTTACTATGCTCTTGTGGTTGCGTCCCTCCCTCGTATCCCGCTCTTGCCTTCTCTCTGCATTGCCCTGAATTGCTCAACTCTGCCAGGCATTATACACTATTCACTGCTACAGAGCGGCCCAGTGATCGACATCCGTGGGACTTTACAGTCCACTGACATTACATCTAACAAACAATCCCCCCCCCTCTCTCTTCCATGGCCTTTTCTTCTGGCCATGGGACTGCACACCGCATCACCTGAAAGCAGTAAGTCAGACTTGATCTATGATCGTCTATCATATGTTCATGAGGGCAGTTTACTACAACATAAACCCTTTTTTGGTGCGTCAGACCAGTAGAAATCACCAAAATACCTTAGACTGTTTTTATTGTCGTTATTGTTTTGGAAGAAGGCTGAGTCTGTGTAGTTACCAGGAGATGGTGGAGCTTCAGGTACAAATGGACCTATACATGTCTCCTCACCTAAATTTCTCACTTGAAAGACTTGTCATAAAGAAAGATTTGTTGCTTATCCACAGTCATGCTGTGTCTGCTGCTCTGCATCTAAAGAGCTTCAAATTGTAGGCTTCTACTTTTAATAATGAGACGAGTTAAGAAGGTATGTGCGAGGCCTCAATGGTGGAGGCACTGTGCTGAGGGTGGAACCTAACGTCAGGCAAATGCTGCTGTGCAGATGCTCAGAAATGCAGCAGATTAGCCTAGGCCTTAGGATAAAAGCGGCAGAGGGAGTTTAGCATGCCTATGGTTCATTGGGGCTTGACATCCACCTGCTTGCGTCTAAAAGGAGATTGAGCACCCACACAGCAGTCCGAAACTCTTGGGAAAATACCTTTATTGCAAGCCATGCAATATTTCTTTGCCCCCCCACCACCCTGAGCAAACAGGTGGAGATCGGTTTGCTTTTTCCATGGCCAGTCTTGAAAACTCAACTTGAAAAGGTGAGTTTGAACTTGCTGAACTTGAAAAGTCCAGCAAGAGCCATCCATTAAGCACTAGCTGAACAAACCACCACCTTGCTCGCCAATCTCTACTGCATAACATTGATGGCACAAAACATGAAGAACCAGGTTTGTGATTGCAGAGCACCTTGATCCCAAGCTAGATCCCAGCCAACGCCTTGTTTGCGGCGCTTTGACTCTAGGGTTGAACTCTAACAGCATAGGAATGTTCTTCTGTCACCGGGGTCGGTGATATCTTCGTCCGACAGTGTAGATTCTGAGATCTCCCCCTCCCCCGACTCCTCACCTTCTTCTTCCTTCCAAGAACCCTTCTTTTCCTTTCTTCGTGATCGCACCTTTTATTTATGTAGATGGGGACGACCCCGGGAGGAAGCCACCGTGCCCCCCAAGAAGGGAGACCAGGGGGCCCCTCCCCCGGGATCGACCAGGAGGGGAAAAAGCCCTTAGGCACAAAAAACCCCTGTGTTATCGTCGGGTGCCTTGGAGGTGTGGAACCAGGAATCCTTGAAGGGTGAGAACTGGTGGAAAGTGTCTGGAGGCAACACGTGGGAGTGAACCCCCCCCAGGACACAGGCAGTCCAGTAAGTGGTCCGAGGATCTTGTACATGAGGCTAGAAGTGGAAGTAACAAAACGGGAAGCAAAGGCAGTCCAAGGGAACAGGCCGGGGTCTGGTACACGGAAGGTCACAGCAAAACAATCCGGAAGGTAGGCGAGAGCAAGTCCAATGGACAAGGCAAGGAACTGGTACACGGAAGGTACGGAGCAGAGCGAGAGGAAGTAGGAAACAGAAGGACGGAGCAAGCGGAACAGACAAGAGGAGGGAAAGCGGTAAGTGAAGATGGGAAGGAGGGAGGGTAAGCAAGTTGGAAGGAGGGCAGAGGAGGTGGGCGAGTGAAACAAAGCCAAGGGAGCGAGAGAAAGGCAGACAGAACCAGCGGAAGGTCGAAGGAAGAAGAGCGGGGGGAGCCGGACTGGGCGCGAGGACCCGACCGGCGAGAAAGGCGAGTAACCCAGGAAGATAGCAACAGGTAGCAAGCAACTCAGGGCTAACGGACGAAACCGGAAGCGTTGCGACGCATCCGTGATCCGGAAGTGGCTGGTTAAAACACTGGGCCGCGGAGCGCCCAACCAATGGGAACAGAAGGAAAGTGAAACCAGGAAACAGGGGGCGTGGCCGAAAGCCGCTGGCGGACGGGACTAAGTTCCGCGTCGCCAGCGGCTCCATAGACGCCAGGAACTCGGCGGCATGACATCTTCACCCAGTAGCACATTTTCTGCAAGCGGTTTATATTTTTTTAAAAAGCACAGTCCATAACAATCCAAAGATACAGGGAGTATTTGGAGCAACAGGGTGACAAACAAAAAGGGTTAAAAACATACAATTGGGGTAAACAATGTACAAAGAACAATATGCAAACACCAGTTCTACAGGTTTAAAAATAAGTCGTCTTCTGTAACAAACCTCTGTAGCTCAATATTGAATGAGCAGGGGAGACTTGTAAATTACTGAATAGCCCGGCCTGATCAGAAAGCTCAATTTTCAATGACTTTACTGCATGCAGCCTGTTCATGAGCACTCTTACTTGTCAGGTAGGATTACTGAGACAAAGTGAGACACATTGGACCTCATTAAGAGTTCTGACGAATTACCACCAACATCGCTTACTGTTACCACCACCCGGTGCCGTGAGTTCATCAGGGATTACAAATGGTGGAAGGACAGTGTAAATCCCCATTTTTGGAGTCCATAGTCCTCCATGCAGATTTTGTCAGAATTATAGAGAGCAGTAATTATGTGGCGGTAATTCAACAGATTTTTGCTGTTAAAGTCCATCATGCTGGAGGTAAATCCTCCAATTCAAGGCAACCACTTTTTAACTGCAGTGCCATACTTTTAATGCGGCACATTATTTTGTCAAGTTAATATAATTTTAAGAGGGAATGCCATCATAAAAAAACATTTTTCAAGCCCTACAGTCTGCCTTAGGCACCCTTCCTTATTAAGGTCCCCCGCCTTGATGAATCCTGCAGAGTCATCAGTGATTCCCCAGTGATGAGCTCCTCCCACATGATCAGGCGACGGCAGCCGCTACCTGATCCTGACCCTGGAGACAGTACTGAAAAGGGAGACCTAGGCGTGGCCCTCGTTGCAGCGGTCCATGCCCTCCAGATGCCACAAAAATGAAAGGTGTACATCGTTGCTGGCCCCTTCCTCCGTATTATCTGTATTGCAGATGTGAGAAACATTATTCACTCAGACAGCTATTTAAACCCTATCTGGATGACGCTGTTCAAGAGATACATTTGCAATAGATGGAGTAAGTCGACTGTAACCACATAGAAAGTTGATGACATGACTAAGACCACGACAGATGCGTTCAATATGGAGCAGAAACACATCCGTGCAGGAAGATACACAGACACTTAGGCCACACTGCTCTTACACACTAAAAAAAATGCTTATGACTAATTTAGCTAGAGGACAAACACAACTTCGCTATGCAGTAACCACAAGTGGCACAAGAATATGTATGAACTGCTTGTTGACGCTTAAATGCAACTAACATGAACAGCCATGTAAATAAAGATGGAAGCCACAGTCACACTGAAATGAATGGAAGATACTGGAAGGGATCGAGAATACAGAGAGGCCTGACATGCTGACTTTGCTGAGACGCACAGACCAGGCTGTCAGTGCAGCTACTTTGCAAAGCCTTGCCAAAGACACCAAGGCAAGGAAGGTTTCAAGTTAATAGAAGAGATAGTACACCTGCAAGAGTAAAAGCTGAAAATCTTCATAAATACAAGCAGGAAAATTACATTTCCGGTCCCTACACACGCGACTAGAAACCTGCAGGACAGAGCCTATTCATTAGAGCCAGACGGAGAGCATCATTCCCATCCAACTGAAGGCAAGATGATACAAAAGTAATACAAGGATGAAAGCTAAATATTCTGTCTCAAGGCCTAGAAGATCCAAGATGGTAACTTGTTGGGTACAAGCAGACCTGTGTGGCTGTTCCCAACACCTTGAATAGTTGCCCATGTGCTGGTACCCTTCCAAAGCACCAATGCTGAGAAGACCCTTGCTGACCAATCCCTATCCACCTTCCACGCTAGATCACACTTTGTTGTGAGGCCCAATCACAGCGCACTAACCTGACATACCTGTAGTTCCAACATTTAGTAGGTGGTCATAGGAAGAGCCACCAGATATGGCCTAGCCAATACGGTAAATAAGCCTGTACATATTATATATGTAGTTTACCCCACTAACCAATTATGTGTTTCCTTAGGTTTTTGGCAATGTAACTGGTATTTTGTGACATCACAGGGCCTCAAAACACTGTGATGAGCCTGAAGACAATAAAGTATTGTAGAATTGCTTGTTGTCCATTAACTTGATCCCTGTACCGAAAGCTATCAAACAGTGAAATCTGTCAAATTGGTGGACTCTTCTGGTGCGGGGGATTTCCTCAGACCAGTTACTCTTGCTTGTAATTAGGGAGATTAACAGACACCTCGCAAGATTTCTGTACCATGAGGGAGGATCATAATGGAGGGGAAGAAAGCCAGGAGATACGCAGTATTCCCCCCCCCACCACCACCACCTATAAAGCCTCAAGTACTGACACGAGGAAGAGGAAGAAGGAGATCGTACAGATTGAAAGAAACACCAAGTTGAATATGAAGCCTAGTTGTTTTTGTGGATCTCGAGTATGCGGGACATTAAAGATGGTATGCGCACTCCAGAGGAGGGACAGAGCTAGAAAGGAAACAGTAAGGGACGGGAGCGTGCTGGCAGAGGTCGAGAACGCAGGCATTCCCAGGCAGCAGCTCACCACTGGGAGAGCAGTTTACCGGCATGGTGGGAGGCCAGAAGAGATGCTGTGGGCACTATGAAAAGACCACCGGAGTACCGGCAGTAGCAGCAGAGCTTCCGGAGATATGGTCATGCAGAGAAGCAGCAGTCTTTCGTCCCGGTCGCGGAGAGAAGTCGGCGGAGAAACGTGGAGCTGCTGGGAACGCTGAAGGAAGCTCTGTAGTGCAAAGGAGGATGTCCCAGGGAGGAAGCCCTGTCACAGTAATGTGCCACGGGTTGGGAATGCTGCAGGATACCGATGAGTCTGTCAAAAGGCATAGGGGACCCCGGGGCATACAGACAGGCATTTAAGCAGATAAATGCAATAAGAACATTTGCATACCGACCAAATTAAACACAAAGGCAGAACTTTAATAAGGCTCCATGTATGAGATGTCAATGTGGGGAACATTGGAACAAGTAATACCTCAAACAAATAAAGTAGAAGAATCTTGAAATAATGCAACTGTGCTATACTAAAGGAGAAAAACAGAAAAGAAGTGCGCGCCTTGAGGCCTATGGGCGATGTGGCGTGTTATTTAAGAATTTCAATAATTGATCAAGTCCTGGTGAAAGGAGCACAACAGGCAAAGACAATTGAAGGGGATTTACAAGACTACGGGGGGAATTCCTGGCAGGGGAGTATACAAGGCCCTGGCAAGAGGTGCTCCGTGAAACTCTCACTGAGCATGGAGACGCCCGGTGCGTGGTGAATACTACTTCAAACTAATAATAAACAGTCAATAATTATGTTTTTCTTTCAGAAAATAAAAGTTCAATGATCTTCAAATTGTCCAAAATTATAAATAATCCAATTATCTTTATTCAAAGGTAGTAAGCAAAGGCCCTTGCCGATGCATTTCGGACTCAGAGTCCTTCTTCAGGGCGTGCTCTAAAAATATCAACAAACGATCTGCCGCTGGATATCTATACGGGGCTTCCCGCCCCTTCACAGTGGAGGCTGCGGGGCCGGACTGCGGGCCCCTCCACACCTGAGGCACTGCTAAAAAGTAAGAACGCGTGACATCAGATGTAATTTGGGGACACATATTATGAACTGCCGTGAAGCCGAACAGAAAATATTTGTGGCGAGCGGCCGCCCCTCCCCCTTCCCGGCGGATCTATGGCGGGCTCCGGCTGCTGCTAGACGAACACACGGAGTTACCTGCCCCTCCACAGCTGGAATTGAAGTGCCGGACGGGCAAGGCTGGGGAAAAGGGCATCTTATGCCGAGCGTGGCTCCAGCGAAACCTGTGGCAAAATAAAGCGGTCTCAGCGGAGACCAAGTTTACCAGGCCGCAACAGCAACGTTACGAGGACAGAGTCCACATACTGTCCTCCCTCCCTCGCCTCCCCCCCTGGCGGTCGGACATATCTGCATACTGCGAGACCGGGGTGCGGGTCGCCCTCCGCCTCTGGGCTACGTTAGAAGAGCGCTGCGGTTGGAGGAATCAATGCACATGAACTAAAGTGTGTCCCTCCTGGACGCGTGATCGGCGGCGAAGCTCCTGCAAGATCCCGGAGCGCCGTGAGAGGGACACGCAGGGACGAGGTGATCTGTTCCATAACACGCGATCAGGAGCTGGGGTCCGCTGTCATCGGAGACCTGCATGCTGTATCCAACTCGACAGTCAAGGTGAGAGTTGCTTCCCTTGCCTCCTCCTTATCCACTTAATGGAGGCCTCCGCCGACTGGGCTGCAGCCTACTGCAATCTAGAGCAATCTGTCTGTGCACATCTGCCCCCCATGGAGAGGAGAAACAGACGACGTGGGCACTGAACACAATAATCCCGAAGGGGGGAGAGGGGAAGAGCGCAGGCAATCCAACAAGCAGCACGATCCACTGGGCTGAGACACTTGGCCAGCCCCACTTACTCGGGCCAATAATAATTAGTCCCAATCTGTGTGGCCAACTGAAGTCTATGCGAGCCAGGTGTCTGATGTAACAGAGATGAGGGGACTACCCCCCCCCAGCGCGTTCCCCTGTCCAATTCAGAGAATAGGGACCTGATATGAACACCTGAACTCCGATCTGGGACCACACTGCCCCTAACTTTCATTAGCCTGGCACCCCAAAAGTATAAGTCACCAGGTTCCCTTCTAACTAGCATAACCAAACGATAGGGGCGGCGCACCTGGGTCAGTTCCCCAGTTCAGATGCCTAGCACCAGAACCAAAAGCGCCCCATCTAGGTTGAAAGGCTCGCCTAAGAGACAAGAGCATCGGCTAGACAGATACTGGGGACAGACGAACCAACAGGATCACACTCCCCAACAAGCACAACCGGAAGCATCTGCGCCACCCTCGGAAACGCCTCAGAGAGCCATGGACACAGATAAAGAGGAACTGTTGACCTGCTTGAAAGGTATATAGGCTAGAATGACAACAGTATTCCAGGCCCAAATAGGTCAACTGAGGGAAGACATAAAAGCCTCCCTGCAGGAGATCCGAAAAGAGGTAAACGAACTTGGTGACCGAGTTGACACAGTCAAAAACGGCCTCTCTAACTTATCTGAAGAGTCCAAGCAGTCTAGCCTTCGGCTGGACCAAATAGCCACTGCTACGAACAATCTCGAACTGCAGGCAGAAGACCTTGAAAATAGGTCGAGACGTTCCAACATAAGGGTTAAAGGCCTACCCGAATTGATCCCTGACAGCGAGCTCCGTGAGACACTCCAATTGGCCTTTAGTAACATAATAAGAGATCTAGCACCAGAATCAATTGGATTCGACAGAATACACAGAGTTGGACCTAGAAGGAGTGACCCTGGTGCTCGTCCACGGGATGTGTTGGTGGCTCTCACCTCCTTCATAACGAAAGAAAGCATCCTGAAGGCTGCCAGATCTAGCACTGGACTGACAATTAATGGCCATGAGGTTAAACTGTTCCAGGATCTTGCCCTCTCTACACTCCATAAGCGCAGACTCATGCGCCCGGTGACAAAAACCTTGCAGGAAAAACAAATCCCCTATCGTTGGGCGTATCCCTTTGGCCTAATGTTCAACTGGGAGGGCAAACAGAGGCGAATAAGTACTTGTGAGGAGGGTCAGGCGTTACTAAATTTGGAGGAAGTCCCGAACTGTCCGGATAAAGACAGGACACGAAGGCTACAGGACAACAGACTCAATCCGTGGGAGTGGTCCACGGCGCGCAGAGGCAGACTGAGAAGTGAATCAAAATCAGATGATCCACAAAAGTACAAAGACCATCAGAAGCGCTAGCACTGCCACACTACAGCCGTGTATGTACTCCGACTGAGATCTGTAGATCTATATGCTATAACAAATACAAGATTCTATAAGCAGTCGGTGCGGAGGCAGGCAACGCCAATTTATGGAATCCAACACGAGACCTGTCAACTTTGGGTTTCTCGTCCCTTGTGAATTGTTGAACGACCTGACGCCCCAAATAGTTAGTGGGGAGGATCCTATGGAATCCGGGTTGCTGGGGACACAAGGGAGGGGGGAGGGAGGAAAGGGGGGAAGCAGGGTGGACAAGTAGGGGGTGGGGAAAATTATCAGAGATCAACACAAGTGGGTGAAGCAAAAAGCTCCGGAAAGGCCCTAATAGGTAGGAGAAAGATGATGTCAGTGACATCTTGCACAACACAAAAGGGCAAATAGTCTCCTTCTAAATATACATGGCTGAATCAAATATAGTCTCCCTGAAAGTTCAGGGATTGAACTCTCCAATTAAACATCGGGTTATCCTTGATAGGCTGGTAAAAATGCAGACAGAAATAGGGATACTGCAAGAGACACACCTCTCTAAAGATGAAAAGCGTATGGCTCATCGAGCATTTCCGCAACAATACTTTGCCTCCAGTGGGGAGAAAAAGAGGGGGGCGGCCATATTAATGGGTAGGGCCCTAGCCTTCCAAAGAACCCAACTCTGCAGAGACAAAGAGGGTCGTTATCTGGGTTTAAAAGGATTGATCAAAGGTAGAATGTACACGATCTTGGCTTTATATGCTCCCAATGAACGCCAAGATGTGTTTATAACAAACTTACTGGGTAAACTGGGCAGCTGGTGTGAAGGCCAAGTAATAGTTGGAGGAGACTTCAACTATGTTATGGACCCAGACCTGGATAAAACGCCCCCCCCCCCACGAATGCTGATCAAAGAAATAGACAGGCACTGGGCCGGTTCTTCAGGGAAATGGGTTTCATTGAGACCTGGCGATTCTTCCAAGGCGACAGCAGGGAATATACCCACTACTCTCTGCGGTCCATCTGGGCTATTCTAGAATAGATATGATCCTTGTCTCTACTACGCTAATTCCGCAAATAACCGGGGTGGAAATTGGGGTGGAATATCACTCAGACCATGCACCAGTGATAGTGGGTGTGGCCTGGAGGGAGGGAGACCACAAAAGTAAACCACCCTGGAGACTAAATGAAGTCCTACATTGAGACATAGCACTTAGAGCACATATTGAGACCTCTATAAATAACTATTTTAGAGAAAACGATACTAGGGAAACAAGTTGGGGGATAATTTGGGATGCGGGGAAGGCGGTGATTAGATGTCACAGGCAGCTGCATACTACCGAGAAAGAGCAATAGCAAGCGGTTAGAAACAGAGGTGAAAAATGCGGAAACGCAACACAAAGCTCGCCGCTCAAGGAAATCCCTGCGGGCACTGCGGAAAGTCAGAGCTCAGCTCGAGCACCATACAGCAGACCAGATGGCCCTGTCACTGCTCCGTACGAAACAGTCCTATTACATTCATAGGGGCAAGGCAAATCGATTTCTAGCAGCAAAACTGAGGAAACGCAAAGCCCGCAATTTCATAGTACAATTGAACGATGAACATGGGAAACCGCACACATCAGAGCCAGACAAAATAAAAATAATGAAACACTTTCATGAGACACTCCTAAGCACCGAAAAACTTGACCCCACACAGCAAATCAATTATATAAACTCTTTACCCCTACCCCAAATAACAGAACAAGACAGAATCAGCCTTGGAAGTCCGATCTTAGCACAAGAGGTCAGTGACACCATCTCAGTCTTGTCAGTCAACAAAACACCGGGCCCCGATGGTCTTAGCCATGGATATTATAAAACCTTTCGTACCCAATTACTCGGCCCACTGACAAAGCTTTATAATACTATCAGGGAAGAAGGGAGAGTGACGCCCGACATGGAAAAGTCCACAACTATACTGCTCTTGAAACCCGGAAGAGATCCATGCAACTGCGCAAGCTACCGCCCTATAATGCTACTGAACACTGATGCAAAGATTTACGTGAAGATATTGGCTACCCGACTGATGAAAGTTCTCCCAAATATAATACATGATGATCAAGCGGGATTCATCACGGACCGCCACACACAGGACAATATCAGAAAGTCAATAGATGTTATAGATGCAGGGCGTAGGACGCAACAAGAGTTCACAATAGCAACCCTGGACGCCTCCCGTGCATTTGATAGTATGGACTGGAACTATCTGACTCTAATCCTGGAGCGCTTTGGATGTGGCCCGGAGTACACTAAGATGGTATTAGCTAACTATCAAACCCCATCGACAACCCTTATGATCAAAGGCCAGAAAACAGATCCGGTGAAGGTCAGAAGAGGCACGAGACAGGGGTGTCCCCTTTCCCCGCTAATTTTCGCAATGGTGATGGAGCCGTGTGCCACGCTGTTCAGATTAGAAGCCATCATCAAGGGCGTGACCCTAGGCTCCGAAACTCATAAAATCGCATTGTATGCGGACGACATAATTCTATACATGGGAGATCCAGGTAACACAATGCCCAGGGCATTGGCTCCACTGGAGGAATTCAGGCAAATCTCGGGGTTCTCTATAAATTTCCCCAAATCAAAAGCAATGAACATCACGGCGAAGAAGGGAACGATAGATAGGCTAGAGCAATCATATCCACTGACATGGGCAAAAGACTCTACTGAATATCTGGGAATACGACTCACCACAGAACCAAGCAAACTATTCCAGGCGAACATCATCCCCTTATGGAAGCAACTACAAGACGACATGCTCAAATGGGAATCCCAGGAATTATTGTGGTTTGCCCGCATCACGGCAGTCAAAATGACCATTCTCCCACGTTTACTTTATGTGGTAAACTCAATCCCGGTGTCCATCCCACCAATCAAGATCAAAGAACTGCAGAAAGCTATTGTTAAATTCATATGGCAAGGCAAGAGGCCTAGGACCCAGAAGGGAATCCTAATGCGATCCCCGCTTTTGGGAGGCCTTGGAATACCAGACGTGGACAGATACATATTGGCAGCACACCTAACCCCTATGCTGCGATGGGCCAAGGCTGAACATCACAATGGATGGTGTAGAATAGAACAATCAGTCACTACGATCCCTCTGATCTCACTCCTAGGCCTGAAAGCTAAACCCAGAGGAGGTGGCGGTGCCCTCCTGGAATCCACAAAGGGGTCATTGTAGAGCTGGGACTTAGCCAGGGAACAGAAACGTATCCCACAGGGTCTGGGCCCATATTCACCTATACTACATAATCCGGAGTTCACCCCGGGCCTCCGGGGCAAAGACTGGGAGGGATGGAATGGAGCGGAGACCCTGACCTTAGCAGAGATGTACAGAGATGGCTCCCCACTGCACTTTACGGACTGTCAGCAGAAGTTTGGCATAGGAGAAAGCAAGCGATATAGGTACGTGCAAATAAGACATTGGATAACCCATCCGCTGGTGAAAAGAGCGGGCACACGTTCACCGTCCGGCCTGGAACTAATCTTACAGGAGGGCCAGACCAAAAAAGGGATCACCAGATTCTATAAACTTCTCTCAAACTCCCAAACGACAGACTGCCTCCCATACCAAGTGAACTGGGAAAGGGACTTACATGAATCAATAACGGAAGAAGAATGGTGCAAAATATGGTCACGAGCGCATGGTGCTTCCAGATGCACCACGATTAAAGAATCCGCCTATAAAATGTGCCTTAGGTGGTACATGACCCCACACCGTTTGCATAAGATCACCAAGACTTATTTGCCGCTCTGCTGGAAAAACTGTGGAGAGGTGACTTAATCCACATGTGGTGGACATGTCCCAAGGCAACGGTCTATTGGAAGGAGATTCTGGGCCACATTAAAGATAACACAGGAGTGGAACTTCTGATGTCCCCGAAAACTATCCTATTAGGTGTCCCGATAGAAGGCAGATATGCAATGTCCGGGGCGACAGCCACTCTCATCACTCATTTGCTTTCGGCAGCAAGGATGACCCTAGCGCAAAACTGGAAAAATGAGGAGGGCCCTATAGTAGCATGGTGGTGGGTCAAGATCTGGGGAGTGATGGCTATGGAGAAAATTTGCGCACTTACGACTGGAAAATACCAAAAAATGTTGGCGACCTGGACCCCGTTCCATGAGTGCGTGAGCGACAGAGAAGGCCACCTCTTTAAACCCCGTCTTCTCAGGAGTATGCATGTCATATGAGTGCCATCAACAGCATGGAGGAAAGAACTCAGGATTAATCCTAACCGGAACCTTTACATAAGTAGATCTCTGTATTGTGTTATGGAATTTCGAAATGTCAGTTAAAGCAGGGAGGGGGGTGGGAATGGGGAGGGGAGGACAGAGGGGGAAAATAGGTTTGGGAACTGAAAAATGGGAAAGGCGAATACTCAAAGGCTAAGAGACCTTGTTCAATGTTGGTCAACATCAGAAAGAGAGGGAGGTTGATTAAGAACGTTACTTCATTGTTTCTGAATTGTTTTGATATACTTGTATGCCTTTGATCCAAAAAAAAAATCAACAAACATGAGGTTATAAAAAACCCTTTTATACTCAATGTAGATATTACAATTCGCAAAATTAGAAATCAACACAATAGATATTGAAGCATACCTGTTGAGTAATGGTCCTCGATCAAGTTCTATACAATCTGTATTCCTTAAAGTAATTGCTCACACTGTTTGATCAAAGATCCTTCGATGCGTTTTAACAACTAAAAACTGAAAAATGTGCAATCCAGTAACAGTAATCAGTATATCTTGTTGCCACATCAGTGTCAGGAATATTTGAAGCAACCATATGTTTTGTAAAATGTAACTGTTACCTTGATCTTTGTCCAAACTTCCTATCGTATGTGCAATTCTGTAAACACCAAGTTTGCTCTAGTTGTAGACACAAAACTACTCTCCTGATCCCTGAAATGTGTGTAAAAAGAGTTGAGTTTTTAAGCGTATATATAGCGGTGGATTGATGCGCTATACTGATTAATTGTAAAGTGGTCCGCCTCACAAAGTATATGAAAGTTGTAAAACGAATGTGGGAAAGATGCCTGGCAGAAGAGTACACCAAGAATCTGAAGAGCCTATAAGGAGATTCCTGGCAGTAAAGTATACCAGGAAAACCATCCAAGCTGTAACAAGGAAATCTAATATAGGAGTTTTAGTTTGATTAAAGCCTATTGAGAACGCAGTACAAAGCTGCAACATATTGTGTGTTGTTTGAAGAAAGCCCCTTTGACAGCCTTAAGAAATTGTTGTTTGAAAAAGACACTTTGGCCATGCTACATAAATATCCAGGGGGAAGGGAACAACCCTCTCGATCCAAGGTTCACCCTTGGAAAATATTTTTTTGTTGAATTCATCAATTGCTTTAATTGTGAACACTTGTTGCCAAACATAATTTAGGACATTTTCCTTGCACTCTTAGTTGTTTGTAGTATGAGAGTCAGATTAGTATGTTTTGGACACAACAACAGTTTATACATTTGACGGCTTGACACAGACTGATCTTTAGTTTTAATTTCTTAGGTAGGGAAACCCTCTTCAGTATAGGGACAGTGAGGTCTTCCTCCAACCCTTTTGTTTTAATAAAGCTGTCTGATAATGAAAACAGTACAACTGTGTGTCTGCTTCTAATTTCTAACCTCCCAGTCCTCTGTGTAGAACAGGGACAGGCACAACCCCTCAAATCTTGCTCTCAGAGCAGTTGAATTGAATTGATTTTTTATTCATATCGTGCTCATACACATGTGTTTCAGAGCGCGACAAGGCAAGGGAGGGAAGCAAGAGAGAAACAAAACAACGAGCTTACTAGGCCCAGTGACATTGAAAACGTGCAAGTGCATGGGAGAGGGAAAAAAGGGAGAAGCGCAATAAGGGGGGCCAGTGAAAAGTGCAGACAAAAGAAAACATATAAATAGTATATAATAAGTAAATAAGTAAATAATAAACAACAAGCAACAGACAGTTAAAGTTCAGCCAACAGGCGGCAAGTGCTGGTTTAAGGCAACCGACAGGGTGAGTCTGGTAACTGCAGAAAGAAAAAGGGGGGGGGAGCACTGTATGGTTACAGATACAGGCCCCAGTGCAAAGGATTGCCAGGAGCAGTGCAGGTGGGTAGCACGGTGAGCAGGTACCTGGGCCCAGAAATCGGAAGGTAGGCCAGGTGCACGGTGCCAAGAGAGCAGATGAGCAGGGTAGAGAAGGGGTGAATTCAGAAGCAAAGAGGAAGGTCTTGAGAGGTGATTCCGGAACCAGAGATGGTTTTCCTCATGTTTCAGAGCGGCAGGGAGGCTGTTCCAGAGGGAGGCCACAGCCGAAGACAAAAGATCTACCCCCAACTTGTTTCTTTGAAAAACAACTGACCCTGAGGGAGTCAGAGGTAGAGTTATCTTTGCATGCATCTTAGCAGCCCCAGGCACCACCAACAACAGGTTTTGCTGGCCTACTTTTCAGCTGCTACAGCAGCTGAAAATGGAGCAGACAGATTCCCCGTAAGGTAAGTTAAGACCATGTAAATTGTTGTGCCTTTGCTTTAAGTCTCTGGTGGCTGCATCAGTTTTGCTAATGTTTGTGCCGAGACTGGGGTTCGGTCAGCGGCATCTGTAACAGTCGTGCAGGAGCTCAGGCTCCTGGTTCACTCTTTTTCTTTTAGCAGTGTTTGTATGACGATCGCATAAAGCTCAAGGCAGCTGCGTAAGAGCCCCGGCTCTCTTTCCGCTGGCTTTCACTCTTCAGCTGTGGTCTGATATTGGATTGCATGGAGCGCTGATGAGTGGTTGTTTTGCGGGTGGTTTTCTCTCGTGATTGCGGGTTCTCTGGCATTTCTGCAAAAGAAAGAGAGAACTTGGCCAGCACTTTGGTAAAGAGGCATGGAGTGAAGCAAGTTGGTCCAGCTAATATGAAGACTGGCACTTGGGGAGGGCACAAGAAATATGTCCCTTTCAACTGCCGTCATCCCCCGCTGGGATAGGACTGATTTTGGCTCCCATCCTGGCTGAGTTTGGTTCCTATCCCCGTGTGAAAAGGTCAGTATACCTTGTGACAGCTATAACAATTGGAGAAGTCCCTTAAATGCTTCTCAACTTGATTTTTTAAGAACAACATATTATCCGAGTTCCTGTAAGCCTTTATAATTGAAAGACATGACTTGTACGGTAGAAGAAGGCCAGTGTAAGGCAGGTGAGAAGGAATATCTAACGTGTGATTCAATGAAAAATCCTGTGGGTTAACTTTCAGAGCACAGGCAAAAACATAACAATGTTATCCAGGAGTTTGGTGTGAGCCTCCACGCTGCCCGGATAACCCCCGGATTCTCTTGGACAGACCCAGATGATCCGTGCCCAGTTCTTCGGGAACCATGCTGCCCAGCACCGAGATCGACAGAGGAGAGGTGGCACACTTCCTCCAGTGTTACTACAAAACGTCCCTTTACTGTCAGTGGAAATAATCCTTGCATACCCCCTAGAAATTGGAGTCCGATACATGTTCACACATGATGGCGGTTTTGATGATGAATGCTTCCTTTGCTTCTTATAGAATGCCTATATTTTGTGTATACCGCCATCTAATAATATTTTTGGTTGAAAAAGAAACAGTGCTGAAATGAAAAGCATGATTTGTGCGCATTGCTGAAACCACAAGCCTCGAGCCAGAGAGGAAGAGTGAAAGGAGGGGAAGGGGGTGAGGCAGGCAAAACAGGTTTGTGCAATGCCCGAAGCAGGTACATTGTCATTTCAGCAACAGTATCTCGAAAGCTTGGCCCGCATTACCGGGTGCATCACTATAAAGGTTAGTGGGATTTTCCACCGGTGCAACTCTGCCAACAGCACGCATAATTAAAATCAGGTAGCTGAAGGCTGCTAGCGCCAGACAATGAAACCTACAGTCTACAGACTATGTGTGCAAAGCTGATTTAAGGTGTGCCGCTTGCTTTTGACCTTGACTGCATTGAAAATAGCTGTCCTGTTAAAGGGGAGGCACTTTATAAGAGCACAAAAATGAAATTACAAATTAGACAGCTGAAAATGACTGCCACCACCACACCTGGGCTGCCCACATACTCATGGTTGCTGTAAAGGCTCTTGCCACGATGGGCAAAGAGGCATTTGATCTATATGCTAACAGCCTTTGTTGTTTGCGGGAACAATATGGGGACCAATGCTTGGGAACCTACATGGACGCTTAGTCTTGTGTTGCCCTAGGGTGGCCTTGCAGTCACTTCAAAGATATTTATATCAAAATGGCACTGACATACATGGTCACACCAAGACAAGACAAGTTCTAGGGAGCGTGTGGCCAAAATGGGACAGAGTGGTCGTGGAGTGCGAGAGCACCAATTCCCTATTCTTCAAGAATACTTAAAACACCAATCCGAGACATCAGCGAGGGGCACCCAATACAAAGCTCACAAGACAATGTCAATCTGGGGCCCGTGACAATCTGGTAGAGGGCGATTTCTTTGTGCGTTCTGAAATAGCCATAAGCAGCAACCTACTGTTAGAAGGCAGGTGCAATGAGGAAATAAGCATGCTGCAAGTCGAGAGAGGAGAGGACGTCACAGTGTTTTAGTTGCTCAAGAACGTGTTCTAGAAAAACCATGCAAAACTTTGGTGATTTCAGGAACTTATTGAGCTGCCCGATGTCTAGTGTGGGTCTCCACCCACCAGACTTTTTTCTCACCAGGAAGTATTTGGAGTACACTGCAGAGCCCCGGAGGTGTGATGGTACTGCATCTATAGCTCCCCCTTTTTTTTTTTTAGAAGAAACATTACTTCTTATAAGAGAAGTGGTAGATGTAGTTCTCTTTCTTCTTGGGAGGGATGGAGGGGCATTCAGCCAGAAACTCGCGGGTGCCACAACCTACGAATGATGTTGCACCCCTTTGTCAGTGGAGAGGTTTTCGCACTGATCGACAAATTGCAACAACCAGCCTCCCACTGTGGTGCTGAAGTGGGGGCTTGGGTTCTGGCGCTGGTCAGGTCTGCTTGGGGGTTTGCAGTTTGGAGGAAGATCTGCATCGTCGCCGAGTACCCCTGTATGCCTCTTGCGAACGGATATAAGAAGGCAGACAGTCAGGGGGCCTGTAACTCTGGAGGTCCTGGAGAAATGCCCCTTACCGGAACAAAAGGGCTGTCTTTGCTGCTGCAGTGTGCCTAGGGAGCATGCAGTATGAGTGTCAGCCTTGATGGGCTGCAGGGTTTCGTCCACCTTCTTCGCCAACATGTGCACCCCATCAAATGGAATATCCACAACCTTGGATTGCACTGCACCTCAGGGCGTAAATTGGTTGCCTTCAACCATCCCAGGCGCCTGAGCACAGCTCCATTCCTGATTTGGCAAAAGCCGGTGTCCGTGATGTCCGATACGACAGTAAAGGGGTGGTCTGAAACGGCCTCCCCTTCTTGCAAAAGCGATAGGGCCTAGTTTCTTATCATTCGGCAGAAAATCCAAGATCGGACCCATCTTGTACCACAACTCGTCGTACCGTGAAAGGCTGACCAATGAGATGGCCGCCCTGATGGTTGTAGCGGCCGTGGAAATGACCCTTTTTCCAAAGGCATCCAGTGGCTTACCCTCCTTATCAGGGGGTACCATGCATCAAGAAGAAGGGTTGGCTCATCAATTCCGAGCGGCTGCTGATACAATGAGCCTGGGCAGGGATGGCTGCAAAGGAACTTAGTATCACCAAAGGGCCATCTTCCCAAATGTTGCCTAGCATAGGGATTGTAACTACTGACTTCCTGGAGACTTCTTGCCTTTGCAATAGGAAACCCTCTTTCCGTTGTTACTATGGAATCAGGTTTAATAGCTTAGCAGCATGTGTTAAGAGTGCATGGAACAAGCCTATTTCGTATGGAGGTGAGTCACGGGAGGGCAGATATGGCGTCTCACCATCAGCTGGGACTAAATCGTCAGTCATCCATCTGAGCGTCTGTAGCCGTGACAGTGTCGTCAGGACCAGTATTGGTATTGGCGAGGGTAGCGACAGTAACAAACTGGCCACCTTGGAACTGAATCCCCTCTTGAAGGTAATGCTGGAGGGCACCTACTATGGGCTCCTTGAGGGGACAGAGGAGGAAGACGATGCTGTAGTTCTGTGACCAGGGTCTGCAAGGTCAATACAAGGTCAAGCTGGTGTGCTCAACGGGGCAGCAGGTATTGTAGTGGGTGGAACTGCAGGCCTTCGATGAGGCTTGACTGGTGGACGAGGCATTGGTAGGATAGGATCAGGCTGCTTACCGATTTCCTTGTGGTCTGAGAATGAAGCCTCCAGAGGCTCTTCAAGGAGATCCCTCCTTGAAGTAATGTGGCAGGTGGTGCTGTAGCAGTAGATATAGAAGGCACCAGAGTAAAGAGTGGCTTGGCTGGTGTGGGCCTTGGCAGAAAAGACAATGCTGGAGACCGTTCCCTGTCCATAGTAGCCCCTCTGGGAAACGTGGTAAATGCTGGAGCTTGTGACTAGGATGCCAATGGTATCGTAAATTGTCTCGGTGGCAGAGCAACTCTTGCTAATTTGGTAGACGATAGTTGTGGTTGCTGACTAAGTCGTTGATGGTGAAGCTGTGCATAGGGAGGTGGATGAATTTGCTTGTTTGGGCCCGTCGACTAAGTCTCTTGATGGTGACGATTTATGCCTGTGGCTCTTAGACAAGAGAAGATGTGAACGTTACTTCTCCGACAAGAGCATTGAAGATGAGGGTGTCTGACTGCAGCATAATGTTTTATATGTTGTATGTCAATGTATATATGTAATTATAAGTAGTGTAAATATTTATACATTTTTTATTTTCTATTAGGCATTATTTGGTTTATTAATTACAAACCTTTTGCCTTAGTTAATCACATCATATACACTTGAAATGGATCTATACACCAGAAAACATATAGTAGTATGGTTAGTAGGGGGAGAGTAGAGTATGGGAAAAGCCTTAAGTAGGTGTAAGGGAGTACATAGGAAAAAGGGATAGAGGGTAGGTACCCTGCCATGGGGTAGCGGGGGGACATGGCAGCCTGGCTGTGGCTGCCTAGTGAGATGGGACCACATACAGAGGCCATCCTCTGGCCTCACACTCCATGTGGGTGGCACCTGAAGTTAGGGAAGGGGTCTGTTCCATCAGACACACCCCTATGGGTCTCCGACTCCCCTCCAAGGAATGGTGAGCTGGCGTTGTAGATATCTATCTAGTTTGTACTCACACCAGGGGAAAGGTAGGATGGGGAATAGGAATGTTTTAAAAGTGTGTGTGTGTTTAATAAACAAAGAGGGGTCAACGTTGGGATCCTTATAAAATCCACACTGGGGTCTGTGTAAATAACCATGTGGTTATTAAAGAACTCGGGGTGTAACCCATCTCCTGTTATCAATCATTTTATTTGACAGCTGCAGCGTACCTCCCTACCAAGCGGCCCTGGGGGGTGGGGTGGTGGTTTCCATGTTGACTGTCCAAGGTTTGGTGAGAGGAAGTGTACACCTTTAACCAGACCTGGGCAGGAAAACGGAGGCTACAAAAACATTGATCATTACTCCAAAGTTTCTAACTTTCGAGAAGGATGCCAAAGTGTGACTTAATTCCTTAATTTTAGGCCATCAAATACCCATCTGAAGAAGGAAGGCAAAGAAATGATCGGATATGGTCTTATGTGCAGGGTAGAGATGAATCAATAATTGAGTGTCATAGGCACAGTTATGAAATAGTATGCCAACTGACTGCCCCTGAGGCACTGTACAGATGCTGTTTTTGAAGGCTGTACATCACAGAATCGAGGTGGCTTGACATCTACCGATCAGGAAAGAATTTAGCCACCAGAGCAGATGTGTCCTTCTGCTACACACAACCTGTAATGCTTGACTACTGCCACTGGCACCAATAAGACAAATAGTTGCCTTCAAGTTGCTCACCATATAAGACTGGGTACTCTATGAGACTGGGTCATATCACATATGCATTAAATTCCAAAGCTACACCCGCAACTGCCAAGATCATTATATTTGCCCTAGCACTGGACCGAGTATCATGCCTAGGTCATAAAATCGGTGCAAACTGGGAGAGCAAACTTTCAGAAATGTCTCTTTGTAGTATTTTACTATCTGTAACAAACAAGAGAGCAGTGATTGCCAACAAGTTGGAAGTGGTGGTGAATTTGGCACTTTGCGACGCATGTAAAAGATACCGCCTATACACTAAATGATCAAATGTGGAACACCAAAGCTCTAGTAAAAGAAACAATGCAGAGACTAAATTATCAAATATGGAACACCAGTGCTCTAAGCTTGGCACCCATATTTAAAATGAAAGACCCCCGGGCAAACCACTTCATCTTTTTGTACCATATTTGTAGATGGGCCAAAACTTGAGCGCTTGGAAACAAGCTAATCTCTGATATTGGGCCCTTAATCCTGTAGACATTTCTGTTTGGTAAATCTTCATGATCTAACAATTGTTCACAATACTCTTTCCCCAGTCAACACCTGCAATCTCATGGGAAAATATAGGGGTGGACAGGGGAGAGTAGAAGGAAACATACTTACTACTATACTTACAACAAGTCCCAAGTACTCTCCCAACATTGATATGTCCACAGAGGAGACTCTCAGGCGATCAAGTGCTCATACCAATTTACACAGGTTTCCAGAACTACATTCCTATGAGAGCAGTGGAAATCTACATGAAATCTGCATGTGTGCCACCTTGTACTGTCTTAAATATTGGCCAGTGAAAGGAACTCTGTATGGGGGTGAGTGGAAGGTGCAAGGGGAAGCCTCAGATGCATGCTTAGTTTTCCACACACCTCACTCTTTATTCGCTCATAAGACATGCAGCATGTTTTCTCATTCACCCTCTGTAGGGTGACTCTGCTGTCTTGTGAAATGCAGTGCCTGGTTCAAGTGGCTCTCAAAGCTACTCTTTTCACTCTTCTTCAAACTAAGCAGGTCTCGTATTCCCTGGCAATGTGAGAAACCTGACAGTGTCTCACCCGCTGGTCCCTGGGGATATGTCATACAGGTGGCCAGGACATGGCCATCACTTTTGGATCCAGTTCCTGGGGGGTGGACCAATGCAGGAGGATCACCTCGGTGAGGGGTCCTCGGGAGTGGAAATGGGACACCGGATGGTGAGACACGGTATCCGCTTCCCTGTAACAATTTTACCCCATTCTACCTGGTATAATATTAAGGAACTCACCCCTCCCACCCCCTTTTTGTAAGGAGAACACTTTATCCCGGACAGCTCACTGCGAGAGAAAATAGACTAACAACCAAGGCATATACCGGACATGTCCCAATACAATGGTCAGGCAGAGTCAGGCAATTACTGATCATTACTCACACCTGACTTCCATCACACTTCCCCACACGGATAAAAGGCTGAGCACGAAAGCACATTCTGAGGAAGGCAAAGCACACGAGGAAGCAGCAGTTCCAAGATGACAGTTTAATACAAGGAGAACGACAGCGAGACCGAACAGTGTTACAAGAAGGGAAGTGCCCCTGACCTTTTCAGAGAAAGACAGTTACTTTCATGAGCCTGGACGCATAAGAAACGTAAGACCTGGAATCAAAGCTGAAGAAACCTGCATTGTGTGTCAGAGGTACCCAGGGCTCTCCCGCATCGATAGTCACGGCAGGCAAGATCGTTTTCCACTGTATTAACTGTCCTTGGCTCCTACAACAAAGCAGCACCAGTAAAGTCAGCACAGCCGGTGAGTTGGGAGACTGATGCCAGACCGTTCTGTGTTGAAGCCAAGATTACAAGCGGCCACATTGTATAGTGAAAACTGACGAGAACAGTGTATGAACCGTATGTGGCAAGCCACGCAAATATGATAGAACAGTTGAGTGACTGAACTTTGAAGCCAAGATACGATACCGTAGACAGAGTGGTCCGGCTCTATGTGGGGTCTCATTCGAAGGTATCCGACACAGAGGTGGCAAATGTTACAAGAAAAGGAATTGTGAAATCAAAGTGGTCCTGCAACGGGTCAAGCAAAACCCTGGGCACATTCAAAAGTCTTTGATAGTAAGAATATAAAGAAAGTAAATTAGATTGGTCCCAAAACGGCTTAGGGAGACTAATTGTGTTAAAAAATGTCTGCGCACGAGGATACAGGCTTAGGGGGATCCGGGATGAACCATGAGTCATCCGAGAAAGAATATTGTACGAACATTGTATAACGAGGATCTGAGCCTGGATGAGGGGGATCCAAGGTGAAGAATCTTGTATTAAAAGGAACTGAGCCCGGTTGAGGGGGATCCGGGGTGAATAGTGAATCCCCTAAGAAATTGAGTACTGTGAAATCTGAAAGAGGAAAGAACTTTTCATTTGTCACATCAGGCCCTCAGAAGAAAGAGACTTTGAAAGACAAAGAGACTTGAGCACAGAAGGCCCTGATGCTAATGATTGAACTGTATCCTCATGCTAGAGAAGCCGGAGACTGTTCTAAGCTCGAGTGAACCACCTTGTCCTGTGCTGAAAACGTGGGTGAGGGAGGCCAACGGCCTGAACATCCTAACATATTTTATGCATACTTCTTTCTTTTCATTACAATGTGTACCACACTATTTGTATTTAGAGGTAAGGATTGGCAATAGGTTCATTAGTATAGGCCCTTTTATTTTGACCAGACCACGCTAGGACTGAGTTATTATTATTTGATGGCCATAACTTGCTCCCATATGTAGATTTAGGATTAGATAGGCGTTTTTCAACCCTTGTTTGAAGTTCAATAAACACCCTTGAACTCTGGTCACTTGTCTCTGTCTTACTGTTGATACCATGCCTTCCTTACAGCAAAGACGCAGCCAATGAATCTGTGTGAGGATGCACTCTATGCTTACATATGTCAGTGCCGGCCATCAATATAGTGGCTAGACATAGAATTAGCCCCAATCAGTACAGGAGTCTTGCCAAAGGCCCATGTTAGAGGACAAGAAACAAGTGTGAGAGAATGCAAGTGAGTGTGAGAGGGTGTGGGAGTGTGAGTGTGTGGAAGAGTGAATCAGAGAGATGGAGAGGGCGAAGGAGAGGGAGTTTGTGTTTAAGAGGGCTCAGTAGTATAATTTAGCAATTGCTTTAACCCTCTGATGGCCCAAAGAATAGCTACTGGATTTTCGACATTGAGCTTTAGCCTCAGAGGAATTGCTTCAAAGGTGTGGCAATGGACAGCCCACCAGTGGCCTCAGATTGTCAGCCACCCAAGAACCTCTGAGTCACAATGATTATGCCAAATGTAGTTGTCTCCAAACTCTCTATTTTGGAATGTACACCAGAGAAAGTCTGGATGTCCACAGTGGTATTTGCTGTGACCTTAAGGAAATGTGCATTATCACTGGCGGAAAGGTGGAGATCATCGCCATTATTTGACCCAATTGCTCATTAGCTGCATCGAGATGTTGGACAAGATGCAATGCCCCGGCCAGAGCTTTACTGTGATTCACATATGCAAAGTCTGCAAAAGAGAGCAGCATCAAGGGCACTCAAGACTTTTCAGACATTCTGGCTCCTGTATGGCAAATCTCTCGGACAATAGGGGAGGTTTGGAACTTGAGAGTGTTTTACTTCCCCAATGGCTCCCTAGGGCCTGTGCCTGGAAACTTAAAGCAACCTTCACATTTCAGGGTACGCCTTTCATCATAGGGCATTACTGTTTATCACAGCACCAAGCACCAATATTGCCCGAAGAAACGAGCGCTGTACTAGAAACAGATCACATGCCGTCTACAAAATGGCCACTTTTGAGCGTGTTTTCCTCCTCTGGGTACAGAAAGTCTTAGGGTACCTCCCAGGCTTCCTTCACCTCATTTCAATTCCGACACGTGCCATATATGACAAGGACCTGCAAGGATTTGTGAACTTTCCCAAGCCGTAAATTGTAGTTGTAACGAGAAGACGCGAAAATAAATTGCCAGCAGGCAGCATTCGGGAAACCAGCAGCTCGCAGATGAGAAATCGCTCCGGTTTCCTTCGAGCCGTGGTCGCGCTTATTTGATAGCCGCCTGCTAATTAAATTCAGTGGGGAGCGAACTGGGGCGTTGTAGGGGAAGAGTGCCCGAGAGGCACGAGTCGTACGACAGATGGGACGAGGGGAGACAGCGACTCTGACCATCACCGCTAAACCGCGCTCCTCCGCACCCAGCATGCAACAATCACCAACATCAAATGCAAGGTGCGTACACCAACAAAACACAACACAAAACAAGCCAGATACTGTACGTCTTACAAAAAAGATCTATTGCCTATATCGGTGTCCAATCATTAATAACATTAAACTATTCCTGTGATTATCGTCCAAAAAGGCCTTTCCAAATTTATGCTGCAGCAATAACGTCGACATTACATTTTCTTTTTTTAATCGGTTGACGACAGTGGTGCCACTAGCAATCACTACTGAGATGCGAGGGTGGGAGGGGTGCAAACCAGGGGGCTGAAATGCAATAAGCGGGTGGGGGCGGGATTTGTCGCATCAAATACGAGTCAAGAGGTTTGACCATGCCTGTATTTTACCAAGCTGGTTAACACGTGTGACATTAAGCATGCTCAGAGTAGTTTAATACAATAAAAGTTTACATCAGGTTGATATACATCCTAAGAAGTTTACTCGGATTCAACAGCTGAACTATGCACTCAGCAAGAGACGACATTCTTGTAATTTAAGCTTCAAATAATGTGTAGTTCGGGGTGGTATTTAGCAGAAGAGACACCACCACCCAAAAGCCAGTCAAAAAGATACAGTTTAACAGGAGATATCCCCCTTTCCTCAGTTTCAAATGATAGTCAGGGACAGTCTGTTTAACAGATGAAATATCACCTACAGACACAGAGTACAGGGGGAAAGGAGCCAGCTTCTCCATTGGTTCTTTGGCAATGGTAGCAGGAATCTCACATTGCCCCTATAGAATTGTTCAGTTATTTGCTGGCTGTACATCCCAATGGTGGCTGCTGAATTATTTATTTGTAGGGGTCTAAATATTTCTCTCAAATATGCAGAGCGCAGTGAGGGAGCGCAAACCAACCAAGATGGAGGGTGTTGGGAGGGGGTGGGTGAGGGTGTGCCACCCCCCCTGAGAATTTGTGTCTTAATATTTGTCTATAAAGGGTGCATTTTACATCATACTTTTTTGAAAAATTGGGTAAAATGTCAAAGAGTTTGCAATTAGTTCTGTAGGGTAACTCATGAAAAAATCCATTAGATGCAAGTTAGCAAAAGTGCACAGGAGCATTTCCCCACCACATTTTTATGATGTCTTTGTCCACAATATATGCCAGTATAAAAACATTTTCATGCTCCCTGTGCCTATACATTTTCATGCTGGCTGCACCAATATATGGCAGTATTCCCATATAAGAACATACTCTTGTATGGTATAATACTATAAGAAAACATGTCCATGATTGTTCTGTCAAAAAATGGCAGTACATCACATAAGAACATACTCTAGTTGGCTTTATCATTAAAAATGCCATGCCACTGTAGGAACACATGTCAAAACTGTCTGCATCAAAATCTCAGTCTAGCCACGTAATAACACTTCTCATGCTTGCCTCATCAAAGATGACCAATATTAAATGGCATGTCTCAGTAAAAAAAAGGGCTAGAACGCCGACACCAAAATGCCAGTCTAGCCACATAATAACCACTTCCTATGCTTCCTTTGTCAAAGATGCCCAATACAAAATGTAATTCCACGGTAAGAACTGGATAGACGGACTGAATCAAAAGGCCAGTTTAGACACGTAATAATACTTCTCATGCTTGCTTTATCATAGACGTCCTTTATAAAATGCCATGCCTGCCCCCTACCCACCCAACTCCTCACACACATAATCAATTTGAGTCATGGTATTTTTTACAAGGCATCTATTATTATAGATGCCCAGTAGAAAAATGCTGTGCCTAGCCCCTAAGCAGCGGAGGGGTCAGGCATGGTATTTTTATTAGGCATCCATCATAGATGGTCAGTAAAAAAAGACCTGCTGGTGGGGAGGGAGGTTGTGCAACAATGGCATTTTTAAAATGCCATTGTTGCACAACCCCCCCCCCTCAGCCCAGTACAAACACATGCCAACACACATTCACAAAACATTCCCAAGCAGCATGTACTTGCTCAATCACACGTGCAACATCAATATACACTCACTCATTATACACAAGACAAGCATACACGAATACATATACATTTAAATTAATGTACCTTCTTTCCCCGTCCTGATGTTTCTTCCCAGCGCTCCAGCTCCCACATAACACCAACAGGAACCAGGAATCAAAGAGCGCTTGCTGCTTCCCGCACATGCGCGCCTGTGCTGGAGCACTGTTGACAAAGCACGCAATCCATTTGTATGTACAGGGAGGCGCTGGAGTGTTGACTCGCACATACAAATCTGCAGTTCCACAACCAGCATCCCCAATGCGAAATGCAAGATTGGGGAAGCAAAACACCCCAGTTTTGCATGGCACATTGGACATAAGTGGCTGGAGAACAGTATTGTCAAATGGAAACCGCGTTTCCCTATGACAGTTAGAGGCAGCCAAGGAGCATCTGAGGGAGTGCTCAGTGTTTACACTGGGCTCGCTCCCCTTGCCCAGTATGAACAAGCATCCACTGGTAGATTCTTAATGAATCTATTAAATCTAGAAATAATTTAATTCCCAACAGAAGAAGACTTCAAACCCAGAAACAGTAAACAGAAAGATCCACACTTTAGAAACTGCACCACATTGTATTTTAAGTGAAAAGCATATGTGTTTAATTAGGGATTTATCCCGTGACCTTTTATGTTGTCATCTTGAATTGAAAATCTAGATATGGAAGATAGCCAAGACTAGCCCTGATTTGAAGAAGACACTTGTGTGTCGAAACACGTGTTATCTAAGGGCAACTTATTAAACGCATATGCTTTTCACTTAAAATACAATGTGGCTCTGGACTCCTCCCTGGAATCCCGGTCGACGCAGAAGAATTTCGTGAAGGTGTGCGTCGACCACCACGTAGCAGCCCTGCAGATGTCCAGCAGGGGCACACCAGACAGGAACGCCGTAGTAGCAGCGATCGCTCTGGTCGAATGGGCTCTCGAACAGTTGGTTTGCCAACCGGTGTCAGTGCATGATGCAGCACATGATGCATCCAGAGAGCCATCTGGAAATGGAAGCCTTGGAGAGGGCCTTCCCTTGGTTCACAGGGCCAAAGTTCACAAAGAGCTGTGATGTCCTCCGACAACTCATGGTGTGGTCCACGTAGAACTTCAGCATTCTAGCCACATCCAGCGAGTGCAAAGTCCTCTCAGCCGGCGACAAAGGTGACAGGAAGAAAACAGAAACAGGCAACACCAAGGGCTCATTGAGATGGAAGCCAAACGCCACCTTGGGCATGAAGGAGGGGTGCGTCCTCAGCACTACCCTCGTCTTGTGGAATGTCAGGTATGGAGGCTTACAGGAGAGGGCCTGGATCTCTCCCACTCATCGTGCAGAGGTGATGGCCACAAGAAACGCCGTCTTCCATGATAGGAATTTCAGCGGCGCTGAATGCAAAGCTTAAATGGCGGGCCCATGAGCCTGGTCAGCACACCACATTGAGCTCCCACGCCGGGGCCAGAGCCTTCACCGGAGGGAACGAGTGGAACAGTCCTTTCATGAACTCCTTCACCAGGCGGTGAGACCACAGCAACGACCGCCGCAGAGTTCTGGTGTAGCGGAGATAGCTGCCAGATTAATTTTGATGGAGGCATGCGCCAGCCCCGCCTTGGCCAGCGACAGCAAGTACGGCAGCACTTGAGGGGGCATAATCCGTAGAGGGTTGATCTTCTGTGCATGACACCAGACAGAGAACCTCTTCCATTTATGTCCATAGCACTTAAGAGTCGAGGAAACCCTGGCCTTGGCAAGTACCTCCTTGCAGTCCGCCGGGATATCGTAGCCTCCGAACTCTAGTGTTGCAGGAGCCGGGCCTGCAGGTTCAGCGATCCTGTGTCGTGATGCAGGATCGCGCCTCCTTCCCTGGCAAGAAGATCCGCGTCCATCGACAGCTTGACTGGAGGGGACGCTGACATGTCCAGAAGGTCCGGGAACCATATCTGTCTCGGCCACGCCGGTGCGACGAGGATCATCCTGCACTGGGACCGTCTGAGTTGACTGATGAGTCACAGAAGCAATGGCAACAGTGGGAACACATAGAGGAACAGGGTGTCCCAGGGTAAAGAGAATGCATCCCCCAAACTCCCCGGCTGGGGAAACCTGCTGGTGAAGCTCCGGCACTTGGTGTTCGTCAACGTCGCAAACAGATCGATCTGGGGATTGCCCCATCCTCGGAATAGGAGATCTACTTGATCTTGCCGAAGCTCCCACTCGTGGCAAGAGTGTAGCTCCCTGCTGAATGAGTCGGCAACAGTGTTCTTTCCTCCTGCCAGGTGGAAAGGTACCAGGAACATCCCCTGAGCGACGGCCCAGTGCCACAGATCCTGCGCTTCCTTAGAGTGAGCTGGGGATCTGGTGCCCGTCTGCTTCTGGATTTAGAACATCGTGGTGGTGTTGTCGGTGAAGACCCATTTCACTTTGCCCTTGAGGGACGGAAGGAAGGACCGGAGGACCCAGAATACAGCCCGGAGCTCCAGGACGTTGATGTGCAGCGACCTATCCTCCAGGAGCCAAAGGCCTCTTGCGTGGAGATCTCTGGTGTGCGTGCCCCATCCCTCCAGGGAGGCGTCCGTCCTCACCGTCTCCTGATGCGCTGGAGTCTGGAAGTCAATGCCGGCCGCGAGATGCGCGTGGGTGCCCCACCACCGGATCGCTTGACGGAAAGTCTTGTTCAGGGCGATTTAGTCTTCGAAGCTTCCTGCCACTGGGCGTCGAGGAACTCCTGAAGCGGCCGCATCCGCAACCTGCACAGTCGCACGAGGTAGATGAATGACGACATCATGCCAAGCAGCGACTTGATGGACCTCACCCTGGCAACCTTCATGGTCAACAGCCGTTGTACCTTGCCCAGGATAGCTTTTATCCTCTCCTCCGACGGTGATACCAGCTGCGCCACCGTGTTGAGACTGGCTCCCAGAAACAGGGCGTCCTGCGATGGCACCAAGCAGGACTTCGCATGGTTTATTCAGAACCCCAGTTCCGTGAGCAGGCGGACGGTCCTCGCTGTGTGGTCGACGGCGAGTTCCCTTGACTTCGCTCGGATGAGTCAATCGTCAGGCACTTGGTGAAGACCCTTGAAGTGATATGATATGATAGTTTATTTATATAACGCCTATACACAATGTGTTTCAAAGCGCTTCAAGGCAAGGGAGGGAACAAGGGAAAATAAAATGACATTCTTACAGGCTATGAACAGTAAGGATGTGAAATTAACTATCATACTCGGCCTGACAACATTTCAGATAGAGCAAGATCTAAAACATAGATAAGGAAGCGAGGGGGAGAGTGGGAAGGAAATGGAAACAGACAGGCAACTACCGTACTAGGCCTGACAACATTTCTGGTAGAGCCGGAGAAAACAAAAAGGTGAGGGAGAGGGGTGCCGAAAGGTAGGGGAGGAACAAAACAAGCGACCATCATACTAGGCCTGACGACATTTCAGATCGTGCTGCAGGGGCGGTGGGGGGGAAAAAACCAGTAAGGGGAGGGGGGAGGAGACAGACGAGGTTGCTATCATACCAGGTCCAGGGACAATTCTGATAGAGTAAGTGCATAGAAGAAAGTAAGGGGAGGAGATAGGAAATGGGAGAAGGGAAGGAGGAGAGAACAGAGAGTTAGCAGTCAAAAGAGTGGAGAAGCAAGAGGGGAGAGTGAAGACAATTGCAGAAGTGAGTAGTAACACATAATGTTGCAAGCCAGGATACAAGATGAAGATGGGAACAACATGATTCAGGGTCACCAGTACAAGATGCAAAGGAAGTTCAGCATGAGAGTTGAGAAAGGGTGAAGCACCGTGAATGAATAAAGTCCATACAAGTCAAATCCAGCATTGGCCACAAGACGGTGATGGTGAAGCCAGAATTTATCAGGGCAGACTCCTGCAGAAGTAGGCTTGAGGGGGGATCAGGGGAGTGAGGGGGGAACATGGTAGAAGAATCAAGCAAAACAGGCAACATCTGTGTGCGAGAATGGTGGGGGCACAAGGGAACATCACGGGGGACCAGAGAGGGTGGAGATGGCCTGTGGGGACAGAGGGAGTAACACATGTTGGTGCATGCTTACCTGCTGTCTGTGCAGGGGGTTGGGCCCTGGTCCTCCTGGTCCCAACAGGTCCAAACAGGAATAGCCCTTTTCTTCGTCTGGCCAGGTCCAAACAGGAGTTGTCCTTTTCTTCGTCTGCCCAGGTCCTAACAGGAATTGCCCCTTTCTTCGTCTGCGAGAGACGCCCTTGATCTAATAGTTAAGAGCAGGAAGGAAGAGGCAGGGCTAAGAATGTGGGTGGTGCTTAGGCCAGGTGACCTAGATCCACAAGCAGGAAGGCACCAGGTGGGCGGGGCTTGCTAAGTGGTGAAAAAGAGCAGCAAGCAGGAAGGCACCAGGTGGGCGGGGCTTGCTAAGTGGTGAAAAGAGCGGCAGGCAGGAAGGCACCAGGTGGGTGGGGCTGAGGCCAGGTGACCTAGATCCACTTGCACCTACTGCCCATCTGCCTTGGTGCCGACTTCAAACCGAAGGGCAGTGCCTTGAACTGATAGTGCCGCCCTTGGACCACGAAGCGCAGAAACATTCGATCTTCTTTGTATATGGGGATGATGTGGAAGTATGCATCCTCCAGGTCCAGTGACGACAGGAAGTCCCCTTCTTCCAGCTGTCCCAGCACGCGCTGAAGGGTGACCATCCAGAATTTTTGGGATTTTATGTATTTGTTGAGGCGGCGGCGGACTAAGATGGGCCGCCAGCCGCCGGTCTTCTTTCAGACGAGGAAGTACCGCGAGTATACTCCGGAGCCCCGGAGGCTCTTCGGGACGAGCTCTATCGCACCTTTTTCCAGCATTGCTCGTACCTCCAGAAGTAGCTGTGGAATGTGGTTTTCTTTCCTGGCCACCAGTGGAAAGTGGGGACACTTCCTTTGGAACTCCAGAGTGTGTCTGTGGGCAAGGGCATCCAGCACCCAACAGTCGGTGGAGATGGATTTCAACACGCCATCCGGCCTCCTACCGGGGTGCTCAGGTGGGGGCCCGACGTCACGGCCGGTTCAGTCCTGCTTCGGTGAGGCCTTGCCACCTTGGGCCCCTTGGCGATGATGACTATGTCCACCGGCCTTGCTGCGGCTTCTGTAGGCCTCCTGCGCCGAAAAACGGGCCGTCTGACGGTACGACGAAGAGCTGCAGCTGAATCCTTTGGAGTCACCTTGAGACTTGCCTCCGGAGGTCCGAAAGGACAGCTGTCACTGATGGAGCGTGCCCAAGGCACGGGCCATCTCGGAGTCTGCCTTGATGGCCTGCAGCGCTAGTGCACTGCCTTGCCGAACTGGTTGTTCCTGTCGAAGGGCATGTCCAGTACCCTGGTCTGTACGTCCTGACGGAAGTCGGTGGCCCTGAGCCAACCGCTCTGGCGAGGTCAAATGCCGTTGCCCATCTGGCGAAACCCAGTGTCGGCGATGTCCATGGCTACTCTGATGGTGTGGTCCGAAGCCACCTCGCCCTCTTGCAGGATTCCAAGGGCTTGCGCCCTCTTGTCGTCTGGAAGGAAGTCCAGAAGGGGGGGCGATTTTAAACCACAGCTCCCTATCGGGCCACGATAGCGAGAGCGTCGGCCGCCATAATGGTCGTTGCTGCCGATGAGATGACCCAACGTCCCATGGCCTCCAGCATCTTCCTCTCGACATCCGGCGGGGAAGTGGAAGTCGATGCCATCGCCCCAGCCGATTTCTTCTTGGCCACAGCGGAGACTACTGAGTCCGGGGACAGCTGCGCCCTGAGGCACATAGGAGCAAAGTCTGGGACCCGGTACTTCTTTTACCAGTCTCTCTTCGCAGGGGCCGTGGACGGGTTCTTCAGAAGGGACAGTCCTTCGTCCCAGATGTCGTCCAACAGTGGGACTGAGAGTACGGTCTTCCTCTTGGCCTCTCGTCGTTGATAAAGGAATCCCTCTTTCTTCTACTCTTCGGGGCATAGCTGGAAAAGCTCAGAGGTCCTGGCGATCATGGTGTGAAACGAGCCAATTTCGTCGGGAGGGGAAGCCTGGGGATGGGGCGATGGGAGATCTGTTCCGTCGTCGCCACCGTCCGTCCCCGTCGTCTCCGTCTCATCCCTCGGCAGAGGGGATGGAGGTGAAGGATGGAAGGGTGGGAGTGGATGGACTCGCCTCCACTTGGCTGGAGGACTCCCCGATGGTCCAGGCGCCGCTGGATCGTCAGCCGGAGGCAAGGGCATCCTTGCCCTTATATCTGTGCACAGGGTGTGCAGTGCTAGCAAGATGTCTTCAGACCTGTCCGTCGGCGGTGGCATCGGTTGCGATGGGAGTGTCGGCAGAGGCGTGGTGTCCTCCGGTTCCTCGTCCACCCGCCGTTCTTCGTCGGCTCCACCGTTGCTCTCCACGCCTGCCTCGTCGGGATCCTTCCCCGTAGGCCCCGACTTCGACGAACCTCCTGTCAAGGACTGACTTGAGGCCAGGCAGCTCGTCCACGGAGGGGATATCTGAGTCCGCTAGGACTACCGCCCCCCCCCCCCCTTCTCGGCCTGGGGCTTCACAGGGGTATTTTCGATGGGCTAAAAAGACGATTCCCTCTGGGATGGCAGGGAAACTCTAGGCCTGGAGGTCATCTCCACTGGGGTCGCCTCTGCGGGCTTTGGCAGGGACGCTACGACTCCCTCAATCGAGGCTTTAGCTGGGTGAATCTGGGCCTTCTCGACCATAGGTGCTTCTGAGGCCTTCACTGTGAGGGAGGGTCACTGCCTCGCTCCCCCTTGGCTTTCTCCGTCGGGGCCAGCGGGGGCTTCTCCCGAAGCTTACTCGGGTTGTCCGACTTCCTTTTCGGCGAGTCGGAGCGTTGGCTCGTGGTTCACGGCGTCAGCGATTTTGCGCCCGGCCTGGCAGCTGAGGAGCCCGTACCAACGGTGCTCCCGGTGCCCGCGGACTCGCATGCTTTGCCTTATGTTCGGCCCCCATAGCCGGAGCACCCTCAAAGGTCTTAGAAGACTGCTCAGACTTCTTCTCACTTGCTGCCGGGCTCTTCGCCTCCAGCCAGTCAGCGAGTCGTTTGCGACAGTCCTTCATGGTCCGGACGGACATGTTCTTGCAGAACGCACAGTCTCCTCCACGTGCGACTTGTTGGAGTGCAGTCAGTAAAGACACCGGGAGTGCTCATCCTCCTTAAAGACGGTCTGTAGTCCACATCCTGGGCAGTTCCTAAACAGCTTGGATCCAACGGGCGTCGAGTCTCCTTTGTCCTGGGCCATGACCATGCAGGGTAGGCCTCAAAAATCCTCCGGAATCCTCCAAGAAGTGAAATTCGTTGAAAATAAATTCGCCCTTGAGGGGCGTAGAAATTTCCAAAACGGGTCCCCGTTAATCGGAAGATTAATTGGTGGAGCTTGAGGCACAATTTGACTGAAAAAATAAGAGTAAACTCATTGAAAAAACGTAATACACAGTAAAAGCTTGAGAACTAAGCACGAGGACTCCGAGCACTTGAACGTGCGGTAAAAATCTGAAGATGGCTGCCAGAGGAGGGGCTTAGGTAGAGGGCAGTCATTGGCTGGTGGCAGTAAGACCCAGAGACCAGTGATTGGTTATTAGTAGAAAGACAGTTCAGAAACAAAACAAACTGATTTCTTCTTTACCTAGGATTCCCAGCCTGACGACGGGGAATATTCATGAGCATGTGAATCCATGCCAGACCCCATGCTGGAGAAACTCTGTTATGTTATGCCATGTTTTAAGCTGTAGAAACATGTTCTGTAATATCTTGTTCTGCTGGGATCAATGTGTTCTCTTCCCAAAGCTAAATGCATGTTAACTGGAATGTGCCCACCTAGTGCTACTGTATGTACTCATTCAGGCCTTGGGAGGGAAGCATGACGTCTGTTTTATTTTAAGCTAGCTGGATAGGTCACTTTATATTATGTTGAGGTTTCATTATAATGTGTTGCTCAAAATGTCTAATTTGCAAGGACCCTTAAAGTTCCCATAAGAAAGCAGGTAGCAACCCCCTAAAAATGCAAAAAACAAACCAACAGAAGGGTAGACTTGGAAATGTAATCTTTCAATTACATCATACACCCGTTCTGACCTGCCTTTCGCATGAGGCCCTCTATGAACAGGACACAGTAACTATATCCAAGGGTGAGCAGACAAGTCAAAGGTGGGTTCATGTAAATTAACTCCCATAAATGTCCAGCCTCAGGAGATTCCTGCCTCACACGCCAATATAACCATTACCTTGAAGGACTCCAGAATCTCCAGGAAGGACAGATTGGGGTTTTTGCGCCGAAGGCGGCCATGGTTGAAATCGCGCCTTCAGTTAAATGTGCCCATATTTCCTTCAAGCTTTCCCATCTATAGAACCTGACCGTTCAGTGCTCTGGTGAGCGAATAGAGGGAATAGAGGGGCACTGTACACTGTTTTCCCGAGCATGTTTTCTACATGCCTTGGCTCACCATGATACTTTGGAAGCGTCAGAAGTCTAACCACGGCCAAACCAAAGCCAGGTCTGCTGTTCTTAAGCACTATGCGCACAAGCCTTGGGGTTTGGTAACCATGACACAAGTAAAGGAGGAAACCCAAATATTTGAGGCGTTTCGCTCGCTTTTCAGGGAGCTGTTGCTGTAAATTGGCGATTTATATTTCTGTCATCCAACCTCTGACAAATGTTGGGGGTCCAGGTAAGTAAGTATAAGGACTTTGACACCTGTGTTTTGTTGGCCATGGCCTCAGGGTACTGACCGCAGTTCTTTCCTTTTGAGTTAGCATAAGTAAGGGTTACTTGTTTCACCAAGATTTTTTATTTTTGAGGTGTTTGTTACATAAACTGTAAGGAACAAGTTACTTACCTGTAACTGTTGTTCTCCAGCATGGCATGGATTCACATGCTCATGAATATTCCCCGTCGTCAGGCTGGGAATCCTCGGTAAAGAAAAAAAACAGTATCAGTTTCGTTTCTGATCTGTCTTTCGTAGTAATAACCAATCACTGGTCTCTGCGTCATACTGACCACAGCCAATGACTGCCCTCTACCTAAGCACCGCCTCTGGCAGCCATCTTCAGATTTGGAAGCACGTGAAGTGGCAGTATGACCAAGTGAAGAGCCGCAGAGGGGTAGGCGGGAGGGTTCGCATGTGAATCCATGCCAGACCCATGCTGGAGAACAACAGTTACAGGTAAGTAACTTGTTCCTTCTCCAGCATGGGGTCTGGCATGGATTCACATGCTCATGAATAAAGAATACATAGCAGTACACACATGCACAACCACGGGAGGTGGCAAAGGCTCAACATTAAGCATCACATCAAACTCAACATTAAGCATCTTACCTCCTCACCAGGCTCACCTCAGGCGAACAGGTTGCGCAGCACTGCTTGGCCGACCCTGGACTCCTCCCTGGAATCCCGATCGACGCAGTAGAATTTCGTGAAGGTGTGCGTCGACCTCCATGTAGCAGCCCTGCATATGTCCAGCAGGGGCACACCAGAAAGGAACGCTGTGGTAGCTGCGATCGCTCTGGTGGAATGGGCTCTCGGACGGCCAGGCAGCAGTCGGTTTGCCAACCGATGACAGTACATGATACAGCCGGAGAGCCATCTGGAAATGGAAGCCTTCGAGAGAGCCTTCCCCTGATTGACAGGTCCAAAGTTCACAAAGAATTGTGACGTCTTCCGAAAACACTTCGTGCGGTCCACGTAGAACTTCAGCGCTCTAGCCACATCCAGCGAGTGCAAAGTCCTCTCAGCCGGCGACGAAGGCGACGGGAAGAACACAGGCAACACCAAGGGTTCGTTGAGATGGAAGTCCGACGGTACCTTGGGCATGAAGGAGGGGTGCGTCCTGAGCACTACCCTCGTGTCGTGAAAAGTCAAGTACGGGCCTTGCAGGAAAGGGCCTGGATCTCTTCCACCCGTCGTGCGGAGGTGATGGCCACAAGAAACGCTGTTTTCCACGACAGAAACTTCAACGGGGCCGAGTGCAGAGGCTCGAACGGAGGTCCCATGAGCTTGGTCAGCACCACGTTGAGCTCCCACGCCGGGGCCGGAGCCTTCACCGGCGGGAACGATCTGAACAGTCCCTTCATAAACTCTTTCACCAGACGCTGAGACCACAAGGACGTCCGGCCCGTGGTTCTGGTGTATCGGGAGATCGCAGCAAGATGAATCTTGATGGACGCGTGTGCCAGTCCAGCTTTGGCCAGCGTCAGCAGGTACGGCAGTACCTGGGGAGCCGTAATCCGTAGAGGGTTAATCTTCTGTGCGTGGCACCAGACAGAGAACCTCTTCCATTTGTGTCCATAGCATTTAAGAGTCGAGGACGACCTGGCCTTTGCAAGAACCTCTCTGCAGTCGGCCGGTATGTCGTATCCTCCAAACTCTAGCGCTGCAGGAGCCAGGCCTGCAAGTTCAGCGATTTCGGGTCGTGGTGGAGGATGGCGCCTCCTTCCCTGGAGAGTAGATCCGCGTCCACCGGCAGCTTGATTGGCGGGGACGCTGACAAGTCCAGAAGGTCCGGGAACCATATCTGCCTCGGCCACGCAGGTGCGAAGAGGATCATCCTGCACCGTGACCTCTTGAGCTGGTTGACGAGCCGGATTAGCAGCGGCAAAGGAGGGAACGCGTAGAGGAACAGGCCCTCCCAGGGGAACGAGAAAGCATCGCCCATGCTCCTCGCCAGGGGAAACCTGCTGGCGAACCTCCGGCACTTGGAGTTCGTCGCCGTCGCGAACAGGTCGATCTGGGGTGTGCCCCACCGTCGGAAGAGGCGATCCACTAGATCCTGCCGTAGTTCCCACTCGTGGCACGAGCGCAGCTCCCTGCTGAGTGAGTCGGCGATGGTGTTTTTTATCCCTGCCAGATGAAACGGCACCAGAAACATCCTTTGGGCGATGGCCCAATGCCACAGGTCCTGCGCCTCCTTGGACAGTGCTGGGGACCTGGTTCCGCCCTGTTCCCTGATGTAAAACATGGTGGTGGTGTTGTCGGTGAAGATCCTCACCACCTTGCCCTTGAGGGACGGAAGGAAGGACCTGAGGGCCCAGAACACTGCACGGAGCTCCAGGACGTTGATTTGGAGGGACTTCTCCGTCGGGAGCCAAAGGCCTCTCGCGTGCAGATTTTCGGTGTGCGCTCCCCACCCTTCCAGGGAGGCATCCGTGGTCACTGTCTCCTGGTGGTCTGGGGTCTGGAAGTCCGTGCCCGCCGTCAGATGCGCGCGGGTGCCCCACCACCGGACCGCTCGGCGGAAACTCTCGTCGAGTGTGATCCTCTCCTCGAAGCCGCCCGTCGTTTGGATCCAGCGCGCGTCCAGGAACTCCTGCAACGGGCGCATCCGGAGCCTGCACATGGGAATGAGGTAGATGCAAGAAGACATCATTCCGAGGAGGGACTTGATGGACCTCACCTTGGCCGCGTCGGAAACCAACATCCGCTGTACCTTGCCCAGGATGGACCTGGTCCTTTCCTCCGACGGGGAGGCCAGAAGGGACACTGTGTCGAGCTTCGCTCCCAGAAACAGTGCGTTTTGCGCGGGTACCAGGTGGGACTTGGCGTAGTTCACGGAGAATCCGTGAGAAGTTGGACGGTCCTTGCCGTGTGCTCCACGGCGAGCTCCCTCGTCTTGGCTCGGATGAGCCAGTCGTCCAGGTAGGGGTAGACGTGGATCCCCTCGCGGCGCAGCTGCGCCGCCACCGGTGCAAGGCACTTGGTGAATACCCTGGGTGCCGACCGTAGTCCGAAGGGGAGGGCTTTGAACTGGTAGTGACGCCCTTGGACCACAAACCTGAGGAATTTTCGGTGCCCCTTTAGGATGGGAATATGGAAGTAGGCATCCTCCAAATCCAACGACGACAGGAAGTCTCCTTCCTCCAGCTGACCCAGGACGTGCTGGAGGGTGACCATCCGGAACTTCTGCGCCTTGATGAACTTGTTCAGACGTCGCAGGTCTAGGATGGGGCGCCATCCTCCCGTCTTCTTCTTCACGAGGAAGTATCTCGAGTAAACTCCGGAGCCCCGAAGCCTCTTTGGGACGAGTTCGATGGCGCCCTTCCTGAGCATCGCCTTTACCTCCAGGAGAAGCTGAGGGACGTGAAGCTCTTTCCTGGCCACGGGGGGGACGCGCGGGCACCTTCTTTGAAACTCGAGCGCGTGGCCCCGGTCTAAGGCGTCCAGCACCCAACGGTCGGTGGAGATGGACTCCCACACGCTGACGAAGCTCGCCAGCCGGCCTCCCAGTTTGTACCATAGCTCCCTGTCGCAGCGGGCCACGATAGCCAAGGCGTTGGCCGCTTTAATCGTCGTCGCTGCAGACGAGATGACCCTGCGTCCCATAGCGTCCAATTTCTTTCCCTCGCCGTCCGGTGGGGAAGTCGATGTGGAGGCCGCACCCCCCCCCCCGCTTTCTTCCTGGCCGCTGCGGAGACGACGGAGTCCGGGGTAGGCTGCGCCCGGAGGCACAGGGGGGCCGCGTCCGCGACCCGGTACTTCTTCTCGTACCGGTCTCTTCTAGCTGGCGTCGTGGAAGGGTTCTTGAGGAGGGCGAGGCCCTCATCCCAAATGTCGTCCAGTAGAGGCACCGCGAGGACCGTCTTCCTCTTGGCCTCGCGCCGTTGATGAAGGAATCCTTCCTTTTTCTTCTCCTCAGGGCAGAGTTGGAAAAGCTCGGATGCCCTGGCGATCATGGAGTGGAACGATCCAATCTCGTCGGGCGGAGAAGCCCTGGTGGGAGGTGACGACGGTAGATCCTCGTCGTATACCTCGTCGTCCGTACCCGTCGCTGCCGTGTCAGTCCCCGTATCATCCCCTCGGGTGGACGGGGAGGATGGCTGGACGGGGCGCGACGTCTGAAAAGGAGGTGGAGGGTGAATCCTTCTTTCCTTGGGCGGGGGAACACCAGAAGGTCCCGGTTCAGGATCCCCCGACGGGAGAGGTTCCTCCGTCGGCAACGGTAGTCTCGTCCTTATCTCTGAGCATAAGGACTGTATAGCCAACAAAATGGCCGCCGAGTTGTCTCGCGGCGCTGGCAGAGGGGAATCCGACGGGCGATCAGGGGCCCCGTCGGCACCCTCGACGATGTCGTCGTCACCTGCGTCGGGATCCATCCCGACGGGCCGGTCTTCATCCACGCCAAGGCCGTGGCTTAAGACCTCGATCAGCTCTTCCTCCGAGGTTGAAGCCGAATCTACGACGACGCCCTGCCCCCCCTTTTTCTTCCCCGCCGGGGATTTCACGGGGGTCCTATCGATGGGCACAAAAGAGGACTCCCTCCGAGGTGGCAGGGAGACTCTGAGCCCCGAGATCGCCACCACTGGTGTAGCCTTCACAGGCTGAGCCAGGGCCGCCGCGACAGTATCGATAGAGGGCTTGGCCGGATGGATTAAGGCCTTCACCACCTTAGGTGCGCTCACCGCCTTATCCTTGAGGGGGGGACACTGCCTCGCTCCCCCTCCGATGGGGCCTTCGAGCTCGACCGGGGCCTCTCCAGGAGCTTCGCCGGGTGCTCGCCCTTCCTCTTACCCGACCCAGAGCGTTGGCTCGTGGCTGAAGGTGCCGGGGAGGGTGCGCCCTGCCTGGCGCCCGTAGAGCCCGACCGTTCGGCGCTCCCGGTGCCAGCGGACTCGCGGTGCTTGGCCTTGTGTTGGACCCCCGTCGCCGGGGCGTCCTCAAAGGTCTTAGAAGACCGCTCGGATTTCTTCCTCTTCTTCTCGCCTGACGGGCTCTTCCCTTCCAGCCAGTTGGCGAGGCGTTGATGGCGGTCCTTCATGGTCCGCTCCGACATATTGCCGCAAAACGCACAGTCCTTCTCCACGTGCGTCTTGTCCTCATGTAAGCAGTAGAGACAAAAGGAGTGTTCGTCCTCCTTAAAGACGTTCTGCAGCTGGCATCCAGGGCAGACCCTGAACAGCTTTCCGGGCGTTGAGCTTCCCTTCTCCTGGGCCATGTCCGGGCCTGAGAAGCTTCTGGAGTCCTCCAAAAACGTAGCTCGACGAAATCTTCACCCTTGAGGGGCGCAGACGAATCCGACACGGGTCCCCGTTGATCGGATGGAGAGTCGGTGGAGCTTGAGGCTCTTTTGACCGAAAAAAACGAAGTTTTTGAGAAAAAACGTGAAAAAATAGCACTAACGCTCGAGAGCAATAGCACGAGGATCCCAACACATGAACGTGCGGTAAAAATCTGAAGATGGCTGCCAGAGGCGGTGCTTAGGTAGAGGGCAGTCATTGGCTGTGGTCAGTATGACGCAGAGACCAGTGATTGGTTATTACTACGAAAGACAGATCAGAAACGAAACGGATACTGTTTTTTTTCTTTACCAAGGATTCCCAGCCTGACGACGGGGAATATTCATGAGCATGTGAATCCATGCCAGACCCCATGGTGGAGAATTTAGAAGATGCAGCAGGAGCCCCACAATATCGAGCTGCAAGAGAAGCTGCATCACCAAAAGATTCAACACCCCCTGATAGCACCTCTCACACGGATCGAACCATCGATCGATCCTCCCCTTTCTCTGTATTCTCCATGTTTGAAGGCATGGTCTAGTAAAATTTGTTATTGTCCCTACGGGTCGGCCATGTTTTTTTAAGCCTAAGTGGCTCAATTTTAGAAAACTTTCCTATGGACCTTACCCGAGTTTTCGTCCATTAAACGCACGCGAAAACAGGCACCAGGTTGCCGCCATTTTGTGATAATCCTATCACTTGCCGCATCGCCCTGGCTGACCTGCTTCTGCGGCACTAAATCATATCCCCCGCCCCTGAGCCTGTCATCAGCAGACTCGTACCACCCATTTCCCAACGCCAAAGCACGTCTTGTGTCAACATTCGCTGCGCTTCAGCTAATGAGGTGTCGCCATGGAAATGGCAGGACGCCTCTTTCCTCAATAAGTATAAACAGACCGTTTCACAACACACAGCAGCAGATTTTCGATTCCATTCCTCTCTCTGTGTTACTTAGAGTATTTTGTGACTCGTTTCTGTGCTCTGGTCAGCTACCTTCGCCGCTTGTAGCCCGTGTGAACACCTGTACCATCTCGGTAAATTATTTTACTTTGTTTACCACACAATGGCTACAATAATGCCCTACATGTACCAGCCCGAGTATACCGAGGAGGAACTACTGGAAAGGGAAGCACGCGAAAACGATGGGGATTCGGACAGCAGTTGGCAGGACGAATCAACAGATGAAGAGCCTGGGCCTAGTCGCATGGACGGCGTCTCCACCTGGTGCACATGCAATCGGTGCAAGCTAATGCCAACCGAGGAGGAGAACTGCTGCTGCCGAGAAAACTCGGGATGCCTGGCCTACATTTCAGAAGGCAAGCCACGACCGCAATGCATCACCGAGCTGCCAGACTTCAGGGCAGCCTGCCTCACACGGGCCGTGTTGAGAATAATGATGGTGCTTATGCACGAACTTCGCGCAACTGTTCGTCCTCGTAATCCGAGTAACGAGTAAGTATACTCTGCTTGTCATGCCACTCCTATTTCATGTTCTTCTACTATATCCAAAATTACATGTACAAATCATTGTAACGCATGTAAGTCGTTCAATAGTGTGCATTGTCTAGATAGCATTTGTCCGTGCAGAATGCCATTAGTTACAAGAATTGTCATTGACAACAAACGTTTATTAAACTTATCTTGGTCATTTAAAAACAGTTTGTTTCATTCCTTTTCACAGGTGGTACAGGCTGGTGGCCTATCGTTCCTTTACATGGTGGCTCCACGGGAGGCTTGGACACCGCGTTCGAAGAGTGATCCCTGCCTGTGCCGTTCGTGCCATTAGAGAAACGTTCCCGAGTGACAGCGGTCAGTACAGGGGATTTTCTCTCGCTGTGCTGCAACCTGACCTGTATAATCTTTAAAGTCTTGTATTTTTGTGTCATGAAAATAAGATACAAAATAAAACACCACATATATTTTAACAATGGTTGTTTCGATTTTTTAAATGAATCAAGTGTGTCTCCATTCAAGGATAGACGTCAGACATCTGGGCTCCGAATGGGTGAAGGTCTGGTCGCTGTGAAGCAGGGTGGTCACTATCTATCTAAGCTAACATAACATATTCTCGATAATGCATGCACTAAATAACACTTGTTCAAAGTCTTTTAGTAGGTTATGTCTCTATAAAAGTCACACATATATCTATACTAACAATTACCATTGGATTATGCAGGCCTTAGGGTCTTGACCACTATAATACACCGGTTGAAGTGTGGGTCTGTTCTCACAAGAATCTCCGGTATGTGGCATTTGTTATTGATAAGCAACGATATACTATCAAAGGCGGTTCGCGCCAGTGGATGAGTGCTGGCATGGGGGGTTGTCAGGGGCGCGAAAGGCCAAGGTGCCAAACTGCATGTACACTTCAAAAGATATCCCACGCCAAGGGGCCATCGGTCACATGGCCTCCTCAGACCCTGTGTCTCCAGCCAGGCCTCCCCTTGAAGCAGGCCGCCCCCCTGCAATCCACATATGTGTGTCTCCATTCAGCAGTCTTCCTGTGCCTTATCTGCACGCCCCAGGCCCATCCATCCCACCCCCTCTATCAAAGGCGGTTCGCACCCGGGGATGAGCGCTGGCATGGGGGGCTGTGACGGGCGCAAACGGCCAAGGAGCCAAACAGCATGTACACTTCAAAAGGTATCCCACGCCCAGGGGCCATCGCTCACATGGCCTCCTCAGGCCCTGTGTCTCCAGCCAGGCCTCCCCTTCAAGCAGGCCACCCCCCTGCAATCCACATAAGTGTGTCTCCATTCAGCAGTCTTACTGTGCCTTATCTGCACGCCCCAGGCCCATCCATCCCACCCCCCTCTATCAAAGGCGGTTCGCACCCGGGGATGAGCGCTGGCATGGGGGGCTGTGACGGGCGCAAACGGCCAAGGTGCCAAACAACATGTACACTTCAAAAGGTATCCCACGCCCAGGGGCCATCGCTCACATGGCCTCCTCAGACCCCGTGTCTCCAGCCAGGCCTCCCCTTCAAGCAGGCCGCCCCCCTAAAACCACGACATACATACTTCATTCATTCACAAACCACCCCTGTTTCTAATACTTTATAAACCACTTGATATGTCTCATGAGAACATCTTTGTGCTTTGCAAGTCAACTCCTGAACGTGTTACCTGGCAACCACTGAGATCTACGCTAATCTGCTCGTCGTCGTGCTATCCGTGAACTTCTGTGACCGCTTAGAGCAAACCCATCAGTGTGCTACCTGTGGCCACCCACCTATTCTCCTGCAACATACTGCTCTGCTTGCTGAATCCAACTGTTTGTTGGCCAAGGTAAGGCCATGTATCCTAGTCATATTTCGCAGATTTTTAAATTTCTATCTATTTGCGAGTAGAGTACACAATAGTGCTATGTTCATTGGTCTTATTGCTATTGACTTGAGTTTCCATTGCTATGCTATCAATAGATCTATTTATTTTCATCTGTGTCTATTGTCATCGAATTGCATCCTTCGGGGGTCCAGTCTATAATGTAAGCATGTTTCCTTCTCGTGCAAGACAGAACATCCAAGGGACGAGTGACATGTTCAGATTTTAGTCACATCATTTATACATTTCTGCAACTTATGCAAATACTAAGCTGCACATAATGAACTGGTATAGTTCCTGCGACCAAAACAAACCTTGCATTGATCATTGTATGATTCATTTACTTTTGTATCAAATCTTTATTCTTGAAGATTGTATAATAATGTCGATATTTACTTTTCAGATTTATCAACAATGCCTGCTTGTTCGATTAGCGGTTGCCCTTTGAAAACCCATGCGAAATCTGAAGGCACTACAATGCATGTATTCCCGAAAACTGTTGATCGAATAAGAGAATGGGTCAGACATTGCGGATATCCACTGGATGAGCTGGAAAGTAGAGTCCAACAAGTCTTACAGGACAAGAGGGGTGATCGATACCGCATCTGCAGCCGGCATTTTTTCTTGGACATGTACAGAACATCTTGGGTAACAAAGAAGAATAAACGGCGAACGACACGGAAATTGCTCGAAAACGCTATTCCCACTCTATTCGTCCAAATTCTGCCACCGGTGAGTCAAGTGTCCGGATTTAGCTTTAGGCCTTGCGGTAGTGTGTAGCCGAATGGATTAATAGATATTGTAGGTGTTCTATCCCTTGTAATAATTTCGATATTGATATGAGTGTATAGTTTTTTGAATAATGACATTTATCAATATATTCTTTTTCGATTTCATAACCCACAAACGCAATGTATATATATGGGGACAGGAAACTGTGCTGTATTGAGCATTTTTCAAGTATTCTGTCGCCTTACATGGCTATTTTTAATATTGGCATTTCATTATCAATCATTAATTTACCTTTACAACTTCTTGACTATCCCTTGAATCTGAAGCAAGAACATTCTACATCCTTGACGTGGTCGCAGTTATCAACCACTTCTAGCGCGTATCAGGTAATCTTACTAGGCTAATCCGCTACAGACTTGTTTTATGCATGTCAAGTAATAGTTTTATTCTATCGTGTAATTATTTTACCGAATGTTTGGTTAGTGCTTTCCAATTGATATACACCTTAGTTATCGTCCACTGGTGTTTGTTTTCAGTTATAATTAGTGTTATCCATACTAATGCAAGTACTGTCTTTCAGGGAGATGCTGAAGCGTCAGCCACATCTACAACATTTCTAGATGTTCTTCACCAGCAGGAGGTATGGATACTGACAGCTCCATCGAGCGTCATCATCAGAGCTGGAATTCTTGTTGTTTGATTGTTCTACACAATGTTTCATTCGTGGTTAGCCGTTGATATGTACCTGTGCTGTCGACCCCAGGTGTGTGTTATGTTTTCACTATTGTAATCCTCACTAATGCAAGTACTATGTTTCAGGCAGTTGATGGAGCGTCAACCCCTGCACTTGATGGAGAGCCTGACATTCAAGTAATTCCAGTGGAAGCGGGACCATGCGTATACGAATCGTCGCAACAGCTTTCGGAAGTGCGCACTACATTTGCAACATCCATAGATATTCTTCAGCAGCACGAGGTATGGATACTGACAGCTCCATCATGCGTGATCATATAACGTGATTCCATTTGCTATAATTTCTTCCCTATTAACGCAAGTGCTGTGTTTCAGGGAGACGACGAAGCTTCCACTAAATCACAACATCCAATTTAGATGATGCAGATGCAAATAAATCGGAGAAATAAGTCGATGAAATGTGATCATATTTAGATTTTCCTTGATTCTTTTAGACAATGCATCATTTGTGGTTATCTCTTTATATGTACCTGTGCGTTCGACCCCAAGTGTGTGTTATGTTTCCAATATTGAAAAGCATACTAATGCAAGTACTGTGTTTCAGGGAGATGCGGATGCCTCCTCTCCAATACAACCATTCATGGCAGTCGATGCAGAGCCAGAGGTATGGATACTGACAGCTCCATCGAAATAGATCATCACTGGTCGAATACTTGTCGTTTGATTGTTGCACACAATGTTTACATCGTGTTTGGCTATTGAGATGTACCCGTGTGTTCGTCCTCACGTGTGTTTTATGCTAACAATATTTTGATAAATAGTAATGAAAGTACTATTTTTCAGGGAGACGATGGAGCCTCATTCTGTGCCGTCTATGCGGATACAGAAAATATAGTCGTTGCAGCGCAAGAGGAAGGGAGGACATGCGGAAACGAATCGGAGCTACAGCGTGCAGATGTTGAAGGTCGAGTCAAAAAAGTTGCAAAGAAACCAAAACAAAAAAGGTTAGTTACAAACAGTTCATAACTTTAAAAAAATGTTTGTGTTGGGGACTATTTTATGTTTTTTTCAAGTCAATTGGACTACACTTTATCTTGTAGTCCAATTAAACTGAACATCCCTTTTCCAATCTCTTCTCCAGTTACCCGTGGGTGTCAGAACTATACACACACAGACAGTGAAGCGAATGAGAGATGTTGCTTGCCAGACCATGTACACTATGGAGGAACTATTAATTGAGGCGAGGCTTGTTCAGGCTCGAGATGCTCATGTCCAATGGCCAGAACATGAATTAACTGTGTTTGGAGACTACAGCAAAGTTGCATTGGACCATAGCTACAGTGCGACCGCACCACCACAAGAAGATGTTATTGAATGTATTGAAGATAGCTCTGAAGTAGTTGCAGATCAATTCACACAATCTACACCCGCCAAAGATTTGCCACCCAAAAACCTGTCAACATTGTTGTGTTCTCCCATCAATGTTGAAGTAATAGATGTCGAAATGACAGAGAATGAACCAGCCGCAGCATCCATAGACGCATCAGAACTTGATATCAGCGATATTACTTTCCAATGTGTTGAAATCTCCACAACGTCACAGGCCGAAACAACGTTGACGCAGGAAGACAGTCTAATGAAAGAGAGCAAATACATTGTATTCGACAGTTGTTTGATGGAAATTATAGGTATGCTGAAATGTGTGCATTCATTAGAGGGAAAGTATGTGGGAAGCCATTGATTAATGTGACTCGTCAAATAAAAGGCAGTAACGTCAAAATAAATGCCGCCTGTAGATTAAATCATAGGTTCTCATGGTCTGCACAACCGATGCTGGGGAAACTGCCAGCAGGCAATCTACTGTGTGCAGCTGCATCACTTTTTAGTGGCTCCAGTTTTAGAAAGTTAGAGGCTTTCTTTCAGTTTGTGGGACTCCATTTCATTTCTAAACCGCTGTACTACATATACCAACGTGATTATCTGTTTCCGGCCATTAGTGATGCTTGGAAAATTGAACAATTGTCTCTAGCAAATACATTCGAAGGCAAACGATTCAGGCTAGCCGGCGATGGACAGTGCGACAGCCCTGGATTTTCTGCCAAGTACTGCACCTACCACTTTCAGGACATGGATAGTAAGAAAATTGTGAGTTTCGGTGGTCGTGCAGGTAACACAATGTACATCGTCAGTGGTCATGGAGAAACTAGGATTTATAAAATCAGTGGTATATCTACAATCAAGGGGAATGCACATCGACCTCAGAGCCACGGACAGACACGTTTCAATTGCCAAGACAATGAGAGAGCAGTTTCCACATATTAATCATCAATTTGACGTATGGCATCTTGCTAAATCAATCAGTAAGAAAATCTCGGCTGCAGGAAAAAAAAAAGGTTTTGAAAGTATTTTGCAGTGGTCCCATTCTATCACCAACCATCTTTGGTGGAGCTCAAAAACTTGTGAAGGGTCAGTGGAAATACTACTTGAAAAATGGCGGTCACTAATGCACCACTGTACCAACGTTCACCGCTGGACAGCAAATCAACATTTCCACCAATGTGAACATGGCCCTTTGTCCCAAGAGGAGGCACGGAAGAAGAAGTGGTTGATTCCATCTTCACCGACACAAAAAGCTATTGAGAAGATTGTTTTCGACAAAACTCTATCAAGAGATTTGAGAGGACTGACAGAATTCTGTCACACAGGAGATTTGGAGGTGTTCCACAATATGTGCCTAAAGTACAGGCCAAAGCGCTTGCATTTTAGCTTTCGGGGCATGAAACATCGCACTCTACTAGCTGTCTTGGCCCATAACAGCAATGTCCGACGTGAACAATCTAGGACTAGGGGTAAAGTAAGGATGCCTCGCTACACTAAGGTGTTTTCAAAACGAAGTAAGCAATGGGTGATCAAACCAGTCTATGATGAAATGCAGTTCGACTTTGTGAAAGGCCTTATTGTTGCTGTGTTAGAGAAGCACAGATATGGAATTTTGAACGTTTCTGTGCAGAGCAGTGATCCATTGCCACCGAACATTGCAACTGTGCCATGCCCACCCGAAGCACAGCTGGTTGTTAAGTACAAATCCCGGTTTAAATAATTGCAATACGATTGTCTTTTTGTAAATAAATGTTATTGTACAGTGTACCTGTAACCCTAACCCCTACCTTCACCATCATGGATGGCGAACAAGCTGGGTGTCATCTTTGAATTCTCTATATTCACCTCATATATGTGTATGTATATATTTTTCTCATGTCTCATCTCATGTAAATGTAAATGCTGCGCACTGTTGCACACTGTTAACGGAGGGGAGGCTTGCATATTTCAAATAATAAAACAAACAAACAAACAATAAATCTCACTTTTAACTCAACTCCTGTGGTACTTTATACTTTCCCTGACCTTCCGCCAAAAATTAAATGTCTCAATTTGGGCTGCAAAGCTCGCAGACAACGGGGACAAAATTGGGGCACTTAGAACGCGCCAAGCGGGCCGTGGCATTTGGGAGAGAAGCCATTTCGCATTTGCACATTGAGGCGCACTACATAGAGGGATTCTAAACTTCAAGTTCTCACAGATGCCTATACTACGTGATGTTGCAAATAAAGAATGCGAAGGACAGCGGCTTTGATTTTCAGCTCGCGCCCAGATGAGGCCCACAAGTCGCACTGGAAGTATAAGGGTCTATTGTTTTTTGACCTTGAAACAGGGACCATGCCGAAAGAACTACATTTGAAGGGGGTGAGCAATAACGTAAGAGATGATAAGGCAGAAAATTCAGAAACTGGACCGAGTTTCATTTTAGTTCAGTATACGAAAAATCGTTGTCAAGAGCACGGTCCGTTTTACAGACTGCATTATGAAGAGGCACAATGGAAATTTCAAATATAATGTAAGTAAATCTTTACACGCTTTTATACCTGAATGAAGATTTAATGAATGGATGCATGAATAAATGAATGAATGAAGAGCTAGGAAAAGCAAGGAAAACGTGTTCGTAGTGGGCACATGGGCATGCAGGTCCACTGGTCTCACCGATCTCCGTCCTTGGCCCAGCCACTTTTCCCTGCACTGCCTACCTGCACTACGGGACTGTCTCTGTATCCTTCAGCCCCTTCTCCCGGCATTTACCTTGCACTTGCCACCAGCTGGCCCTATTATTTAATTTGTATTCAACTAACCATGTACAGCCCTTCCCCATGTGCGATCAGAAAGACACCTGGCCTAGTAGGATCGTTGTCTGTCTGCCCTTGTTCCCCACCTGCCTCGTCGCGCCTTGAAACACTTGAGTATAGGCGCGTTACAAATGCCATATCATATATCATATCATTCCTCACGCTGTAGACTAACTGTCGTTTATCATTGTGTGTTGGCCTCGATTTATTTCGTTACTTTTCGCATTGATTTTAGAGCCGAACATACTCCATTGAACTATCCTTGCAAGCAAATAGTTTCTGATCGGCTGTAATAAATAAAATGAGTAATATTAATGAAGATCGGCTGGACAGACTAATTATAATTTTTTTGTTTTCATAACAGGTATTTGCTCCCCTTCTGCTACTGCCATCGGTTTGAGACACCAGCAGATGGCTTTTACAGTAGACATCTGAAGCTTCGTGTGAACAATTGGAGCACACTGACAATTTTATGGGACGATCGCCAAGGGCCCACATGCCCTCACGCTGTACTAGTGGCTAGAAGCAACATATCAACCTTTACGATGGACTAGTACCTAGTTGATGGAACAGCCTTGCGGTTCACCGTGCTTCCAAAGTGCTTCTTTTAACGAAAAGCAACACCCTGTGTACCATGGCGGACACAGATAAAAGAAAATAAATGGCTTTCGGAGTTCATATGGCAATTGCTGAATATTCTCTAAACATTTAATGTCAAATAAATGTACTTTACCAAATGTACGTGTTGCTGTTTGATTTTAAAGTACAGTTTCATATTCCGAATTGTGGCGCGCTGTGTTGTGCGATGGTCTGTGTTGGTTTCCGGGTTCTGTGTGGAGTCGCGTAGAAGACGACTGGGCACGTTTGCCTACGCAGCACAGTAACGTCACGGAGAGAGGCGGGGAATATGAATGTTTGGATGTCAGGCTCAGGGGCGGGGGAATTGATTTAGTGCCGCAGAAGCAGGTCAGCCAGGGCGATGCGGCAAGTGATAGGATTATCACAAAATGCCGGCTACCTGGTGCCTGTTTTCGCGTGCGGTTAATGGACGAAAACTCGGGTAAGGTCCATAGGAAAGTTTTCTAAAATCGAGCCACTTAGGCTTAAAAAAACATGGCCGACCCGTAGGGACAATAACATTTTTTACGAGACCATGCCTTTAAGTACAACACACCCTTGCTTGAAACATAGTATTTCACCATACAAATCCCATACATACCTACACACATACATCCCAGAGCATACATGCTTTATTGTGTCTGCATTGTGGTACCTTCTTGCACATGGGCTGGGGCTCCACTGCTGGGGTGAAGTCCCTAGAAGGATGCTGATGGTGGTATGTAACTCTGGATCTGCTACAGCAATCGCTGCTGTTTCAGACTGCTAGACTATCATTAATCCACAATAACCCAACATGCGCCAAAAGGCAACGGGCCTGTGTGTGCTATTTAGGGTGATTGGTATTGGTGCCTTACATTGAACCCCACCAAGAAAAGATTCCACTTCAACACCACTACAAACACTGTGCACCCAAATTTTCTACCACATGCCTCGAGGGCTTCACCGGGAAGCAGACTCCCGGTGCCAAGTCTCTGGGATTCTGCATAGACAGTCACCTCTCCTTCAAAACATACAAAGCGAAGAAAGCTCCAGCAGCGTGGTACTAGCTATTCCTCCTGTGAGAAATGTGCTACCAGACACCAGCTTCTGATTCACCATACAGGCCCTGGGCCCATCTGACCTAGTCAGTGGTAGTGCCCTGATCACCCATCTACCCACAATCAACCTTGCTGCTGCCCACGTAAAAGGTCTATGCAAATATGACCACAGTGCCCACACTTCTAAAACTTCACTAGCTTCATCTACAAGCACCCATTATCTTCCTAGACCGCAGCATCATATACAAAACTGTCACATATGTTTCCTCCTACTGGTCAGATTCAGATATGATCTCTGGAAGACAGTGCCTCACCGGAGGTCAGGACATGGACAAACTTGAGTAACAGAAATTCAGCAAAAAAAAGATCCAGGAAACGAGCATTCTCCTGAAATAAGGACCCCCCTTCTCCAAACACTGCTTTAAGATTCACCCCCTCAAAAAAACCATGTAGTGCAGTAAACCTCATAACATCCAGTCTCTACAGCCCACCCACGACCCTCTTTCAGCACTGTTTTAAAAAATATATATTTTTATTGGCATTTTGCTTTTTACATATACAACAAACCCTCCTACTCTCTCCCCTCATCCCCATCTTCAGATACACCTGCTTGTTCAGTCACATAATATCCAGTATACACAAGTTGTGCAGGAACCATTGCTTCATATAATCCCCTTGTCAGCACCATTCTTCAGTCTTGCCGGAATCCCGCACTATCCCCCTGCATGCCGTACGTAACCCACTCCATTGCTAGCATCCCCCACAATTTCTGGAGCCAATCTATTCCAGCTGGGTGCTGCTTCTGCTTCCAATGTTTAGTAATCACCAGCCATGCTCTTACCAGCATCATCATTAAGGCTTTTTTCTGAACCTTGGTGGGTAGGTTAACTCCTGGGTCGAAAAGACCACACTTCCACTCCCTGGGGTTAAGGGTTGTATCAAATGTGACCAATGCTTCTATCTGGGACATAATATCCCCTCAAAATGGGGGTATTATGGGAGCAGAACCGGACATTCCCACCATATGTTCTCCCAATCCCCTCATCCCGAGCACCCTCTCCAACATCCTTGCAGGGCCAACGGACACATATTATGCAGCTTTACCGGGTTGTAGTGCCACCTCATCATAATCTTGCACAAAGTCTCTCTACGCTGTATAGATTGTGTTTGTTTGGGAATATTCCCCTACAGGTTTTCCCAGTGGTCCGTGGGGATGTCCACGCCCAGTGTGCCCTTCCATGTTTTCATATATGCCCATTGTGGGGTGGCCACTGAATCTAGTAACATTTTAAACAGACCGGATACCATTTTCGTGGAGCCGGTGTGCGGTGTGATACATTTCTCGAACATAGTCAATTACTTTCCTGCTGCCCATTTAATAGCGGGATCTGGTAGCCAGTGGGATCTGGTAGCCAGTGTCTTAGTTCACAATACTCCATTCTATCTCCCTCTGTAAGCCCTATATGCTGCTTACACTTACAAGGTAAGTGGTGCTGACCCCTGAACCATATCTCCCAGTTACCTACATCCCATTCTGTGCCACAGCCAAAATGAACTCTGTACCATCCTTGGTGAAAACTGTGGGTTCCCAAAAAGCGGGGTAAAGGGAGATGGTTGTGAGGATAGTATGCCCCGCTCAGCAGCCGATCCCAGATGTCACATACTACTGAATATTCTGGGGCCTGTCCTGTGTACAGATCCACAGGATCTCCACCATGGGACCACCCACCACTTCCCTGCACATCCGCACCCATGGTTTGGATCTGTCCCCAGAGAGCCAATCCCACCCCACCCTCAGTTGGGTCGCCTCATAATATTTCATCAAATTCGGGAGTCCCAGACCCTCTTTACCTCTGGGTCCCATCAAAGTCTGCATGGCGATCCAGGGGTATTTGGTCTGTTTGACAAACTTTAACATCAGCTTGTTCAGTGCTCCAAAGGATTTCGGAAGCAGGCGGGCAGTGCATGGAAGTAATTCAGTAATGTTGGCAGCGTAACCATTTTCACAGTTGCATAACGGCCCAACCATGATTCTAGTAACGGGTTCCACCTCCCCATGTCTGCCCCGATCCATTATAGCATTTCTGTCAGGTTCTTAGCCTACAGTTTTGGAAGAGTGGCCGCAATGTTAACCCCCAACTATCTTATGCTCCCTTATGCCACACTAAAGGGGCAATATAGGGGCAAATCCATCCGCTGTGCCAGGGTGAGTGCTAGGTCCAATTGCTCCGATTTCTACATGTTAACTGAGTCCTGATACTTGTTCAGTTATCCAAATGTTCCTCTACCATGGCAAGTATTGAGGTTTCCAGATCTATCCGGGTCATCAACATGCCATCAGCAAACGTGGTCCTCCCCCCGAAAGGGAATGCCTTTTACTGCTGAATTTAGCCTAAGTTTCGTAAGCAGCGGTTCAAAATATAGTGCATATTATAACAGGACAGCGGGCATCCATGCCTTGTGCCCCGGAGGATGTGGCTCCCAAACCCACAATCTCCAGGGTGCAGAAAATGTATGACCACTCAATGCTGTCATATGCCATCTCGGCATCTCATGAAATCAATACCAATGGCAGCTGTTTTTTCGTGGAGTATTTCAACAATGTGGCATATCCTTTTGGTGTTATCAAAGGTCTGCCCCCCTGTAATGAACCCAGATTGGTCAGGATCAATCAGCTTCATGAGTAGTGGAGACAACCTTGTTGCCTGTATATAGTTTTGAATTCATGTTGATCAAGGCAATAGGCCTAATTAATACTGATAAGACTGAAGTCTTGTTCTTTCCCTCCAATACTCTTCCCCCTCCCTCTCCTCCACCTTTCATTCACATTCCCCCTCCAATCTTCCTATCTCTGCCCACGCTCGCAATCTAGGCATTCACTTTGACTCTTCCCTCTCCTTTACCCACCATATTTCTCTTACCTCTCGCGCTTGTCGCTACCACCTCTTCAATATTCGCAAGGTCCGCTCCTCTCTTACCTTCCATGCAACAAAACTATTAATCTCCTCCCTTATCTTCTCTCGCCTCTTCTACTGCTCCTCCCTACTCTTTGGACTGCCTCTCATCTTGCTCCCCTTAAATCTATCTTCCACTCAGCTATCCGTACCCTCTGTCTCCTTGCCCCGCATGACTCCATTTCTTCTTCACTCTCCTCCCTTGGCTGGCTTCCCTTTCACTTCCAACTTAAATTTAATTTCCTCTGTCTAGTCTTTAAATCTCTCCATGACCTGGCTACCCCTTATCTCTCCTCTCTTTCTATAATCCCTCCCACTCCCTCCGTTCAGCTGACCACTTCCTTATCACCTTTCCCCCTCCCCCATGTGCCTCCTCCCATTTCCGCTCCTTTCAGCTCCTAGCCCCCCTCCACTGGAACTCCTTATCTCTCTCAAAACGCTCTATACCACCTTTTCCTCCTTCCGCACTTCCCTGAAATCTCTCCTTCTCCATTCCCCGCCTTGAAAACTTCCCCCACCTCTCATCCTCTCCCCTTCCCTCGAATCTTCCCTATGACCCTCTCCTCCCTTCCCCCTCCCCTTATCCTCCCTCACTTCACCCTTATATCCCTTCTGTTTCTCCCCTCCTCCTTCCCTTCCTCTCCCCTCCCCTCCCTTTCCCCCTCACAGATTAATTGCTCTACTTACTGTTTTCATTGGTTCGATTCATTGTAAATTGCTTCTTCTGTTATAATGTTCTAATGTTGTATGCATTCCGTTGTTATAATGTTAAGCGCTTTGGATGAAAGCGCTATATAAACATAATAAATACAAATACAAATAAAGGACAAAAAGTTTTTCGGATCCTTATTAGGCTTAGGAGAACTATCGAAATTATCTCATGCACCTGGCGACCAGGACCCTAACCTGGAGTAAGCTACTGATCTCCCTTGCAGACAGAATAGGGATACTGAAGATGATACTATTGCCCCAACTACTCTACAGGTTCACCAACATCCCCCTATGGCCAGGCGAGGGCTTCTTTCGAACAGTGACTCGCACAATCAACTCCTTTTTGTGGCACTCGGATGCGGTCCGACTTAAACTTGGAACCTTGTCCACCCCAATGGCTAGTGGCGGCTTTGCGGCCCCTGATTTTCTTAAATACTGGCTGGTTTCTCAAATCCAATTCACGTCACACTGGTTTAACACGACAGACCCCCCTCCACATGTCAGACTCGAAAAACTAACAGTTAGCGACCGGGATATCCGCTCCCTGGTGATACAACCCATCCCATCAGCTCTGGACTCACTTGACCCGGTGGCGTGCATGTTCCTGGCATTAACGAAAACGTGGAAACTGTTTGGCACTGCCCACCCGTTCCACGGGAACCTCCGACTCTGGAACTTTCTCCCAGGGGTCCCACGGGTACCGCCGCCAATGGTGCGCCGTTGGGCCGAGGCGGGATATGAGTTGATCCGTGACGTCTTCGAGCAGGGTAGCTTCATTGAATGGCCGGACCTCCCATTGTCTCTGAGATGGGGTCCGTCTTTATGGTTCCAGTACTCGTCCCTCCGAAAAACCCTTAAACAAAAATACCCCATGTTCCCAGCGATACCGCCAGACGATCCTGCTATTGAAGAACTGACTTCCCCCTACACCCACTAGAGGTAAGATATCTAGACTGTACAACATGGCTCAATCCAAATCTACTCCAGAATTCACTAAACTGAGGCGAGCATGGGGAGACGACCTCGGGGTGGAGGTGACTGACGAACGCTGGGCTCACATGTGCGTTCGCATACACGGGGTATCCATTAACTCCCGCTTCAAACTAATTCAGCTTAAGGTACTTCATAGGTTCCATTATACCCCGAGCAGACTGCATCGCATGCTTAGTGATCACTCCCCAAGATGCCCCAGATGTGGCCACGATACTGCCGACTATATTCATATGATCTGGTCCTGCCCCCGCCTCACCCAATTCTGGAGTATGATGTGCTCAACCATGTCCGCTATCGTTGAACATCCTATCGACCCTTCCCCAATAATGTGTCTCTTCCACGATTTCCTCAAACTTCACCGGGACTCCAAAAAACTGGCTGGCCATTGCATGCTTCTCGCAGTGCAATCCGTTCTACTTTGTTGGCTCCAGCCCACACCCCCCACTCATGCACAGTGGCTCAAGGCAATCACATGGGCCTCAGACACTGAGGAAACCTGGTCCTTACTACAACCCACTCACTCAAGGCCCAGGGATGTCTGGCTTAAATTTCGATCCTATATGTCCGATTTGAGTGCGGCGTCGGATGCATCATCCCCAGCTGTTACCCTATCTCGCCCCGGTTCCCCCTCCTGACTCGCAGTTTCCCCGACCCCACACCCACTCTGCATATGTGCTTAAAGTGTATGACCATATTGGAAACAGTCGCTGTATGCCGTATTATTTAAACTGTAATTGCACTGTACTTACCTTGTATGTTGCTCGCCTATGTTGTGCTGCCAAGCTAAATAAATAAAAGATTTAAAAAATTAAAAAAACATTTTTGCCTTCGACATAGTAGGTGATACTATACTCTCAGCCGCAATTGAATAAAATAGCTTGGTAAGCCTCGGGCCAGCTTTGTTCTGTACTTTTTATAGAACAGCGCAGAGAAACCATCCGGATCCAGCGCTTTGTTCAAAGGAAGAACCTTAATTGCTGCCTCTACCTCTTCTTCTCTAATATGTCCCTCCAGCGGTGAATGTTCTCTAGTTGTTAGTTTCTGCAGTGGCAATGTTTCCAAGTAGGCTTCGACCGTCTTGTGGTCTGGATTAGAGGAGGTGTACAAGGCTTCATAAAAGTTAGCAAACGTCTCTATGGCGTTGGTATCCGTTACAATCTATCAATTGGTCTGTGCCACATAGAGAATAGTCTGGGCCGCCATAGCTGATTTTAACTGCTGCGCCAGCAGGGTATCCGCCTTGTTGGTGCTACCTTAATATCTCTGTTTAGTCCCTAGCAGGCACATTTCATCCCCGTGGATGTGCAGCAGGTCCAACTGACCTCAGACATGTTTCAGTGTCTTATGTGAGGCCCTTGTCTGCATTTCCGCCAGTGCCCGCACAACATCCTCCAACTGGGTTTCCAATTCTTCTTCAATCTTCCCACACTGCTTTTCCCTTTGTGCCTTATGCACAATCAGTTCCCCACGTATTACTGCTTTAAATGCATCCCATATCCCTTCCTGGCTGACATCCTGTGTGTCATTGGAGGCAAAGTAGTGGTATATTTTCTCCCCAATGTTTTACATAATCCCTTTGTCTTTTAGCAAATCCCCTGGGAACTTCCAACCCTATAAAGCTCTCCACTCTGCATGGGTTTGAACTGACACCACTATAGGGGCCTGTTCTGACAGGGAAATCAACGCCAGCTCAATCCCCCTCACATCTCCCATCAACCTAGCTGATACGCATACATAATCAATCCTAGATAGTGACTGATGGGCGTGGGAAAAGCTTGTGTATCCCCTCTCCTCCCCCTTCTTTGCCCACCACGCATCACAGAGAGCTAAATTGTCAAAGCTGTTCACAAAGGACAGAGATGGTCCGGGCGATCTTCGTTGTGTTCCCGAGCTCCTGCCCATATGGGACACCCATGCTAAATTAAAAGTCCTCAGTGAGTATAATTTACCCTACCGCAAGTTGCTCTCCTTTGGCTGCTACATCCCACAGGCACCCATCTTGACCACATTGGGGGCATATACAGTTGCCAGAGTGACAGGTCTATGCTCTATTTGTACCCACAAGAATAGATACCAGCCTTCTGTGTCGGCCTGTGATTGTGTGACCTGCACTATTATTGAATCACTGAATGTAATCATCATGCCTGCCGTCTTCCCCTGGGCATTAGCATGATATACCCATGGGAACTTTCTAAGAAAAACTTTGGCTTTATCCCTTTTGCTTATGTGTGTTTCTTAGAGCATTATGGTATCCGCCTTTTCCCTCCTAACCTACGCGCGCTTCAACCTGCCTGCTTTTAATCGGGGTATTCAACCCCCTTACGCACAGCGAGTAGAGCGCCCACTATGACATCTGTGCCGAGCCTGCTGACGCAGGTTCGAATCTCAGCAGGGCCAAACTCAGCCTTTCATCCTTCCGAGATCGATAATTCAGCACCACACACCGTGGGTATAATAAGCAGCGCTGACATGCCAGAGGGTTCGTAGCGCTATATAAATGCTACATTATTATTATTATTATTATTATTATTATTATTATTATTATATGCATCAGCACCTTGAACTTCCCTAGGTTTACCCCTGCTTCCCGTCCAACCCCCTACCATACTATGTCCCTCACTTCTCGTATCCTCCCTGGTGCTGCCCGCCCGCACTCTGCCCTCAGCAACTGCCACCCCAACAACTGTGTCCCGAACCGCCCCTCCCGCACTCCTCCTCCCACCCTACACTTCCAACTCGCCCCCCCCCAGGCTCAAACCAGAGATCCTATGATTTTCCCGGGGACCGACCCCGTGGCTCTGATCCGATTAATCTCCTGAGACAAAACCATAAGGAGGTTACCCATACCTCCCAACAGATTTAAACAACCACCTCAGCCAGCTCACCTCCATCCCAGGCCTACCTTCATCATAGTTCCTGACAGCCGCATCATAATCTACTCCCCCTCCCGCCATCAGCGCCATTGACATTCCCCTTTATACATTATTCCCCCCCCATTCTCTTCCCCAACCGCTTCCTCCTACCTCCCCTAATAGCCACCGGCCAGTCAACAGCACATACATCCCCTCAGCGTGGCCCTGCCTTTTCCTGGGTTGGTGGCTTCTTCAGACGAGCTCCCGTCCCATCTGTCATCTTCGCCACCCTGGACCAATCCCACGGTCGGGTCCCCCGTGAGGGGAAACGTCTGGCCGGACTTCCTGAATCGCCATTTTTGTCCTCCAAGAGGAGCAGGGCCAGCCCTTCTGTACAGGCCGTTATACGATGCGGCGTGCCTTCCAGCGTATAGAGTAGCCCAAAGGCAAAGGTCCATTTATACTTGATGTTTTTCGCATTGAGCGATCTTGTCAACAGCCCCATAGCTCTGCATTTCCGTAGTCGTCAACGCCAGATCCTGAAACAGTTGCACCTGCAAACCGTTCATAGTGATATTCGCTTGCTCTTGAGCTGCTCGCAGTATACCCTCCTTCTTCCATAGCAGTACATGGCGATTAGGACATCTCTCGGTCGCGATCCGCGCTCTGTCCTCTTAGGCCCTACTCTATGAATCCTGTCAATGCCTATCACCTCTGGCAGAGTGTCCAGTATCAGGTTCCCAAACCACTGCTGCATTGTTGCTCACAAGTCTGCATCTTGGATAGCTTAGCTGAGACGTTTCACCCGGATATTGGATCGGTGCGACCGATTCTCCAGATCCTCTACCTGGAGTTCCAGATTCTCAGTCACCCTTGCCATCAGTTCTAACAATTCACTGTTCTGCTTCACCTCCTCCGACACGTCTATAAGGGCCTGCTCGTTGGCATCAACTCGATCTCCCAGGCTCCTCACGTCTTCCCTAACCTCCTTCAGTGAGCTTCTTTAGTCCTCTTTCAAAGACATGAGTTGGTCTTGAAAAGTGGCCAACATCCTTAGATCCCTAAGGTATTCCTTTAAATCCTCTTTGCTGAGGGCCATACTTGTCCTGCTCCAGCCCCCTGTCAACGCTCTTCCAACTTCATGGGGGGCAGGGGGCACTAGGTCCTCTGCTTGCTGTTTTCAGCAGCGTACTAGCTGACCTTCCTAGGGAGATGGGTGTGTCTTCAATCAGGCTTGTGAACCCTTCCCTTTAGCTCTGGGCATATGGGAGTCGCTCTCAAACCTCCCGCAGTTGGCGTGGGCCTTCATGCAGCCTTTCCAGCTCAGTCTGCTCCTGCCAGCCTCTGTCTCTGCTGCCCCCTCGGTCCTAAAACAGGTTGTCACTGTATAGCCTCTGAGCTTCCTCCTATTCGCTCCTATGGATACACCCGGTCAAGGCACTTTCTCACTTCTCATCTGGCACCTGGCCAATGTTGCCGCCTCACTGCCAGCAGCCACTCCGGGGGTCCACGCTCTTGTGGCCCTCCCTTATCCCTGGGCCCTCCTATTGGAGGTAATCGCGTCCAGGCCCTCTTTAATGATTTCTGCACCTCGCAGCACCCGTCGCACTTGCCCTAGGGAGGTCAAGGGGGGGGGGGGGGTCTGCCGCCCCACCTGTGCCAGTGGTCCGTATGCTCACTGGTTGGGAGCCACTTCCATGGGTCCCCCTCCGCCTCCTGTTCTCCGCTGTCCGTGTTCTGTATGGTATATACCGGCCCGCCCAGCTGTGATTTCCACTCTGCATCTGCTGTCTATGAAGCAGGGCGCCGTGGGCAGGGATGTTCCCACTCAGGCAGTCACCACCTGGGCCTGAGCCATACCCCACTCATGCCTCTTTTCTTGCAACGCTGTTCACTCGTGTTCCTGGGGTGCCTCTCTTCACACAGGGGACTCGCCTGCTTCTCCTGTGTCTTGGCCTCCCTTCTAAGCTTTTAATCCGTGAGTGTCCCAGGGGGAGCGGAGCACCAAGAGGCTGGAAGATTGCAGAGGAAAGTCAACTGTAATCTCTTGGCAAGGGAGCCGTGTCTCCAGGGAGACAGTGAAAGAACCTGAAGGAAGCCGTGGTGAATTGATTCATTTAAAAAGGTTAAAGGCTGCTCATTACCCTGGCTGGAAGCGCCATCCCAGGGCGGTCTGAGGGGCAGGTGGTGAGAACGTGACCTCAGAAGAAGAAGCCGATAACTGCGGAACCAAGAATACACACAACCAGTGAGTGTAAAGCAGACAGCAACCCAATGTGTGTTTTCACCAGAGCGAATACAAAGTATGCAAGTACGCGCGAAAGGAAGAAAGATGAGAAACTCTGTTAGGCTAACAATGATGGGATACTTAGTCACTGAGTGATGCCGTGCATGAGAACTCCTTTCAGAAAGCCTTAGCATGAAACTGCAAGCTTCATCCGAAAAAGGGGAGATGTGCGCGCACATGAAGTGGGAGCAAAACATGAATTATGAAATGACTTGAAAAGGGATTGTCGAGAATGGAATTAGATTAATGAAACTGAATGAACAGAACAGAACTGATTTTTCCCTTAACTTGAATCAAACAAGAGTATATGAACTTTAAAGGAACTGTGAAAGCATGAAGTAAAAACCACTATACTGAAACTGTGACCTGTGTTATTTGAACTGCTTATTATGTGTTACTGTGAACTTTGAAGGACGCCTGAAAGCTCTTGGTTGCATGACCTGTAACTTGTGGACCTGTGGTCTGAAACTGTGCCTATGTCAGAGAACTTTGTGATGCAAATCAGGAAACTGGTGTGGTGAAAGCTGGAAATCAAATATTACCAGACTTGGGGAAAGTGGTCCCGAGTGTTGAAAGTTAAGTAGAAAGAGCAAAGCTGCCAGATATTTTCTGTCTTAAGAACTTACAATAGGCTTGGGGAAGGGAATCCTAAGCTTTGGCAATTTGAGACAATTTTCCCAGAGTTGTAATTTAAGGTGCTTCCTTTACAAGGTGACACTGAACTTGGGGAAGGGAACCCTAAGTGTTGGTGTCTTGGTACTGTGTTGTCCTGGAACTGTATTAAACTTCTGGAAAGGCATCAGAACAATATTTCTATTTGGTGTTGGAAGACCGATAAACTGAACTTTAGAAGGAACTTATAATATCTTATTTTTTTTATTTTTTATTAGCATTTGGTTTATTACAAACTTTTAGCTAGATTTAAAATGATATCATTCAGTATCTATTTCCCTCTCCAGTGGATCAAGATTTTAATGCAAACCAAGGTCTCCTACAAGGGTGGATAGTCTGTTTTTAAGTTTCTCACATTTCATTCGACACTGCACAGACCTTTCTCTAATTTGTCTTTTAGTTTCATCAAGTTGCTTTCAAGACGTTCACTGTAGCATATTTGGTTCTTTGATTGTCCGCTTCATATATTCTTTCCTACCATTCCTGGGCATCCAAACCCACTATGTGTTGAAGCGCAGGGAGGAGAGGAATCGAGCATAGTTCTTAGAGGTTTGGGCAGAATAGCACCAAGTGCTTTAGCGATAGCAGCATGGCTACCTCCAATGTTGCAATGACCCCCTTAGTCTTATTAGTAAATTCCGCCCAAGGTGTTAGGGAGAATTCTCATTCTATGGCTAATTTCCCTTACCTATAGAGTCCCCAGCAGCTTTGCTGGATTTGAAGGGTTTGTTTTTTTCTCCTGCTAAGAGTGACTCTTTTTCCCCACTCTTAGGCATATTTGCTTTGTGTGTTCTAGGCTATTTTTTGTGTTTAATGTCTATGGGGTTTATCTCACCCCCATAGGAAACATCTGTTACACAGCACCCTCCGTGCAGTGACACAGGGATGTCGTAGCGACCCCCAAACATACACTCCATACCCTGGGACTAACTACTGTCTCCCAGGGCATGTAAAGTGCCCATTGACTTTACTAGTCAATCTTTATGAACAAAACCAGTACAACCCATCTTCCTATGGAGGTACTGACAAGGGTTAATAGTTTTTCCCTTATGTTCATTTTCGAGGCGGTACCGTACAGTCCCTCTCTGAAAAGTTTCTTGCTGGTGGCAGGGGTTACTACCAAAAATATTCGACCGCAAATATTTCCCTATGGAATTTTCCCATTGTTCGAGGCTACTACATTTACTGACAGCCTCTAACATACCGCTGGTTTATTTTTATATTAACTTTACTCCGGTAGGTTTTATTTGCCAGAACTTTTATATAAATTCTTTCTCGTGTTGTGTCTTTCTCTAAAATCCTAACCCAGGTCGGGGATCCTTTGTTTGTCCTTTTGGCGGGCTTCTGCCAAGAAGCCCTCTTTTCGGCGCCACTGAGTCTGGGGTGGATCCATTGTGTGGGAGGGGGAGTAGAACCCCTGGACAGGGTTGCTCAGCAACCCATGTCGCACTCTGCCCTGATAGGCTGGAGGGTCTCCCGCCAGGATGGCCACTCCACTGTGTGAGTGACAGATAGGCTGCATGAATGGGGATCTTTTTGCATTAAAGCAGGGTCCTGAGGACTGGAAGAGGAAGATGTCACCACTGGAACTAAGAAGTTGAAGACATCTGCACCAACTGAACCACCGGTGAAGCCCTGCTGCAGCGTCTCACCACTTTTCTCCACACAACGAGAGAAGATCTTCATATGCAAGAGCCTTCTTCCCTTGAGCTGGTGGGGCCAACCAGTTTGCCAATCGCCTTCCAGGACCCGTCTTGGTCGAATCGCCAGTGTCCTGCACTCGGAGACCGGATAGCCAGGCACCCGTCCACCCGGACCTCGATTTAAAGGAGCGTACCTTGTATTTCGTTTGGCAGCACCGCGACTGGTTTCATCCCTGTGCAGTGCAGTAACTCGAACCTTCCTCCACGACGAAAGTCTCTCTTCCTCTACTGGATCCCCCGAACTGCAGGAACTGCCAGTAACAACCACCACCGCAGGAGCCTCTTCTACATTGTAAGGTACTTTGTTCCGCCAGGCCTCCCTTTTCGTTTGGTAGCGCTAAAGGTGCTTTAAATCCTTTACCTACCTGTTGGGTTGGCCGCCCCTATCCTCTAACATTGTCTTTCACCTTCTGCAACCACCTTTTCGAATCGTTTAACAAAGACTTGACTGCAGCTACAAGAACATTTTGCTCCGGGGCTCTTTGCCCTGTACCACTGTCTCTGGCACAGGCCTATTGACTCTGGTTGAATTTGTTACAACTGCCTTCTCTAGATTGCTTCTCTCCTAGAAATGTGTTGGTACACCTAACTCTTATAACCACCTCTTCCTTCCCACTTTTTAAACTTGTGAAGTGCCATTTTGCTTGGTTTTCACCTCAGTATCATACATACTAAAGTATTGCCTTGCCTAAACTTGTTCACAAACTTATTGGGAAGTGTTGCTAGGGTGCCTAAGAGTATATTCCTGCATAACTTGTTCTTTCCCTCCCTTGTGAGAAATTGCTAGAGTGCCATTTGTGTTTGGTTTTCACAGTGCCGTTTTGTCCGTTTTCACTCTTGCTCAAACTTGTCTACAATTTAACTACGGAGTTGTGTATACTTTTGTGGACTGATTTTAACTTGCTTTAATAACTGTGATTAATGTGTTGAACTAGAAGTGTGTAAAATAAATAAATATATATATATATATATATATATATATATATATATATATATATATATATATATTCTTTTTAATACAAAGCTTTGGCCAGAGTTTCCTTGTACCACTGTATTGTAGTCCTATGGTGTAAACCCTGAATACTGCTCATCTCCCTCTTGAGATAAGTCTGACTGCTTAGCCACAGCTACCAACTAAATATTTGTGGTACAGACTGCTACCAAAGGGGATGTATTGCTCATACCTGTAGTCTTAATCTTCTGTAGTGCTCCCTAAGGGATTCTGCCTAACACAGGATTGTTAGGAAATGTGTTCAGGTAACCTTTTGTCACATTTAGTAGTCCAATGTTATTTTTGGATAATGTGTGAATTTTGGACATTGCTCTCTTTTCTTCTGTTTTTCGCCAGTCGTCAGCCCATAGTGTTTTCTTTACAAGCTCAGGGTTTGTGCACCAGGCTTCTTTTGATGTACCAAGGTAAGAGTGGTAAGAGACACATTGCATTTTCCAGTTCTTGACTATCCATTCATCTTCCCGTTTTTCTCTTTTATTGAGGATTTCAAATTGATGTGGACAGTCCTCAATGATCAATTTCCTAAATAATGAGATTTTATTCCACATGATTTTAGAATAGAGAAAATTCAATCCTAACTCATGGGGGATTATTTGCACTGGTAAGGACTTTGGTAAATTAAAAATTCTCTTCCAGAAATAGCTCTCACACTGGTCCCAAATTTCTTCTCTTAAACCTTTGTTTGTTTCGGCTCCGTACATGATAACTGAAGTTACCTTTTGTTGGAAATATTTTAGAACCGGAATTCATGAGAATTTGCCAAATTGTTTATTCAACGATACACCTTGCGCTGTCAGTTGATGTAGTTTCTTTCTCACGTTGTCGACCCACAGTCTTTCATTTTTGCAAACGTTTATGACGACAGCTAGATATTTCTGTCCATAGACCGGGCGGAGCCTCTCTTTATATAGCATCCATGAGTCTTTTGTTTTATTTTGTCTGTCTCCATATATCATAATTTTGGACTTAGAGCCATTGATCTTTAAGACATGTTTGTCAACATAATTTTGTAGGAGGTTTAGTTTTCTGTGCAGGCCGACCTCGATCTGTTCTAACAAGACCAGGTCGTCTACATATAACAACCATCCCACAGCCTCCTCGTTGATTTTCGGAGCGAAGGTGGTGCTGTCAGTCAACGCTTCTTTTATGTCCTCAATAAAAAAGTTAAACAGGGTTGCTGCTAGAGGGCAACCCTGTTTTAAACCTTTAGAGGTTTTGATCCTTCTTGATCAATTTCCCATCTGATCAAGCTTCACTTGCATCTTGGTGTTGGTATACAATTCTCAGATGATTTCGAGAAGATCACTGAGGCATCCTTTTTTTCTTTAGTTTCTCCCACAGTAAGTCGCTGTCAAAAGCCTGGCTCAGGTCTATACTGTCTGTATAGATTTTCTGTTTTTCTTTTCTCTGTGTGATGTTTTAGCAGGTTTAGTAGTAGCGGGTTCAAATTACAAGCAACTTCCTTGAAAAATCTTGTTTGTCTTTTGTCAATAAAGTTGGATGTTTTAATCCATGCCTTTAGTCTTGCCAGTATGACCATCGCAAAGAATTTTCCCACCACATCCATTAAGGCGATTGGTCTGTAATTCGCTGGTGCGTGTCTATCCCCTTGTTTGAAAATAGGGATCATAATGGCTAACTTCCATGATTTCGGTATTTTGCACCTGGCAAGTATTCTGTCAAATACATATTTGCAAAATTCTGCCCAGTATTCTGGAGCTTCCTTCATTAGCGCATTGAAGATCCCGTCAAGGCCGGGAGCTCGGGATTTGCTGCTTTTCTTTATTAACTGAAGAATCTCTTCTGTTTCACATGTCATCCCCAAAGGGCTTTTCTCTGGGGTGCTTTTCCTTACCTCGTTCAAAGGTTCCTTCAACTTATTGAATAATGTATTAAAGTGCGTCACCCATTTTTCCTCTGATATGGGGGTGAGAAGATGTCAAGTTGTTATTTTCTTTTATTAGTTGCCAAAAGCTCCTCCCATTAGTGTCAGCTAGGGTCTCAAGCATTTTCTCAGTCTTTAAGGCTCAAGTTTTTTGTTTCCATGGGCCTTTTTTGGTTTCTTTAAATGCCATAAGCGTTTGATTGTAGTCCACCGAGTTCTGTCTTTTTAAAAATAACTCTTAAATAATTTATCATCGCTGGAACTTCAGTTGGTTTTATTCGTATGCGATTGAGGCCCCCTTCTACCTCAATTTTATGGTTCCTTTTTTTTGTGTGTTAATTTGGGGACTTTCAAGTGTCATAATCAAAGGATCATGATCACTCTTGTGGGTCTTTACCACCTCCATTCTTATTATTTCAGGCAATAAATTGCCTGAGACAAAGCAATAATCGAGTGTGGCTTGGCAACTTCGGTTAGACCAAGAATAGGCTGGCGGGATATCTCCAATGATATTTCCGTTCAACAAATGTAAATCTCTTCGAGTAATCTCTTCCATCCAATCCGCTCCTCTGTGTTTTTTTAAAATTGTAATTAGTGTTGATTCAGTTACATTTCCCATTTGTTTATTTTATGCAGTTTGCGTTCAAGTCTTCGTAAATCAGTATTTTGAGGTTCGGGCGTCCTGCTAAAATGGAATCTAACAGATTCATTACAGCATCAATGTATGTGCTATCCTTAATTGAGTCTAGAGTCCAATAAAGGTTTACAACCAAAAGGTCTTCTTCAGATGCTGTGTTGCACTTTGTTTTCCTTTTAATTCGAATCATCTGCAAGTATGGATTTTGGTTTAGGGTTTCCACCACTCTTAGATCTCGGTTATTTTTGACCAGCGTTAATAAGCCTGAGGATGGTCTACCTTTTACTATTCCTCTTGCAGGGTTCAAAAAGGCAGTGTAGCCGTCGAGCATGGGAACACCTCTTAACCATGTCTCTTAAAGACATATTCGTTCTTCTTCTAATAGGATAGGTAACATCTCATTGAATACATGGCAGAATCGTCAAGTGTTCCAACAGCCAACTTTCAAGCTGTCAAGAGGGCCAATCTTCTGGCTCTAATTTTGGGAATTTAACACCAAGGCTCTTGAAAGCCAGTCCCACGATTGCTTACTTTGTCTAATTTTTAGTTTTTATGGCTTTTCTGTTTAAATCAGATGGCTCATTCCTAGGTTTATTGCACTGCATGGTTATTTTTATTCTTTCTTGTTCCTGATTCTCTTTGTTGGCCTGGAACTTTTGAGCTACTCCACCTTTGTTGTCTTGTCCTGAAGTATTCGATAGCAGAGCTTGTGGATGGCTCAAACTCTTAGACTTTGTATTTTCCATTGCTTTTGGTGAAATAATTGTGATCCAATCAACATGCCCACCTTCTTCCTGATTATTCTCTTTAACATCGAATCCTAGTGCCCTTAGCTCTTCTCTAGCTTCAAGGATAAGTGTGCACGCAATGGCTGACTTCATGGTAAGTGTTACTTTGTCATTCAAATTTTCGTCAGGAAAAGTGACAATCTTTATGTCTTTCGAAGATATTGCTCTCAATTTCGGAATGTGGTGCATTAGGATCATCAAGTTTGTGTGGTTTAAACTCAGTCCATCTTCTCGTTTTTGTATTTTTTCCAAGGAAAATGAGGTTCATATCTTCAATGCAGCTTTTTGAGAACCCTGTACCAATTCTATCATTATTCTTTTCAATAGGGTTCAGACGGAATGGTGGTTGCTCCATATATAAGGAGTTGTTGTTTGTTTTGAATTTTGCCATATTTGGAGATGTCACTACTGGTTGCCTCACAAATATAGCTGAATTGGGAGATTCAGTTTTGGTTGGTTGTTGTCTTTTTTCGATTTATGTACGAAATCTTAGAGATCTTAGCCTGGCACTTTCAGACTGTCACAAAAGTATCGTTCCTTTTTGGTGGACTAATTAGAACGATTCTAGGTTGATCTGTTGAAGTGCCTACTTAGGTCAGAATTCATTTGTACTGGTGCTTCAATTTGAGAGTGATTTACACTCTTCGTCTTGAAGTTCGGTTTACGTGGAAGACCAGCTGAGTGAGACACGATGGGTACACCCGTAGACGTTATATCATCTATTTTAGCCTTTCCATCAGCAGCTTTCAGTATCCTTAGAAATTGTCTTGAGCCACACGTTTTCGACTTTCCCCATTTAAAAATATTTATAGTTTTTTGTTGCATCTGGGTTACCATTCCTTTGCTGGACCCCCTGGTATTGGTCTCTGTACTCTGTTTGAAAATCGAAAATGGGTTTGGGCTGATTTGGTTTATTGATGGCTCTGTATTTTTACTTTCCATAATGAGCTTTGGATTGTCTCCCAAATTTGCACAACCTTCATTATTGTGTATCATTGCGGAGACAGATATTAAGGATTGTGTTGCTAAGGGCTATTGATTAATGATTGAGGGTTGGGTAAGCGTCTCAACGTTGCGTACGCAACCAGACCTCTAACTCAAGAATCTCGCCTCTCAGGGGGGCTCTTCCTTCTCGGTTAATACGGGTCTTAATGTCACGCTGAGGTCTTTTTCCGCTGATAAACGGTGGTGTTTGGCTATTGCCTTTGATCAAGTCGTGCTTGGACAACATGGCAATTTGTCTGACTGCTCAGATTCACTTGGTATTGTTATCGGCAGGTTGAACCAGTTCAGAACAAAGAATGAGCAAAGCTTGGAGGTGACCCAGCGGAACGGAGAGGATTAAGACACCTCACTCGAACCGAACGAAAGGGAAGCCAGGCGGACACGGTACCTTGTTGTGGAGGGCAGCTCCTGCTCAGTAGGGTCCAATAAGTTATATGGACAACTTGCTGGCTTATTTGGTGTGCATTTTGATTCTTGAGCTGTATTTCCACCTTCCCCTCTGCTATAGGCAAGAAGGAAGCAGTTTCTTTACAGACCGTATTGGATTACTGGACTGGTTGTGGTTGTGTCACTTTTTCTAGTACTCTTTTGGGAGGTTCAAAAATGCCCAATCTTTTTTAAATTCTTAGCCTGAAAGCGGTTTCCATGTTTGTTTTCTCTGCTATGGTTTTTCCCAGTTTGGTGTTTAGGCAATCCCACGTCTGTGCCTGCTCCATGCTGCTCTGGCATCCAGTCTTTCCGTCGAACCTAGAAGTCACGGACAGGTGTTTGCCTTGATTGTTTTGGGAGTCATTTGTAAGTGTCTTCGGGTTCTCCGTCATCTCTTGAACTCCACAATTTCCGACAGAGCTTTTGCTCAGGCGGCGTTTTGTCCCATTGACCGTCTAGCACTGTAGTTAAATCAATGGAACTTGAGTTAAACCTGTTGTGGTTCTTTCTCAAGTCTAATCCTTTGGCGGTTGTGGCAGGTGGCATTGTCACTGATTCAACATTAATATTCACAGTGCTGCATAGCAAATCCTCGACCGTTATTTCTTTGGATCCAGTCAGGGTTTCTTTCATGTCACCTTCTTTGTCGTTAGTCCCAGCAGTTTCACAGGCTCTTTTGCACTGGGGATCCTTCTTACAGTCGCGTTGTTTAAAGTGCCATTTGAGAGTTCCCTAATCAGAGATAGAGTAATTCCTTTTCTTTGGGTAGCCGTCTTTTTTTCTCGACCAGGGGATTTGTGATTTTTGTTTTGGAGTTAGGAGTTGTTGAAGGACCCCAAAGTCGGACTGCTAGGAAGTATAACTTCTTTCACTTTCAATATCTTGTGTAGAACAGGAGTGTTATCGTCATATAGTTTAAGGAATAGCGCTTCTTGATTTTTCACGCTCATTATACTTGAATCCGCCTCTCTACCGGAACCGCTGATATTTTCAATTGGATTTTTATTTCCAGTTTCAAAGCGGTGTGCGCCTGGTGTACTTCAGAGATCAACTGTAATAGCGCTGTGTAGCTCTGTTGTGCTTCAGGTTAGGTCTGTATTCCACCTTGCTGTGGGAACAGGAGGCAAGTCGACCTCGGCTCGCTCCATCTCGGGGTGCCGGATGTCCGCCATCACCAGCAGAGAAAGCAAGGGAGAAGCTTTCTCACCAGTGTTCGCCGGCTCTAACACATCCTGGTTGTCTTCGGTAATATCGAATGAGGTGGGTGTTTCAGACGGAAGCGGGCGGTGGGGCTGGAGCTGGGGCTAGATAACAATAGGCAAGCCGCGAGTGAGAACTGAAAGATTTTGCAGACTGTTTCCACTTGTGCTTGCTGATAGAGAGTCATGAGTATTCCGGTTTTTAATAATTTTTACTCGCCCACCCAGACCGGCCACACCGCCCAGCGCCCCTTCACTGATGATTGAGGTAATTTTGGGTAATGCACTTGCACGTACGTACCTTGCTCCGTGTCCTTTGGGCGTGCGTTGTTCACCGTCTTCATCCATTTCGCTGTAGTTACTTCTCTTTACTTATAGGTTTGCGGGTTGTGCAGAGCTTGATGTTATTGCTTCACACACCCGCGAACACTCTGCAAACACTCGGAGAGGCTCCGCTATGGAGTGGGGGTGCAGTCCTTGTGATAGTAGAGACTGTAGACAGACTCAATTCTCGGCAAAGCTGGTAAACAGACTGGTAAACTCCTTTGGGTTGCAGCTTCACACTCTGCAAACACTCCGCTTATGAACATTCTTGGAACTTATGAACATTCTTGGAAAGAGGCAGAAGAATTAAGCCAGAGCTGCACACTTAAGATAGCTCAGCGGGTTGAGCGCTCGCTGCTGCGATCTGAGCGTGATCTGCAGGTCGCAGGTTCGAATCCCGGCAAGGCCAACTCAGCCTTTCATCCTTCCGAGGTCGATAAATGAGTACCAATTTCGGTTGGGTGATATTGTATGTAAATATGTGCTCTGTAAAGTGCTTTGGATTAAGGCGCTATATAAATACCACATCATTATCATTATCACTTAAGAACTTTCTGGTGGAATACCCATTTAGATTTTTGTTGATATCCCAGCACAGTGTTTGTATGGGTTGTGAGAGCAAGAATAGGATTTTGACACAGACGTTCCTTCTTTAGGCAGAGAAATCCCCCCAGAGTATAGGGAAAGTTAGGCCTTTGTCCATTCTGATTTTTACTTTAATAAAGCATTTTTCAACTTTGAATCTGTTGTCTGTGTCTCCTTTCACGATGCCAACCTCACAGCACCTAACAGTGCCCAGTTTAGGAAATGGAATGGGATGCGTTGCAGCTCATAGGAAGGCTCAGTTATCAGGCAGCACTCTGCCTGCGAGTGATTCTACTACTGATAAACCATCAATGATGTTTCCCGCATAGGTATCCTGGAGGCAGGGGCATGCAGTCAAAGGTTCAGGAGTGGATCCTTCATTGGAAGTCTGAGAGGTTACCGGAATGTGACAAAGCATTCCTTGCCACTTTGTGTATGTGGGTCTTCTCCCCCTTCTCTGGACAGCAGTGCAAACTTTAGAGAGCATGGACCCGGCACTAAGAGTTACACCTGCGGAGCCACCACACCCAGAGCGCTTCATGCTAGGTCACATGAAACGAACTCTGACATCACATCCAACCAGGGCCTATAAACAGGATAGAACATGGGAGCAAGAATATTCTTGATGAGGAATGAAAACCTAAAATTAATAAACATTCACCTCTCGCAGCTATGACGTGAGTGTTTAAACATAGAACATGTGCTGTAGAAGAGACACCTTCTCTCCCCCTCCCCTTTTTGTATCTACCCTTAAAGCGCGGATCAAGCACTTTATAGCTCTCTAGCATTTTACAAGAGTTACATCCTTACAGCCACAGCGGCAATATAGAAACAGGAGAGAACATTTTAACTTCAAAATGCGGGGAGAAACAACAATGGTTGAGCGTAATCAGAAAATAATTATCAGGTATATAGTTAAGTGTCTTTGTTGCAGTATGTTCCGATGGCAAGTCCGATAACAAGTGAGCTTCCAACAGGAGGGAAAACACGCTTGAGGAATTGAGACCTGCAAATGACCCGACTAATCCTTAGGGCTGCCTGATGCCACATTGCTCCATGGCTTTCCCTATTCTGATCCGCATCAGACAGTATGGTGACATGACAGGGAAACTATTGCTTGGCTTTCGAGGAAACGAGGGCAGCTGGCCATAATTTCTACAAATGTAGATAATAAACAAGAAATATAAATCCCCTATTTTCCGCAGGTGTCGGTTGGGAGTGAGTCTGCACTAACGGGCTAATTCACTTAAGACACAACTCGACATAACCGGAGGCAGAGAGGCAACGGAATGCATGGTAATCTGATTAACCTGAACACAAAGCAGATAGTTGAATGACCAACGTCCAGAAGATAACTTGTGACATTACCAAAGCAAGGCAGCCACTGTGATACGATCCTCTAAACATCGGTTTATAGTCATTGCATCGAATGCCAAAGCATCGAATGCCTTACCATAGAAAGAAAAGCATTGAAAAAAAAGCATTGAATGCATTTTTTGTCTTTAAATTGGGCCCCCCAGCACCCTTTTTTTTTAACCTAAAAATTCCATTATAATGAAAATAAACCCTTTACCACTGAAAAAAATGCATTCAATGCTTTTTTTCTCTATGCTTTTCTTTCTATGGTAAGGCATTCGATGCACTGACTAGATACCCTAAACATTGGGTACGGAAAAACCAACCCGTGGGAAAAATACAAATTAAGAGAAAAAAGAAATGGATGCCACTTTGTGTTGCCATTCTTGAAAAGAGTAGGCATTATACTATTTATATCTTTTTTTCAAACTTAAGTTTCGGCTATGTCTGTCCGTTAGTGCTGGGGTCAAGCCTCCTTTGGGACCATACATTTTCAATGTCCAAGTCACCAATTTGGACTGTAGGCAGCATGATCAGCTGGAGAAGAGAGGACATGAATCGTGCCACCCTCCTCTAGCTGTTTAGAAAAGGTTAAGATATAAATCTGTAGAAGGTTGGATAGAGAACCCCAACAGAGAAGATTTTGGTGCACCCTCACCGAAACACAGACCTGGACGTCTCTCTCTCCTGACTGAGACAATGCTCCAAAAGAAGGAGTCAGAAATAGACATGACTCTCTGGAGCTCCATCTATTTCCCCACTCTTTTTGGAGACCAGGATGAGATTCATAGGGTTCTCTATATTGAAAACTCCAGGACAATAAGGGCATGTTTCCCTCCCCAGAACACTATGCGCTGATCATTATGCAGGCAGACGTTTTTAAAAAAATGAATGACGGTGGCTGTGGTGAATATTATAATGTAAATGTATCTGCATTCTGGTACTTGTAATTGTGCTTTTAAATTATAAATGTCAGGCTTCAAGTGAAAGACTGGGTGCAAAGGAGGTAGGATATGGATGCGATATTCACATACAGTAGTGGGCGTCTCTGCAAGTTTGTAACTCTCCTCTGGGTTGCATCATCAAGAAATAAATCATCTTCTTTTATCATTGTTTGATTTAGGCATGCAGCATATTGTTGTGCATTAGTTATATATATATGATATATTACTCACCGTAATCGTATTTCTGATGCTTGTTTCAGCTTAGATTCACATGCTGTGCATAGGCCGACATCTAGTGGAAGCTGCAGAGTATTATAGTTGTTGTTTTCGAAACTCAAAAAGGGACATTGACAGGGCGTGCCAGTAATACTATCCCTAGTACCATCCATTGTACCCATGGTCCTTCACGCGTCGAGGTCCCTCAGAATGTTATTTTTCTGACATAAGGTAGCATGAACTGTAGCGCGAGTACAGTTGTATCCAAGCAGATACATATCAGACAAGCTCATAATCATCCATGCGCCTTCTCTCCAAAGAGAGGAAGGGTGGGCGCACGTGAATCTAAGCAGCTACAAGCATCATAAATACAATTACGGTGAGTAATGTATCCCTTCTAAGGCTTGTGGAATCTGCTTAGATCACATGCTGTGCATAGATTAGCGAAGGCGGTGGGATGTGAGAAGTTTCATGGGCGAAGAGGTGTCTTAGAACCGCTTGTCCCACCTGTGTATCTGTCTTAGAATGAATGTCAATGCAGTAATGCTGAGTGAAAGTGTGTACTGAGATCATTGTAGCTGCTTTGCAAATGTTGTCTAGAGGGACATTTACAATGAAAGCCAGAGTGGCTCCTGTGCTCCTTGTGGAGTGAGCCCTGGGCATGAAAGGCAGTGTCTTGTTTGATAGGGAATAGCACAATTGTATACATCTAAGTATCCACCCGAGATGGCAGTTTTTGAAATATGGTCTCCTTCTCTGCCTGGTGCTATGGAGACAAACAGTTAGGGCCTCATTACGAGTTAGGGCATGGCTGCCTCCAAACTCGGGTCCAAGTTCCTTGAATGAGGAATTACCGGGCCATTCCAACTGTGGAGGATCCAGTAATTCCTCATTCAAAAAACCCATCCCCATTCCCATTCGAGCCCCCATAGGGCTCAATGGAAATGGGGAGGGAGCTAATAACGGGCCAGTTAATAACAGGCCCGTCATTAGCTCCCTGCTCCCCTTGCGGGACCCGCAAAGGACGTCTGTTCTGACCAGACGTTCAGAGCAGGACCCGCAAGGGAACCTTGTAATAGGACGGAATGGGTTTAACGGCACTGGCACCATTACCGGCACTGTTAAACCCATTCCGCCAGCCTCGTAATGAGGCCCATAGTCTGTTTTTCTTAGCGGTCTGGTCTTGTTTACATAGTAAAGGACCGCCCCCTCACATCTAGGGTGTGGAGTTGTACCTCAGCTGTGCTGGTGGGTTTCTGAAAGAAAGCTGGTAGCTCAGTAGACTGGTTTACGTGAAACTTAGAGATTAATTTAGTAAAACCAGCTTGTCCTTGTGTATGATAAAGAAAGGATCCTGCACTGCCAATGCTTGTATTTCACTAACTCGTCTTATGGAAGTAATAGCCACTAAGAAGGCAGTCTTGTAAGTCAGGTGTTTAAGACTAGACTTATGCATCGGCTCGAAAGTGGGTCTCATGAGCTTAGCGAGTACAACATTCAGATCCCATCCTGGCGGCGGGTTTAAAATTGGAGGTTGAGTCTCTATAATCCCTCCATGAATGCTTTGATGACAGGTACTTTCCACCGTGAGACCTTATTGTGTGAAGTGATATAGGCTGACAAGGTCGCAGGTGGACCTTTAAAGAGTTGAATACTAATCCCAAATCTAGCAAGTGGAGCATATAAATTAAAATGTGGGAAGGACTAAATTCTATGGTATTCATTTGTTTAGTCTGGCACCAAATTACAAATCTCCTCCACTTGTCGAAATAACAGTGCCTAGTGTTGGGGTTTCTTGCTTCCTTCAAGATGTCCATACACCTCTGCAGTAGGTTAAGATGTCTGAACTCTATGACTTCAAGAGCCATGCTGCCAAGTTCATTGAGTGAGGTTGAGGGTGCACTGTTAGTCCCCCGTGCTGAGTGAGCAGATTGTACAGGCACGGGAGCTTGATGGGATCGCACATCGCCAGTTTGCACAGATGTGGATACCAAGGTTGTCTTGCCCACATAGGAGTCACTAGTATGAGCGTCACGTGTTCCTTGTAGATCTTGTTCACCACCTTCCTCAGGAGAGGTGTTGGAGGAAAAGCGTAAGGAAATTTCCCTGACCAGTTCATCCATAGAGCGTTCCCGTTGGAGCCTGCCTGGGGGAACCTGACCGTGAAGTCTGGGCATTGGTTGTTTTCGCTTAAAGCGAACAAGTCTCTTGTGGGGAAACCCCATTGAGAGAAGAGGAGCTCTACGACCCCTGCGTGTATTTGTCATCCGTGTTCCTCTGGTAAGGGATCTCTGCTCAGTGAGTCTGCCAGTGAGTTGAGTTCCCCTGGAACCTGCTGTGACGACAGGAATGTTTTGCGATTGAGTGCCCATCTCCAAATTTGTTGCGTAAGCTTGGACGGATTGGAGAACGTGTGCCCCGCTGTTTGTTGATGTAAAACATCGCTGTAGTGCTGTCTGTCAGATTGGTTTGCTAGGTGAAACTCGAATGCCTGAAGGGCTTTGAATACTGCTAGTAGTTCCAGCAGATTGGTGTGGTTCTGTGCTGCCGCCTGAGACAACAGACCCTGAGCTGTGTGGTGAAGGTAATGAGCCCCTCACCCAGCGAGTGAGGCATCTGTCGTGACAATCCTTTGTACTTCCGGATCGTGGAAGGGTTTCCCCTTCAGCAGATTTACCCTCACCAGCGAAAGTTTTGTACAAGTGTTGGCGAAACGACCACAGGATCGTCCCGCTGACCATTTGCCTGAGACCACTGTTTCACCAACCACTCCTGCACGGGTCGCTTGCGCAGGAGCGCATGGTTCCAGGTAAATGCAAGATGCCATCATCCTAGCAAACTCAAAGCTTTGCGCACCATTATCTGGCGGCTGGCCTGATAATGCAGTATTTGCCGTAACATGCTTTGGACTCTTTCCTCTGACGGAAAGACCAACCCTTCTTCTGTGTTTATGACAGCTCCTAGGAACCGTTTGGTTGTGCTTGGCACTAGGCTTGATTTTTTCTCGTTGTTGGAGAAGCCCAATTGAAAGAGAAGGTTGATAGTTCTTTGAATGTTTTGTCTGCAAATTAGGGGAGACTCCCTTGTAATCAGCCAGTCGTCCAGGTAAGGGTACACTGGGATTACCTCCATGCGCAGGTGTGCTGCCACCACCGCCAGTACCTTCGTGAATACCCTTGGAGCAGATGCTATTCCGAAGGGAAGCACCTTGAATTGGTAGTGCTGGTTCGTTATCTTGAAACGCATAATCTTCTGTGCGCTGGGAACATTGAAATATGAAAATAGGCATCTTTCATATCCAGTGTTGCCATGTTAGCCCCCTTTTTTAGCAGAGGGATTACCTCTTGTAGCGTAGTCATGCAGAACTTTTGTGGCTTGACATATTTGGTTGCAGGGCGTAAATCAAATACTGGGCGCATTGTTAGGTCTTTCTTTGGCACATGGAAGTAAGTTGAATAAATACCCTTGTTTACCTGGTTGACCGCAACGATTTCTATGGCGTCCTTTTGGAGCAGCGTGTCGATTTCCTTGAGGAGGATGTGTTGGTCTTCCTTGGAGTGGGTTTTCTGGTGTGGGGGGTGGTTCTGGGGTCGCTTGGCCTAGATTGTCTTCAGGGTGTCCTCGACGACCTTGCCAAAGAGTACATTGGGCTCGACGGGCAAGTTAATGAGAGTGGCCTGCGTCTCTGGCTTAAACCCGGATTGGCGTCACCAAGCGTGACACTTAATAATGGTTCCCTCAGCTATGATTCTGCCGGCGTTGTCTGCGGCGTCAAGGCTGCTTTTTAGCAAGCAGTAACTGCCCTTCCTTCTGAAGCCACCAGTGCTAATTGAGTCTTGAGGGGTTCCGGAGCAGAGGAGATTAACGCTGAAACCTCATCACATTTATGGCAGTTGAAACTGGCTAATAAAGTAGAGTTATTCACTATTCTGGTCTGGAATGCAGCGGAAGAGGCAACCTTCCTGCCCATTTTGTGTAGTCTTTTACTTTCCTTGTCTGGAGGAGCCTGAGAGGAGGCTAGGGGAGTACCTGCTCTTTTCCTTGTCATAGTAATGACGAGCGAGCCAGGCTTTAGCTGCCCCTTGATATACAGCGGGTCTGATGGAGCAGGCCTGAAAACATTTTCTCTGCAGGGATTCACTGCTCGCGTCTGATTAGGTGTTTCCAGCAAGGGTTGTACCTTCTGCTGGACAGACTTTAGTAGGGGAATAAATTGAGATACAGCCTTCTTATCTCCCAAGATCTTCTCAATGAAATCTTTGTCCTGTGGATCCTCTTGGGTAGATATTTGGAAATGCTCAGCCACTTTGATGAGTACTTCATTCAGAAGGGGCGGCTTATCTATGGGTGAGTCTACAACAGGCGGGTCCTTTTCAACTACGGAGTCGATGGTGTACAGGTCTGTATCCGGATCACCTTCATCGTCCTCATTATCCTCATAATAAGGGTCTGTGTCTTCTTGGCTATAAAGGTCTTCATGATCAGTGTTCGGGTCATATAGGTTGATGAGTAGTCTTTGTTCTAGCTCACCGGGGCAAGACCTCATAGCAGGGGGTTGAACAGGGTTCTGAGACCCAGAGGTCGCTGTTGTGGGGGTGGGGGGATGGAGTGAAACCTTGAGAAGTAGCTCAGGACTTTTTCATAAAAGTGTGCCATGAAGGACATTCTTCTCATGACCCCATCTATATCTTCAGCGGACCATTGGGCAGAACTAGGAATGACCATTGGTTGAGGTGTGAGACCTAAACCTTGTGGAGTAGGTGGAATGACAGTAGAAGGTGCAGCCTTTATCTTTAAGGCTGAAGATAGGGAAACCTGCACCTGAGGTTCTTTGCTCTTGTGAGGGGACCTATCTTTCTGTGATTAATCCCTATGAGGGGTCTTGGAAGAGCTCTTGTTGGACTCCCTTGACTTAACAAGGCCTTCTGGGACGTGCTTTTTTACTAAATGGGCTAGTCTGGCCTGTATGTTTTTTTCACTGCTATCGACGCAGAACGTCGAATCCCGGCTACGGTGAGATCCAAAGTGTTGTCAGCTGACTCATGACCTTCGGGAATGCTTTTATCCATGCCATCTGTTCTGTCCTTCAACAGTTGGGGCCGGTCAGGACAGCGATTCAATTGAACTCCCTAAACTTTGTGCGTTGCCGTTTGCTCGACAAGTGTGTCGAGTCTCGGCCGTGGGTTGTGTGTTTGGTGGAGGGGGTAGTGAGAGCGCACTGGGTGGGGGTAGTGATCGCTGCTGGGTGTTGTCACTGTAACTATCTGTTGGGGTCGGGGGCCTGCGCTTGGGAAACCGGAGTAACCCCGCCACCTTCACCGTCGGATACCGCTGCCTTTCTGCCGTCGCTGAAGGCACCCTCCACTTCCATGGCCTCAAGCTGCCTGGCATGGTGGGCCCAGCGTTTAGTTAAGCGGTCCTTCTATGTCTTGAGTTTGAAGAGTCTACACGCTCGACAGGAACCCTCGATGTGGTCCAGAGGGAGACACAGGTTACACACCAGGCGTTTGTAGACCCACAGGAACTTTCGGTTGCACTTAGGTCACAATTTAAAGGGGGTCCTATCCTTAACGGAATGACACAGCAGCTAGGCGAATGTTGTGTAGGAAAAGGGGTATATACATTCTAAAATGCCCTCCCCCCCTCTACCTACTGTGTGGGCCGAAGCCCAGTGCGGCCTTCCGGGGCTGGAACGGATCCGTCGGCGGGAGTCTTCGGAGGTCGTCTTTTGTTCTTCACCGCCGTCAGATGGTCTCGATAGTCGGTGAATATAAAGGATAGTAAGAAAAACTATTGCTAATTGGTAATAATAATAAATAGCGATGAGCCGAAAGGAGAACTCCGCTTTAGCGTCCGTCTATGATGGCAGAAAAAAACAATCCGAGGGACCTCGACCCGTGAAGGACCATGGGTACAGTGGACGTCACACTAGGGACATCCCTTTGTAAGTTTCGAAAACAACAATTATAATACTTTGCAGCTTCCACTAGATGTTGGCCTATGCACAGCACGTGATCTAAGTAGATCCCACAAGCCTATTTAACAACAACGTATGTAGGTTTTCAACAAATTGACTCTGATGTTACGGAGGATTTCACTCCTTCCAATTAGTACAATGAGCATCTATGAAGAGACGGGCAAGCCTGGTCTTTCTAAAGTCACTCCTACCATCTTCAAGAGATAGCAGCACAGATGTATATTCAAGATACAATTAAGACTCACACTTTATCATTTGTTTGAAGCTGCTTTCGTTGGTAATATATGAATACGTTTTTGGCAATGTAAGGTTATGAATAAACATGCTAAAGCAGCAGAAAGTTGGGGTGCAGGTAAATACTTCTTCAGACATGCCACGTTTCTTTTCTCTATCCTGGCTGCAAGTATATCATATATATTTGAATTCACTGGTAATTACATTTCCCATCTACATTCTTTATGTAGTTTTTTAGATGCCTTTTTCTTCCACAGTGTGAACCAGTACAGTCTTCCCAACCCTGTTTTTTTGCCCGTCTGTCTTCTCAAATGGAGGATGAGACTTAAATCCACAGGCACCATCGGTTGAAATTCAAGGTTAATAATCGCTCATGCTGGACCAGTATTGCCTTAAGGGATATATTCATGAAGTCTGATGAGTACTGCAATGAGCTTGTTAACTAACTCTGCATTTCAGATGCAGCCTTGGGCAATGTTTTGAGATAACTTTTGCCTCAGATCCCATCTTGGATCATCAATAAGACCTTTTCAGAAAGTTTCGAAAGAGACCAGGTTCATCAAGAAATGCACTGTGTTGTAAGCATTCTTGAAAAAGTCAGTGACGTTGAATAGACTACTTATTGCAGTACACAAACAGAGTAAAAAGGCAACAAAAAGGCCCTGCTCAGCCATACAGCACTGGCATGTCCTCTCCCAGTGCCAACCACCAGGCTTCTTACGAACCGCCCCCCCCCCTCACCCCCTTGGAACTCTACACACAGCCCATAAGGAGCTCCACTGTGTTGTCTCCCCATGAGTATACCGAGCAGAACATAAGTTAAGGTAACACACTGCCCGTTCGCTTTCTACTTTGCCTATAATCCTGTGTAGGTCAAGGCCCTTGTTTAGGAGATCCAGGTGGGGTGAGACCCTTTAGAATTTGGAAAAGTCATTCTCAGACAACTGGGTCCGTGAAATTATGAGAAGGGGATACTCTATTACGTTCTCTTTTCCCCCTCCAGAGTTTAGCTCAACTACTCTCCACGACTTTGCAATCCAGCAAGAAAAGGACTTGTATTAGAACCCTGGGTCTGGATAGCAATGTATCCGTTTGCCCATTCCTATGCCAAAAACAAGGGCACAAACGCCTTTCCCTTTGTATCCATGCCAGAGAGTTCTGCAGATGCTCAGCCTTGTCATGAACCTGCAGGATGTCTTCCAAACTAGATCTGTCAGGTTAAAGGTCAATCCGATCAATTGCAAGACCCATCTTGGGGAATTTCAAGCCTCTATGGGCATCATGGAGGCCGAAACATGTTCCATTTAGAAAGGCTCTTCAGAATTTCCAGTAGGCCTTACTTTGGGTGCACTCTTTCGGTTCAGTATTCTGCAATTTAGGTTTTGGGAATTGCATTCAGTCATCAGACAAGGTGTGGGACACTAGAGGTATGCACCCTGAACGTTTCCTCCTCCTCCTCCTCCCATCACAGAGTTGGATTTATTGACACCTTTTTTGGAAAACAGCTGCAAGCCATTCTTTCTTTCGATTCTATGCGTTTTAAAAGACTTTCTTCTGAAAGTCTGCACTTTTGATCGACCTGAATTCAACCCGTTTTTTATGAGGGATACAACCCCAAACCACTTTCCACATCCAACGCAAACCCAGACCCCCCAACCTCCTAGTCCCCTAAGCTCACATACACATGTGTATGTAACTGATCGATTCAACCAAGAGTGTACGACAAACCAGACTTTCAAAAGAAAGTCTTTAAAACGCAGAATTCCCTTTCTTTCCAGAAGTCCAGGTTTTGAGCTCTCTTTTTGCTGCTCATACAATGAGAATGGGCCACTTCGAGAGTTCAGAACACAGTAGGGAAATTGTCCTTTACACCTCATATATGTTGCCATAATTTGTTGTGATTTGTCTACTGTTTCTTCTTTTGCCTGTGTGGGTGGTGATCATTCTCAGTGTCTTCATAAGACATTTGGTATTCTGCTCAGACGGTTGCTCTGTCTTTAGAGCATAGTATCCCAGCAGCACAAGTAGTTCCATTTTCGAGAAGACCAGAGAGCAAATCTCCCAGACGAAGACAACAGCTAATTCTCATTTTCGAGCTCGTATGGTTCTTGTCTGTGGACATGATATAGAATCTATCAACCATATTTTCTCCTGCTCTTACCTAAATGCAGTCAGAGGGAACTTGGAAATAAAAGCTCTTATGACATATTTCCCTACCCTTCCTCTATTTGGTGGTAGTAGTCAATTACTGAGTCAATGAAAATGTCAAAGATGAAAATGCAGAATTTCTAAATGCACATGTGCATGCAATTATATGGGGGTTAAGGTAATAAACAATATAAGGATGGGGAGGGGCTACGGGGCGTCTCCCCCATATATATTTGCGAGGAAATGCGATAAGAAAAAAATAAAAAGAATAATCTGTTTCTTTTTCTCAGTGATCACATCATATATGGCTGTGTATTCAGAAATCTGGATAAATTCCCAGGAATCTGGTGTAGCCCTAGTGGTGGTGCCGTGCTGTCATAAATTGGGGCAATTCTCTCTCTAGTGCAAATTTGGAGCGGGGAAATATTGGACAACTGTTATCAACACTCTCCCAAGAACAGTTCTGTAGGCCTCTCATGACATCTAAATCTTGGGTCACTCTAGTTGCTGTGGAGTGGGGCTCCAATACTTTGGTCTGTTTTGGGATCTATGAGTCACCATACAGCCGTCCTGCAGGGACCTCCCCCGGTAGGTATTTTGACTGGCAATAAAATTGTTTGAAATAGCGATGGTTTAGCCCGGCATGTTTGAGTGGGTGCAGGGGTAGGGTGGGGTCAGAGTCCAATATTCAGTCATTTATTTCAGAGTAAAGAGCACAAGCCCACAGAATTTAGGATACACTTTAGGAATAGTCTTCAACAGTGGATCTTATTCACAGGCTTCTATAGGGTATTTGTCCTATCCAGGCCAATCCAAAACTTCAAAAAGAGATCAACAGGAGGATCCCGGAGTGATGATGAGCACAGACATTTCCCCTGCTTACAAAGAGGATCTTTCTTTGCTTGGCTGCACTCTGGGATTCTCCTGTTGATCCTCTTATGAAAGTACATTTGGAATTCCTCACTGTAAGGGATTCGAAGAAGGATGCTGACACAAGGGTGGGATGTTGGTTGGCAAAGACTTATTTGACAAGAAAAGAAACCCTTGCTATCCCTATATAGCTCGATTTACGGCTGAAGCTACATCCTCTGGCGGCACTGATGATTAAGTTTGTCTGCTGAAATGTAGTGTCTGGAGGGTATTGTCCCTCCACAGTTAGAACTGAGTTCACCTATGGTAAATGGGCTAGAGGTGGATACCATTGTTGAACACCCAGTGGGGCCAGTGACAAAAACTGCAGGAGTTATAGTACATGCTTCGGATTGCACTCAGCCTAATGAGATAAATACCTTGCCCTGTATTCATGTGGTTAATGGGACATACGATAATGAGACCATCTAATCGGCAGTCCTTACAAGTAGAGAAATCGGTCCGAAGATGGATTTAAAATTAGTGTTGCTCAATACTCGTTCTTTGATGAAACATGCCACTGGTGTGGCATCATATATAATGGATCAGAAATGGATATATTAGCTTTGCCTGAAACCTGGCTACATAGTGCAGCGGGTACCGCCATTTCATTGCCTATTCCTACACCTTACAGTCTATTGCGACAAGCTAGGCTGAATGGAAAAGGGGGTACAGATTTAGAGGTATGGGAGGTGGACATCCAGAATATACAACATTGTAAGTTGTAACATTTTAAAATCAGGATTAATACTGAAACTACCTTGAATATGATCTTGGTTAATAGACCTCCAGTTATGACGCAATATTTTGTACATCAATTAAGTAACTTGTTATTATCACTGCTTAAAGCAAACTCCAAAGTCATGCTTATGCACGATATAAACTGGCTGGGGTGTAAGGAAGATCTTGTAGCAAAAACGTATGAGACGTCTTTGAATAACCTTGGTTTTACTCAGTTGGTCAAGGTATCTACACCTACTAAGGGCCATATATTGGACTGGGTGGCCCCATACAATATTATAACCAACTATCTGATTGTACGTCCATATCCTTGGTAGGATCATTCTTTTATTCAGTTTAATATAGTATGTGAACAGAAGATAAGGACCAGAGAGAAAAATAAAATTATAGTAACCTTGAGGAATCTAAGTAAACGATCTCCTGCATCGATGGATGTTTGGCTTTCACTGCTTGAGATAGATAAGGTAGATGATATCACAAAGGTCCTCCAGGAGACGACCAAAAAAGCAACCAACACACTTGCGCCCGTCAAATCGAGACTGGTGTCAATAAGAAACAAACCAAACAAATGGTTTCCGCAGGATTTACAAAAGTTGAAAGAAATAATAAAAAATGATATACATGGAACTCCTCTAAAGATAGTAAAGTTAAGGAGGCATATCATTTGGCCTCCAAGTTCTTTAAACAAGCCATTATTAAGGCAAAAAGCATTATGTTTGACACAAGAATTCAGTATGATCAAAATAATTATTTAAAGTCCTAAAATTGGAAGATCTGTGTCCGAGCAAATGGGATGGCCCTATCAAAGATACAGCATGGTGTGTTCCAATTCAAACAGCCATGCTGGGTAAGCTTGACAGGATTAAGCAGAATATAGAAGATAAGAAAAAAATGCGAGGGTTATCAGAGCAAAGGTCATATAGTCCTATGCAGAAGTGCTCAAACACCCTGTTTAACTTTCGTCCTGTAACAGAAGCTAAGCTGTGCGATATTATTGGTAAGCTAAAACCTACAATTCTAAAAGGGGAGTTCTGCCCTGCTAGAACTATTAAAGCATGCTTTTCCATGTTGATAGGGACCTTAGTTAAATTTGTCAATGCCTCAATCTTAGAACGTCATGTCCCAGATGAAATTAAGAGCACATGAATCACCCCATTACTTTAAAAATCTGGCCTTTGTCCTTTGGATCTGTCAAATTATAGTCCTATTACTAACACCCCATTTTTTATTGAAAATGTTATATTGTGTGGCTTTCAGGCAGGTTTTAAATATGAGGCAGCCTGGTTTTAAGCAGGGGCATAGTACTGAAATGGTACTGCTGGTCCTGAAGTCGAGACTTTTACATACTATGGATAAAGGACAAACAGCTTTGCTTATGTTACTGGATTTATCTGCAGATTTCGACCGGGCGGATCACTCTTTGCTTATCATCAGGTTGAAAGATGTTGCAGCTTTCTCAGATAAGGCAGCTAAGTGGATCCGTTCATTTGTTTGCAGCAGTTCGGAGTGCCTCAAGGAGCTTGCCTATTGGCATCGCTCTATAACATTTTGACAGTTCACCTTTTTTACTTGCTGGAAGAGAAAGGCATTGGTTTTACAAACTATGCTGATGACAGCCAGTGTGTCATTCCGCTACCTGGCTTATATGAAGAGGATGTGAAGAAGGTTAATGAGATCTATGATGTAATTCAGGTATGGAAGGTGGAAAATGGTCTTGCGCTGAATAAAGATAAAAACAGAGCTGATGGTTGTAGGAACATCTAATAAAATCATACAGCTAGGAGTAGAATATAGGACATTTAGGTGGCTAGTTGTGAACTTGTGAAAAAAGGAAAGTCAAAACCGGGGGGGTTCTTTCAGCTAAGTTCATGACCATGAATGCCCAAGTAAATAGTTTAGTATCTGCCTCAGCCTATTACATTAAGTTGTTAGACCAAATATGTCCATATGTTTCCAAGGCTAACTGTGAGACCGTAGCGAGAGCAATTATAGGATCTAAAATAGACTACTGTTGTAGTTTGTTAATAGGAATTAACAAACCAGAATGTAGCAGACTAGAAGTCATACAAAATAGAGCTATCAGGGTCATAGCAAGCCTTAAACGACGTGATCATGTTACTAAGGCGAGAGAGGGCTTACATTGGCTTCCTATTGAGGCTAGGATGGATTTTCGCCTTTTGGTGAGCACCCACAAATGCCTTATTGGTACAAGTCCACGTTATCTTTCTGAAGTAATTATGAATAAATCAAACTCCAGAACCCTCAGATCTAATAATACTATCAGTTGAAGGAGCCCAGATGTTCGCTCACACAGGTTAATAAGGGTGCATTTTTTGCTGCAGCCCCAAAAAGCCTGGAATTCGATTCCTCTGGACTTGAGAGCAGACGGCTCCACTGAATTATTTGGGAAGAAATAGAAAACTTTAATTTTCAGATAGGATCGGAGCGTTCTCCTTACTATTCTTAGACCAGTTTATTTATCATACTGTTAGGATCCTCTGTTTTTGCTATGTATGTCTGTATAGCGCTCATAAGCCTTGGGGTTATGCGGGGCACGGTAGACATTATTAAAGTAAAATATCTTCTAAGAGGGGTTCCCTGTTTCAACCTAATACTAAAAGGGTCTGTCGGAATGTCAGTCGAAATGAAACTCCACCATCCTGTGTCATAACCTACACTTCTATCCCTTACGCTACAACTAAAGTATAAGTCAACAGAAAGTACCTTTGTCCAGGAGAAGGGAGTACTTCTCCTGCGGAAAGGTACTTTCTGTTGACTTATTTTTTAGTTGTAGTGTATGAGGGTGGTTTTCCCAGCAATATTCTCTGTGAGAAGGATGCCATGTTCTTTGGCAAAAGGATACCATAGAGAATGACTCCCTTGCCCTGGCTTGTAATTCCAACAAACCTTTGCATCAGTCACTTTCGGAACCAGGAGAATGACTCACTTATCCTCGTATCAGTTCCCATACTCAAATATAGTTCTCACCAAAGCCAGAGGTAATGTCTCCCTTCCCTTGGTGTCTCTTGATCAACAAGGCTTTCAGCTTCTTCAACTTTCAGGTCCAGGAGAATGACTCCCTTCCCCTGGCATCTCTTGATTAAAGAAGTCTTTCAGCTTCTTCAACTTTTAGGACAAGGAGAATGGTTCCCTTCTCCTGCTATTGGCAATGTCCCAAGTCCTTCTCAGGGCCTCAATGAACTTTTGAACTTTTCCCTGCCACTGCGACAATGCTTTCCTCAGATACTTAATATACTTATATCGGGGTTTCAAACCCTTCTCTGGACATTGGGATCATTGCTGCCAATGCTGTGAGGAAGTTCTCATCTGATGCTTGATTCACTGGTGTTAGGATCCCAGACCCTTCTCTAATGGTCAGTGTTTGTGTTGCTGTCACTACGACAAGGAAGTTCTCCTTGGATGTTCAATGTATTTGTCTTTGGGTCCCAGATCCTTCTTGGGTGGTCACTGGTCTAATTGCTGCCAATGCAATGCAGAATTTCTGCTCAAGGCACCCTTATAGCAAAGGGCTAGCGGACAGCCTATTAAGCCTGCCTCTCTCCCACTCCTGTGTTTCCTACGGGTCTCTCGTAGCTCCTGTTACCTTCTTTGGGACTTTGGTACGCAACTGGGGCTTCCTGGTACTGGGGCACACCTCTCTTGACTCTTCTGGCTTCTCTCCTTTGCTTCTGCAGCACCGCGGCAGCTGCACACTCTACTGGTCTGCTCGGCTCTTTTCCTGCGCCGTGTTCAGGTCCACTCCAGCTGGACCCACGGAGAACTCCCTCAGCGCTTCGCTGCGTCCTCCACTCTTTGGGATCCCCAGTCAGCGGACAGGATTTGAAACTCCCGCTCTGGATGGTTTCCACACCTGCTGCCTCTCCCAGTTGGGCTTGATAAAATCGTCAGACGTTCATCTCTTCTTATACAACGTTTACGGTCCCGCCTGGTAGATTATCAAAGTCCTTTGTTGTTCTTGATGGATTGATCTTCATGTATGCTTGGGGCCATCTCGTATGATATGATTGTTTATTTATATAGTGCCTATACACAGAAGTGTTTCAAAGCGCTTCAAGGAGGGAGGGAACATAGGAAATACAGTACATTCAGTAAAGTCCTTGAGCAATATAGAATGTGGAAAATAACTACCATAATAGGCCTGACGACATTTCTGATAGTGCAAGTGCCAAAAAACAAGTAGGGTAGGAGGGAATGGAGAAGGGGAACAAAGCAAGCAGTAACATTACTATGTCTGTCGACAATTTACGCAGTGCAGGAGGAATACAAGAGGAGGGTTGGGAGGGGAGGGCAGGGATAGAGGAGGTGAGGGGGAACAAGACAACTGCTGAGCCAAATTCATCAGATAATTTAGAAGCAGGGGAGGGGGGAAAGGAGAACAAAGGGTAAGAGGGGGGACAGACAAGCAACTATCATCGGTCAAGGAACAGATGATAGGATTAAGTGCAAGGAGGGAAGACCTCGAGGAGTGTTTAGGTCCCCAGAGGAGGGGGAGAGGCAGGCAAGTGAGAGTAGGAAGTAGAGTGGGAAGTAGAGGAGGGTGGGTTTGAGGTGCATAGGACAGGGTAGGCAACTCAAGAGAGTACATAGGGTCAGCGCAGAGCAGGGGTAGGAAGGTCACGAAGGTCCGGAGGCAGGGGCAGGAAGTGGACATGCAAGTGGCATTGTCAGGCCGTAACGGGACCAAGTCTCGGCAGAGGCGGGCATGCTTAAGCATTTAAGGAATGGGAAGAGAGAGGGAGGGACATGACCAGAGGGAGAGGGGTGGAAGGGAAGGGTCAGAGCAGGTGTACAAGGCACAAAGTATGCAGAAGTAGGCAATCAAGGTAAGTTAAAAACAGTGAATGCAACACAGGAACATGCATAGATAATGGATCAAGCATATGCAGTGCGTTTGTTTAGAGGAAGGGTGAAACATGAATGAGGTACGGGTAAATCCCCCAAAGCAATGGAGGGCAGATGTGTGGTATACAAAATTAGTGCAAGACCAATACAAGCAGTATTAACAGTGTTAAGTTACATGATTCCACTGCGGTGGAATTAGAGACTGTAGATGACCAGCTCAAACAAAAGTCAACTGGTGATGGAGGGCAGTGAAAGAGTCACGTTGGTGCTGCAAAGTCAAGATAACAACAGTGCTGGGTTTTTCGGTAGGTTCTGGGGGGAAGGTGGACATGGAAAAGGAGGGGCAAACGGAGGTTCGTCCACACCTTACCTGTGTGCCGTGACTCAGCAACAGGTGTTGCATAGAACGCTGGGTGACCAGGAGGGTAGGCTGCAGGCAAAGTCCATGGGCAAGTCCATGGAAAGGACAGGGAAAAGACAGGAAGGAGCCCTTAAGCGCTGCCCTTAAATGCGCGGACCCGGCTTCGCCTCACGGCTAGATCGGGTCTCTGCATTTGAGGAGGGCAGGGGCCAATCAGGAGGCAGTAGAGGGGGACGTGCCTCCAAGCACCGAGGACGGTGCAGAAACGCAGAAGGAAGTACGGCGGCCATCTTGGCATGGCCTCGTCGGATGCTGCAGGGATGTAGAAGGCAGCATTCCGGGTCCCACGGTGGTCGAGGGGGCCATCCTTCCAGGTGGAGGGCACAGGGAAAAGCTCTCGTAACCAGTACTAACCACAGTTAGTAATCTTCATGTCTTCTGTGCTCTTCGTCGTGGTACTTTCTGGTGGGGACGTTTCTCTTACACTTCAGAAATGCATGGGTCTACTCTCAATGAAGTTGTTTGACATTGGGGGGTATGTGGGGTGTTAAGGAAGGTTGGGGACTGAGGGGGTGTTAGGGAAGGTTGGGGTGTGATGCTGGTAAATGGGCTATTCCCAAGGTAATTGTCCTTAACCCCAGAGGTAGGGTCCCTCCCCATGACGTCCTCCCGCATTAAACCACTGCTACAGGGACTATTGGGTAGTAGCCGCACCTCCTTAGACACATTATTAAGGCCCCCCCCTTGGTGAGAAGTGACGATACCTTGCAAATCGTCACATCACCCACCTTGCGGCCTTTTCCTAGCCAGAACTATTGGTGAACTTGGTTCAATGTACTTCAGGGGCTTTCCAAAAATGTCATTTCTTTGACGTGGGTTTGTTCTCCATGCAGTTGCAGTATTCCTTGTAGAGCAATAAACGACTTACCTCAGCAGGTTCAAATGTTTTCCTCCTGGATGTTTCCAGAGCAGTCAAAGCTTTTCTTAACAATGCATTTTACCAGCACTGGGATATCGTATTTGTTGCTTTTATCACAAGTGGCTGACGTCTTTTTCTTCGGTTCGGTGAGGGTAATTATGTGGATAACCCTTCATACTTTGCTGCGCATGACAAGTTGACATAAGGGTGAAGCAACCAATCATAGGTTCTAGGTTTGCGTCTGAAATTGTACAGGACTGGAGGGTCCTATCTGTTTGTTTGCCCCTGCTCCAATTCTTTAAAATGTATGAGTTTGGCAGAAGTCTGGGTGTGTGGCTTTGTACTGATCAGTTGGCCTGAGATGTAAGCATGCCACTTGGATATATCCTCAGGATAAATAATCAGTAGAATGGGGGTGGGGTGAGATGAGGCTGTAATGCTCTGATTACTTCTTATCTTAATTATTCTAATCCTTCCATCTATTTCCTAGTCCTCTGGTGCTGCTCCCTTCCTATGGTGTTCGTTGATTACAACGCCACGTTGCTCCAGTACTTGCACAGGAGGTGTTGTGGTTAAGTTTGGATTTGTCTTAAATTGGTTTTTGTAGATCTCTCAATTATCCATGGGTCTCTTGACACAGACTGAGAATATCCAATTCAGTGATAGTGTTTCTAAGCAGGAAAAGAGGAAGGTCTTTAGGGCGTTTCCAAATAGATAATGTTTGGTAAGAGACAGAATGGTGAAAAGAAGATACTTCCATAGGCGAAGGGCCTCACCAGAGACCATGAGGGCCACACCTGGATAATGGGTTAAACATGTGTGGGGAGGTTACATGTCCAAGAAGGGTTTAGGGTTTGAGCAACTACGGCACTGAAGTATCTACCTTGGAAATGGACCACCTCAAAAATGACTGACTGGGACAAGGAGGGAACAATGGGAGTAATGACGGTGATGTAAATGTGTGAAGGGCTGGCAAAGGCAGTCATTCACAAACATGATAGCACTCCAATATAAACAGGATCAGACTGGCCCATAGGGCAATGCCCAAAAAGTGGGCCATTTCTTTGGGCCAGGGTCATGAGTTATTACACTTGCCACCGGTGTTAATATGCTTTCAAATGTGCTATTTGGAGCACATGTTACCAAAAGGTTACCCTTCGGTAGTAGTGAAAGTCTGCTCCAAAAAGTAATGAATTAGGGTACACTTGGTGCCCGGGCCAATTTTAAGTCCCTATCCGACCCCGCGCATAAATCAATATACTCTATGGCCAGAGCAATTATGGCAGTAGACAGAGGTCCTGTTTTTTTAGCACACCCTGGATATGCCTTACTAATAATTCTTGGTAACCTTTGGACAACATCAATTTCCAATACAATTATTGATGAAGGGTTGGAAAATGTATTGGGCAGATCATGCCCTCATTCTCATTACCCACCCACTAGTGTTTTCGGGAGAAAGGCCACACCACTCCCTGTTCTTGGCCTGGAAACGGGAAGGACAGTGCACTACATTTCTCAAAAAGTCCCAAAAAAGATTATGCTTCCAATTAAAAAGGAGTTCACGTTTCTGAACAAGTGCAGTCATTCCCCAGTGAATTCAAAGCAGAAGTCGGCTAGGCTACCCGCCAACCATCTGGACTGCCCGGCCTCCGTTATGTAACAAAATATATTTTCCGTCTTAGAAATCAAAACAAAAAAAGGAGGAGAAAAAAAAAGGAGCCAGAAGGAAAATATACTTAGCTGTAGCTGTCATCCCGCCCGCGCTCTGAGAGGAATGGGGGCAGCAGAAATGTAAAGCAAGCGAAGCAACATAATGGCGAAACGAAAGCAATCTCACCCAGACAACCGCAGCAATAATTTACTGTGGCAAAAGGTCAACTGGCCGGGAAGGAGAAAAATAGGCGATTTTGTCTGTATCTAATACATTTAAACTTTCAGGGGCAGTGTTTCCATTTGAACAGATTGCTGCTGAATTTGCCGACGTGGAGAAAACTTGAAGAGGCGGAAGAAAGCTCGAGCTACGGGTGTGTGCCTGCCTGAGAGACTGGAAGAAGCGGGAAAGCCGACGACGGGCAGAAGCACCGCCCCTCGCCGGCTTACTTCCTAAGGCTGCAGCAGCCCTCTGGCCCACAAACCGCGCCCGCCACCCTTGACAGGTGGCCAACGCCAGGAACTAAACAAATAACTGTAACTGAATTTGAGATATTGCTTTCTCTGAGAATACAGGTAATGTAATCAGCACAATCATGGGTCCCGTTTCACTCGCAATCACCTGCCTGCCAGGGCTAAGTTGCCAGGACTACATTGCTTCTACATGCCCCTTATTTTTCGTTAAAGGGTGATGAAGAAAATGTGAAAATCTGCAAAAAGGATCATTTATATATTAAAAAAATATTCTTTAACATAGAACCTAAAAAACACTGGCGGGGTAGGAGACACGTCTATCAAAATTACTTTTGAATCTGATCGAGATATTTATGTTGCACAATTTAGAAATAAAAAATGCGTGTCATGGAAATTAAGCAAATTATTTTGCAACGCGGTTTAATTGACCTTGAGAATTAATGTTGGAACTGTTTGGATGCAATTGCTGGAGAAGAGTTTTTG